>NC_062973.1:26154603-26471548 GCF_023078275.1 Leguminivora glycinivorella | reverse complement strand
TTTTCAAAAGGTAGAATCGCATCAAGCAAAGGTAAATCGACTGACACCTAGAGCAATAAAGACATCAACTAAGAAGACCCAGTAAATTTTTGCACCAGTACCTCAGTACCGCAGATTGAGTGGGAAAGTGTCCCACCTGGACAAACATGAGTCTTGAGATCATCTTAAAGGTGAAACAGTAAGTGAATATCGACTTTTAGTTTTGGTACGAATACAGCTCTGAGTGGGTCAAAAATTGTGCCACCTCCTCAAGTCCTCACACACACATACAGAGGATGTCGCAGAACTTTTCACCTACTCTCTTTCTCACCTACTGGTGTGGTGTTGGTACAAAATATCAAATTCAATTCAATTCAAAACCTTTAATGTCATAAACAACACATGTCAAAAATACAAAAACAATAATACAATAAATAAGGAATTTAAATAATCTTTAACAACTTAGTCAAAAATTAATGATAAATTTAAATACTAACCATAATTATATATAAAAAAAAACAAGAAATTAAAACAAAATGTGAAAGGAAGAAAACACACATTCATCATTTTAAATTAAACTTAAATACTATAGAATTCACGGACCGTAAAAAATGCCTTGTCAATTAAGAAGTCCTTCAGCTTTTTAACAAACAACTCATAAGAAGCCGCCTCTTTAATGTCACGGCTCAAACTATTATATATTTTGATACCCACCACTTCCAATGAGTTTGATGATTTCGCGAGCCTGACTAATACAGATTTAATATCACGATCAGTCTTTCTCTGGTCAGGTCAAATCGGTATTATGACTGTTGAGATCAACTTTAAACTGGTAGTTTCGAGACGCTGGCGTCGGTAAGTGGTCGACATAATTTGGAGATAAGAGATCCGTTAGCGGTCTCTAAGACGATTCTTTTATGCTCGCTAAAAAAAACCCAGATAAGGCCGGCTACTGAATGCTTTTGGAGTTCCGTGGGACCGAATTGATGAATGATGACATGGTTATCTGTTATTCTCATTATTGTACAGCTGATATTCATTTAAATGTCTGACAAGAGTGCACAAAAACTGTAGTCAATGCCAACTGTCAGATAAGGTACACCATCAATTATAATCAGCCTTTAGAAGCCTGTACGTAATTAGGTAGGCAACTCATTTATTTGCTACTCATTACTTATATTATAAATATTAATATACGTCAGATTTATTACCTTCTTTATATTTATTTATTCATACAACATACAAGCTTACAGTATTAAAACCAAGACGCTTACATGCTACATAATTTACAATTTACTTACACAAAAACAAATACAGATTTAAACATTACACACTTAAATTTAAAAACATATATAACCCAGACAAAAATGACCCTGGGGATTCGAAAAATACGTCAACCTGAGGCTGTTCGACTGAAAGTTGATTTAGAAGTGAGAGTGCCCGATTGGTGGGAGCATTACATTACATCAGTTGGACAAATCTTCAAAATTTTTAGCAGAATTTTGTCTGCATTGCGAAACTATAGGTATAGCGTACAGTTAACCAATTGGAACCCTATAGGCCACTGTAGAAGTATATCATAGTGACGTTATAAATAAGATAGTAAGAAATCACTTACTGCTTGTCAGTTGTCGAGTGGCCTAGGGTTCCAATTGGTTGACTGTACCTTCAGCATTTCTGGGCTGAAACGATGTTCATGAGAATATAATACCCACCCATCTTAAAGGTATTTGTCGTCTAGTCTGATGACCAGCCTCTGGTCTAGGTAATTTATTACTTCCGGGCAATTCTGTTGCTATCGTTTGTCACTCATTGAACCACCTGGGGCCCCACCACCCCATGTGATAAATGAATAATAGAATTAATTAATTATAATGTGATAATAGAATTTGTAATCTATACGCACAGTGCTAAATAAATAAATATTGGGGGACACCTTACACTGATCAATCTAGCCCCAAACTAAGCAAAGCTTGTACTATGGGTGCTAACCGACGATATACATACTTATATAGATAAATACATATTTATATACATAGAAAATGACTCAGGAACAAATATCTGTGTTCAACACACAAATAAATGCCCTTACCGGGATTCGAACCCGGGACCGCGGCTTAGCAGGCACGGTCACTACCAACTAAGCCAGACCGGTCGCTAAAGTTAAAATTTGTCTGAAAACATGACCAAGCTTCACGAAACCTTCGCGCATTTTGCAGCTCTGACTTAGCCTCGTTTTTACGGTTCCATTGATTATATCTTGATTTAAAGCAGAAATATATTTAATTGCCAGAGCCGTCAAGTAAAATTAATGGTCCGACTTAATATTTCTTTACTAAACACTTTGTTTTAATGCTGTATTTAAAATAACCAGTTCTGGGCGCCGATTCTGAAGAAAATGTTTAATAAGTAAGTATAATATATATTTATGGTTAATGCAGTATTATTTATGACATTAATTTTGATTCTTTTCCCATAATGTCTATGTTTTTTTACAGTACAATTTTAAAGACAATCTACGTGTCCGTGATTTTTTTTTTGTTCTGTATTTTCAGGATTTCAATCACAGACCTCCGTGCAAAAACTAAATATTTCATTATTAAATTATTTACTTCTTACATTATCTAAATATTTAATGCGTTTTAAGAACCTAAAACCTTACGCCGTCGCTTGCGTGGATTTCGCCGTCGCGATGCATCGCATCACCTATCATCGATAGTTCACTTCCACAGAAGATCGAAGGTTTGATTTCGTCGCGTCGCATCGCCGTCTAGTTAAGCGTTAAATGGCTCAATATCGTATCAAAATAAGAAAAAAAATGTTGTTCCAACAGAATTGGCTTTTGTGTATGACGGCAAGGGAGTTACAGTCGTTTAAAAGATTGATTATTGATGTTGTCGATAAGATATGTTGTAAAAGACATAAAGGTTATTTATTGGGGTAAAAAATATCACAAGTGTTAAGTAGTATGTTAAGAACTTTTGACATTAGCAAAATATTTTACAATTCTAAGTTACCAGAAACTACAACTGAATAATGAGGTTATTTAATCACACTTCTTACATATAAAAATTGTGGCGTAGGTGAGTGAGAGGCTGGCAACCTGTCACTGCAAATGTCACAGTTTCGTTTTCTTTCAACCCCTTATTTGCCAAGAGTGGCACTGAAGCTTTAGTAGTTTTATGTGTTCTGCCTGCCCCTTTATGGGATACAGGCGTGATTGTGTGTATGTATGTATGTACTTCTTACAATTGGTACGGTGAATAATAATACATAGATCACAGTAAACCACTTTGATCAAGATAAACAACACCGCAATTCTTCAAAAACATTGGCTTAAGATAGACCAAACTTATCGTACTATTTCTAACATTGACATTTCTTTGCAACTTTTTTTTCGTAACAGGTTTCAATAATTCACAGTTATTTTGATTAGACTTTTATTGAACGGCATATTGACCGTGATTACCTTTACTTTACAGTAGTTTTTTGTAGTGACGTTGTGAGTATAGTGTGATTGGACAGACCATCGAGTGTGAATGTGACCAGTGGTAACGCTGAAAGTGAACGCAGCCGACGCGCGCGAAGGAGGGTAGATCGCGCGCTGTCTACGCAACTTTAACATCCACCCGCCTTCTTCAGTTTTCCGTGATCATAATTCATGCAATTGCGTCAAAATATCGGGAGGTCGACAAAAGTCAAAAGGTAATATAAGTTTTTTTCCGTATTTTAATGTTTATCCCATAACTTTGACTGTGTGGTGACGGGTTAAAAATTTCACCACCCCCTTTCTTCCCGTGGGTGTCGTAGGAGGCGATTATGGGCTATGGGTTAAATTGTGGCGTAGGCGAGAGGCTGGCAACCTGTCACTGCAATGCCACAGTTTCGTTTTCTTTCAACCCCTTATTTGCCAAGAGTGGCACTGAAACTTTAGTAGTTTCATTTGCTCTGCCTACCCCTTTATGGGACACAGGCGTGATTGTATGTATGTATGTATCCCATAACAGTTGCTATATTATCGCAGGCGTAATTAGTAGTATTTTATTTTTCTGTTTTTTTTTCTCATTAAATTATTAATTAGCTGCATCTAAAAAATATTGAATTATACTATTATTTTATTAATAATTCCTATAAATAAATCATAAAAATAACTCTACAACTCTACCCAATTACCCTTTTCTTTGTTGATACGCCAGAACCAGCGATTACCACGTAATAGAGCACAATTATGAATCGTAAAACTCGCGTTTATGACTCGTTGTTATCGGCCATCTTGATTTATGAGACGGCTCGAGGTTGGATCTAATAGACTTATTTATAGTTGTTAATAAATGTATAAGTAGTTCAGTGAGATAAATGAACTGACACGATTTGTAAAGCCAAATAAAAAGTTAATTATAGCAAATTCGTTTAATAAGATGTCGATATAAACAAAAAATCCTGACCATGGGGAAAACCATTTTTTTTTTAAATTATTGCAACAAACCAAACGAGCTACTCACAAATCATAATCAGCACAGGCTTCGTCATAAATTAAAATAACAAATAGAAAATCCACAACACGTTTCGTCAAAAAAGAGACATCAAACTAAAATTCGTATAAAAAAAGCCAAATTACAGTTTTTTTACATTGATGAACTTGCGGCACACCTCGGACAATGGCAATCAAATATGCTCAAGATACTTGATCTTGCAGATATCCATACTAATATTATAAATGGGAAGGTGTGTGTGTCTGATTGTGTGTCCGTCTTTCACGGCAAAACGGAGTGAGGAATTGACGTGATTTTTTAAGTTGAGATAGTTGAAGGGATGGAGAGTGACATAGGCTACTTTTTGTCTCTTTCTAACGCGAGCGAAGCCGCGGGCAAAAGCTAGTATTCAAATAAAATGACCTCCGCTTAGTGAGGTCACGTACTGCACTTTATCTTATACTATTAAACGAGCAATTCTTGTATATTTATTTATTTATTTATTTATTTATTTATATATATATTTATTTACACTGACGATCTGGGAAACCGCTCTAACGATTTCGCAGAAATTTGTGATGTGGGGGTTTTTGGGGGTGAAAAATCGGTCTAACTTATCCTTAGGTCCCGGAAAACGCGAATTTTCGAGTTTTCATGCGTTTTTCTTCGCGCGCCATCTCGTGTGCAGTAGTTGTACTGTTAAGACAGAATTCTTTCGGTCGATGTAAGTACTATTTATTGCAAACACTAGATGGCGACACAGGTCAAGGCTAAAACGAATAGAAAATACACTATTTGAGTTTTTGTGGCGAAATGCGCGCCATCTCGTGTGGAGTAGTTGTGTTGTTAAGGCTGAGAATTCTTTCGCTCGATGTAGGTACTATTCATTTTTGAACTAGATGGCGACACATGTCAAGGATACGAAACAGAACCGAGCGAAGCTCGGTTGCCCAGATATGATTATAAAACAGTCATTATAAAGACATGCCCGCAGACATTATTTTGCGTTTATGGGCGCGAAAAAAAAATGGAAGTATAATTTACATATATTAACTGAATGATAACAGTTTAATGGCGTCAGTGGTTGTAAAATATAACTTTTTCAGTACAAATGGTGTTTTTTTTTAGCACTAGTGCGAGAAGTGATTCATTTCTTGTCAGCACGAAACTTCAGAGGGCTATCTGTTCTACAAAACGTCGTACACGTGCGAAAAAGAAATTCAAAACTCGTGTCGATTTAAAAACACTCCCTTCGGTCATGTTTTAGTTTATCGCCATTTTTTCGATCTTCCTATTTCCGCACTTGTATCGTTGTACTATTTTCTGCTCCCGTACTTTTATTTATAACTTACAGGGTCATGCACAAGAAATCAAATATTTATTAGGTAATAACAAAAACTTACAAGGAACTTCTCCTAATCAAGTCAACTGGTGACTAGGGTGGAGCGAAAAAACACTTTTCTGGAATTAGCAAACCTAATAGTTATCAATCAATTCCCCTTAGTCTATGAAGCCTTTGTGCAAATTTTCAGCTTTTTAAATCAATATCTTCTGCCTCCGCATTAGGTTTGAAATTTTGAAAATCTCATACAAACCTGAAAATTCAACTTTTAGATAAAACATGTTTTTCGGCAGTATTATGTTCAGTATAAATTATTGATACATATTATTAAAAGAAACTACCAAAAATTGCGAAAATAGCGTTAAAAATTGCCAATTTTCATTATTTTAGAGGCTATTTTGGCGAATGTACTGAAACTAGACCAACTTTGGCGATTCTTGACGCTATTTTCGCAAGTTTTGATAGTTTCTCATAATGATATGTATCAATAACATAATACTAAACATAATACTGTCGAAATTTTATTTTTATCTGAAAGTTGAATTTTTAGGTTTGTATGAGATTTTCAAAATTTCAACCCTAATGCGGAGGCAGAAGATGTTGATTTAAAAAGCTGAAAATTTGCACAAAGGCGTCATAGACTAAGGGGCATTGATTGATAACTATTAGGTTTGCTAATTCCAGAAAAGTGTTTTTTCGCTCCACCCTACTGGTGACCGTAGGGCTGGCTCGTTCCTCGCTCAGCGCATTGGCATCGCTATCCAGCGAGGAAACGCGGCCAGCCTTATGGGCACACTAGGTGGTACTGGCAGCGACTTGGGAGACATTTGTAGATACAATGTAGTCCCCCTAGGTTAAGTTAGGTTTAGTTTAGTTTTAATTTATTTTTATTATTTAAATGTATATTTTGTGTAAATAAAATAGAATTGTCAGGAACTTCAGAAGTATATTTCTTCTTTGTAAAGATCAAGTTAATAGATATGTACTTTCCTTTTTTTAACAACCATATTATGATTTACAGAACTCTAATATTATCCCGTCCCGGGTGGTGACGGGTTAAGAATTTCACCACCCCCTTTCTTCCCGTGGGTGTCGTAGAAGGCGACTGTGGGATATGGGTTAAATTGTGGCGTAGGCGAGAGGCTGGCAACCTGTCACTGCAATGTCACAGTTTCGTTTTCTTTCAACCCCATATTTGCCAAGAGTGGCACTGAAACCTGAGTAGTTTCATGTGCTCTGCCTACCCCTTCATGGGATACAGGCGTGATTGTATGTATGTATGTATGTAATATTATGAACAACCTAGTAAAAATAATAGAAATATAACTATTTTTCTAATAGCAATATTACTGTTACTGCGCCCCTATTAATATTTACTCTACAGTCAACCAATTGGAACCCTAGGCCACTGTAGAACTATGTCATAGTGACGTTATAAATCAGATTGTAAGAAATCTCTTACTGCTTGTCATTTTGACATGGTTGTAGAGTGGCCTAGGGTTCCAATTGGTTGACTGTACACCTATTGCACCGAACAATACAATCATTGTACGCACTGGCATAAACACACTGTGGCATTATAAATAATAAACAACAATGGTACCAGTTTCAGAACTACTTATTAATACCTTTTGATTACTTTAATACACGTTGATTATAGCTCGTAAAAAATGCAAATTATTGACTGTGTGTGTTTTTGTATTGACTTTATCCTGTTAAAATTGAAAAAAATATACGATTATTGATTGCGACTGAGTTTTATTTTGTATAGTGTTTGACGTTTTAAAGAAATATTAAGTTTTTAGATACCGGCAACCTTCAAATCAAGAGTGAACAGGCATCTTCTGGGCGAGCTCACTCCATCGTAGGCCACGTCTTTGCCTTTGGCTAGTCTGTGGTCAAGAGTAAGCCCATTTATAATAAAAAAAAAAGAAGAAACTGACTGACTGACTGACATATCAACACACAGCTGAAACTGCTGGTCCTAGGGACTCCAAATTTGGCATGTAGGTTCACTATAAGGTGTAGAGGAGCACTTAAGAAAGGATTTTTCAAAAATCACATCCTAAGGGGGTGAAATGGGGGTCCGAAGTTCAACGCTTTAATAAGATTTCTTGTAGTATGCGGGCGAAGCTAGTTAGGTATAATTTATTTTATTTCATGTTGATAAAACTTAAATATATAATTATAATTGTAATGTATTATTCATCAGTACTTAAAAGCTCATACAGCGTATATAATGTTATTAACTGTATTAGTAATCATGTTTACAGTACATTGGAACAGAAAAAAAAATCAAAAATTAATTGTGAGGTGAAAATTAAGACTTCGTTAGTAACTTATCGTAATAAAATTACTAATTACTTAATTCTACATCTGGTTTAATTTATTGCTCGTATAAAGCTTACACACTGTACGAGTATATGCCATATGCACGAAAATAGAAATATTTTAGAGATGATGTAATTAAATACCTAAAATAGTTTTCAAAAACATTTTAAACTAAATTGTTACGAGCGTCAATTGATTTATTTCGATGGAACGATTTATAGGGTATGAAAAACAAGCTCGCAAATCGTTCAACGTGCAATAAACATTTTTAGTACAGTCAGAAGCAGATATTTCATCTAAAAAATATATATTTTTTCTTACAACTAGGGAACAAATCAAATTATTTTATTGAATATTTTTCGATTTGTTCTTTTTTCAAGTAGTCACACTACTATATATAAATTATTATTAGACCCGGATTCGATTCCCGGCTCGGCCACCAGTGGGCCTTGTCGTTTTTTCTTTCGTGTATGATATCTATTTAAATTTATATTTTTTACTTTTTATCCAGTGGTATTGCGGACAACATATTTATGTACTAATCCCGAAGTACCCGGGGTTCGAATCCCGGTAAGGGCATTTATTAGTGAGATGAGCACATATATTTGTTCCAGAGTCATGGATATTTTCTATGTATATAAGTATTTATATATTATGTATATCGTTGTATGAGTACCCACAACACAAGCCTTCTTGAGCTTACCGTGGGCCTCAGTCAATCTGTGTAAGAATGTCCTATAATATTTATTTATTTATTTATTACTAATAAAAAAATGTCTATAATGGATTTGTTTTGTATACTTAATGCTGTAAAAAAAAACTTCGTGTTCATAAAAAATACCTAATTATTGAAAAGAACTATGGAAACGGATAATGTTGCTTTTTATTATTTTATATTATAAATCCTGACGTTCGTAACTCTTTACCTGCAGCATTTTGTGATCAACGGATGAATGAGGCCTATTACTATTAATTGACAACAGTGACAATAAAATTGTCGCCCGATAGTGCCATATCGCCGTTCATTGCCTGTTCAATAAGGAAATCAAGAGAGAAAAAAAAAAGGAAATATTGAGTAACAATGTCACTTATCAACACAGAATTAGGAACAGAATTGTCAGTGTCAAGTGTCAATGTCACCGTGGTGAAATAAACCACTGGTATCATCAGTTTCCACTGTATTATTAAATTTCATGCATAACTGTCACGCTAACCATTGACAATATTACTATTTTCTTGTATGTGTTCCAAATGTACATAATACATAAACCATCATAATATTATTTAAGTACCAATATTGTTTTCGAGGCCAAGAATAAGCCCGTTAAAAAAAAAATTGTTTTAATTTGGCCCTGAAACAAATACCTCTGACTATACCTTTATTTAAAATTGTCGTGATCAACACTAGTTCATCGTGACATTAGCATATCAGAATTATTCCATTAAAGCGTTAATAATTTAAAAATAATATGCTGCCGACGCACGCGACCGAGAGTTATGTACCCCTGGAGACGCGAATATGGCGCCGGTACACCGCTAATATAATTCCAACTTTAAAATGTTGATGTAAAGTTCAGTTTTGAAGAAAGGTTGCGGTGGTGCAAAATGCCAGGGGCGTAAAACATTTTCAAGTGCAAATGGATGCTGTGGCTTATGTGTTTAGAGGTTTACTTTAATATTTTAGTTCCCTTTGCTTTGTTTTAGACAGACGTTGAACTTCAGTTTTTATTTTGATACAATTTACAGCTCTTCGAAATCATAAATTTTAGGTATATCATGATCATACTATTTTTTAATATTGAGATTGCTAAGTTGACAAAAAATTTGACCCGCAAGTCGAGCAAAAATGTTACTTATATTTTCGTGATTTGATATAATAGAAAATAGTAGTATCAAATTGATGCAAATATAGCATGGTCTGACTCTAGTTACGAAGTGGATATAATAACTTATTATTTCAGTAAAATATGGTACCTATTAGTTAATAGGTACCTAATTAGATTACTTACCTGTGACTAATGAAGTAAAGTCTAAACTGTAAATCTTCATCATCATCCTCCTTGGGTTATCCCGGCATTTGCCACGGCTCATGGGAGCCTGGGGTCCGCTTTGACAACTAATCCCAAGATTTGGCGTAGGCACTGGTTTTACGTAAGCGACTGCCATCTGACCTTTCAACCCGAAGAAATAGATCTTATTGGAATTAGTTCGGTTTCCTCACGATGTTTTCCTTCACCGAAAAGTGAGTGGCAAATATCAAATGACATTTCGCACATAAGTTCCGAAAAACTGATTGGTGTGAGCCGGGGTTCAAACCGCGACCTCCGGAACGAAAGTCGCACGCAATTACCGCTAGGCTGCCAGCGCCCTCTATAAATCCGCCGCTAAACTATAAATCTTATAAACAGCTTAATTAATGAAATTATTCACTAACGCAACTTAAACACTTTACTGCTACTTAAATTTTGTACACTTTAACTATTTTTAAAACAAGATAAATGACCAACTGTCACTTCTCATAAATCGTCGCTGACGTACGATTAACTATAAATAATTAGTAGAAAAAGAAAGCTACCGTAGGATATAAATTATATCGACAGGCAGATAAGATTAACTGCAGCTGCTTCAGAGTTCACAAACATCTTTACATACCTACATTCCAAATTTATGTATACACGACTTTTTGTCATTGTCTTAGAGAGGTGTATATATATCTTTGGCATGTTGGCTTGTTAAGATGTTTTTGAATTAGACCGTTTGAAATAAATGCAATATGAAGTAGATGCCATTTATTTGGAATAAGATGAAGTAATTTATCTAGGAGACAGCTTGTATTAAGTAGTTAAGTAGATTATCTTAAATGTAAATTGCTTGCATTAACCATCAACGTTAGATGCTGCTATTACTTACTAAAAACTATAACCGGAAAACATTTTAGGTTGGTACATATTGCTTTTAAAGTAATCTATTTTTCGTTTAGTTTTATAGTTTTTCAATTTTCTTATCCACTTTAACACTTCGAAGGTTAGGATTAGATTTTAAATTGATCATTACTAAGCTATAAATTCAACTGTTGTGCCTTGAAGATGTTTGCTTCGTATTTCGTGTTGATTTAAGAGTCAAAAATACAAATTAATTTAATTTAGTTTTATTTATTAGGTATCATTCACAAACCACTATTTCAATTAAAGCAAGTAATTTAACAAAACCAGTAATTATATATACAACATAGGATTATAATTACTAACAGAATAGGTATCTCAACCATAATAAATTTATTATAACACGCCTTTATATCAAAATGTAAAAATAAGGTTGCCGACCACTGATAATAAACAATAATGATGATCCTTATTTATATTGGGATAGAGATGGATTTGGGTTAAATTAAGGTTTATTTTATTTTGAGTAAAGTGAGCTATTCATCATTCTTTAACAACCGAGCATAAATTATAGATTTAAAAGATTGAGACCACCTTTGACCCATCAATTGGTTTCCTCTGTCTACTCGAAAGACCTTCCATATTATATGTAAAATTGCCAATGAAAAAATGAGAGCTGTTTTTTTTTAATCAATCGAAACAAAACAACTCTATTCTGTTTAACTGAGATTCAAATTTCATTGGAGGTAATTTGTACTAGTATTAGGATATTAAACCCCAAGAGAATACGTTTGATGCATACATGCTTTGAGAGCTGTGACTTCACAAGATACAAGGCGTGAAATTTGGTGCTTTATCGATTTGGTTCGAATATAATGACGACCGGTCTGGCTCAGTCGGTAGTGACCCTGCCTGCTGAGCCGCGGTCCCAGGTTCGAATCCCGGTAAGGGCATTTATTTGTGTGATGAGCACAGATATTTGTTCCTGAGTCATGGATGTTTTCTATGTATGTAAGTATGTATTTATCTATTTAAGTATTTATATCGTCGCTTAGCACCCATAGTACAAGCTTTGCTTAGTTTGGGGCTAAGTTGATCCTGTGTAAGGTGTCCCCCAATATTTATTTTTTATTTATTTTTAATGTTCTAGTTCTAGTTCTATATAAAGTGATGTTTTTATTTGAAGTAACGTCATTTTACACATAATGTAGAGCCTGACCAGAAATATACATATTATGTTACTATTTTCAAAAGGGCGATATTATGATAATAAATAAATTGCCAGGTTTTAAGTGCCACACACGTCTACGATTTTAGCAGGTGTAAGAATGTAGGTTTCCTCACAATATTTTCTTTCTCTTATGAGATATGTACATAAATAAAAAGTTTTATGGGCTCTCGTTGGTTATTTGCACCCTAAAAGCAAAAAGTGCTTGTATTTGCTAATTCTTGTTATCAATCATCAAGGTTTCTCACAGATATCAAGCATTTACTCGGTAATCTTCTTTATATTCAACAGTCATAAATTTATTACCGGTATTACACAAACGACTTAATAATCATAAACCCACCTAATACTAATGTAAATAATTATAGTTATAAAATGTAATCTTATTTCTAGGACAACATAATTTGATGCGCTGACAGTAAACATCATGACGTAAAAGTTCAGGCAAATAATGATTAGTCTTGTAAACACTAGTAATTATGATATTTTTTTTATTCCCGGGAAAACAATTGCTGTGGCTGAAATCGGACATAAGAAAATCGATGCAAACATTACATGTAAATATTTCAATTACGTTGATCAACATTTCAAATCCTTAATTATTAAGCTGAAATGACAATCGTGACGCTCGATGCTGATCGAATCGCAGTCTGGCTCTGTCGCGCCAATACCAAAGAGCAATAGAGACACCTAGCTAGTAGCTACTATATCAGTATTATCGTAAGCGTTTGTGTACTTATTACCCGGGAGTCTCAACTCGGTCCCAAGACGAGCATACCATTTAATACGCATTCAGTCTTCATATTTTAGTTTCGCGATAACAAGGCTATATTATGGCTATTAAAGCGTCATTTTACAACTAGCTTTATAGGAGCACTATAAAAGTGAAGTTTTATTAGTAGCGCCGAAGGTTGAGGAGCGCTGCGTTTATTAGATGTAATGGGTGACATGGATCGCAAACCTTTTTTCAACCCTATTGTAAAGTTATAAAGATTATAAAAGTTCGGTTATCTAGTCTAAGTGTAGGTGACGGTGGTATAATTTATATTGATGGTGGTGTGGGTGAGTTATGGGGCTTGTTAATGGTCGTAAAACAGCTGAGTTAGGGCTAGCTTGCAATAAAACATTTTTAGTTTTCGAGCTGAAAATTGTAGAGCTCTGTGCCACCTTGTGAATTATTTCACCACAGTGACATTGACACTGGACATGGACAATTTTGTGCCTATTTCTGAGTTGTTTTGTTGGCAGGCAATGTACGGCGAAATATCATTGTCGGGTCACAATTGTCAGTGTGGTGAAACTGGCCACAGCGCTTCAACAATTGATAAAATACTATTTATTCATGACTCAAAAAAAGTGTGTCCGAAACATGGTCGAAATTCAATGCCCAGATGCCCAGATGCCCATTTTAAAAAATACGGTATATTACCACTACCATGTCAGTACATTTTAACGTTAGCCCTCTATGTATATAAAAATAGACATCTATTTATACAGAAATTCGTAGTGCTAGGAAAAAATATCAGTTAGTAATCCCTTCTTCAAAAATGAAAATGCTATCTAACAGCCCCCAATATACAGCCATAAGAATTTATAATAAGTTACCTAATAATATTAAGTCACAGGAAACATCTTAATTATTTTATAAAAGCATCAAGTCACTTTTACAACAAAAATGCTATTATTCTGTGGATGAATTCTTTACTGACATTTTTGATTAATTAGTTTTATGTATAATGTAGTGAATAATTGACATTTTTAAGTAGCTATCTAAATTTGAAATAAGCAATTAATGTAATTCTTACTTAATAATAAGCATGTTAATGAATGAATCTAGTATGTAAGTTTTCTATGTTGCTATACCCTGACGGGTGCATGTTGTGACCTAATCTATAAAAACACCTATTGTAAACACATGTGTATGCAATAAATGATATGAATATGAATAGCTTTTGTCCGCGGCTTCACTCGCGTTAAATTCGAAAATTTCGGAATGCTCTATACAAATTTCCACCCCCTATTTTAGGGGTGGGGCGTTACTAAGAGACAAAGAGTAGTCTATGTCATTTTCCATCCCTTCAACTATATCCACCTAAAAAATCACATCAATCCGTCGTTCCGTTTGACCGTAAAAGACGGACAAACAAACAGACGAACACTTTCCATTTGTAATACATATCGTCACTACTTTGAAAAAATCTCATATCTCACGCTGCTTCTCAAAGTTAAAACGCAGTAAGCCTATATGCATTCCATACATACTTACTACAATTTTCTTTTCATTGACAGACGAAGATACAAGTTTTTTTAAAGTAGTGACGATATTATAGTATGGAGTATGGATCTATAATTTAAACAAATAAGAATAAAACTTATCATGAGCAATAACACCTATTTTCACACACACTACTAAGAAATATGTAATGAATTATTCCGGATTTCCCGCAATGAATAACCTGCATGATTGCAATAGGCCATAAAATGTAATTACATGATAATGTTACTTACAAAAGGTAATAAATTACTACGTAGTAACTCCAAGAACCATTGTTTTATCTGTTATATTGCGAGTAATTGAACAGGTGTAATAAATTCGTTATTTTATTGTCATGAGAAGTTAAATGAGAAATTATAAAAAGTAATAAAAAAGAAAAAAATAATTACGTACATAATTATGTAGGTAGCTTTTCTGTATACAGAGTGTAACAAAAATGGTGGTGATCCGTAAGGGCGTACTTGCAGTATCGTTTTCTTATCAGGAAAAAGTAGAAGAACATTTTTTTTTCGCTAAAAAAATTTTCACTTTTGTATGAGCCGGGCCGCGCGAATCGGTCGAATCTCCATACAAAGATAAAAAAAATTTTTGCGAAAAAAATTTTTTATCCTACTTTTTCCTGATGAGAATACGATACTGAATACGCCCTTAAACGGATCACCACCATTTTTGTTACAACCTGTATGTTGCATTATTCTAGAAAAGCAGAACCGTTGATAAGCGATATTTCATTCTCTTTTTTGTCATGGTTTAATATAACCTAACCACAAAATTAAAAAAAAAAAAAAAAAAACCGAAAGCGACCGCGACATAGCAGACCGATTTTCATGAAACATGGCTAAAAACACTCCCGACTAACTCAGCTTTCAGACAAAAAAAACTAATTCTAAATCGGTTCACCCGTTCGGGAGCTACGATGCCACAGACAGACACACACAGACATACAGACAGACAAAAATACAGACAGACAGTCACGTCAAACTTATAACACCCCATCGTTTCTGCGTCGGGGGTTAAAAACCAACTAAGTTGTGCATAATAGTACATTACATCAGAGGCCGGGAAAATAAGGATTTCCGGCCAAGTGGGTATATACGGCCGAGTGAGCGTGCGAGCGAGGCCGGATAGGGATACGAGGCCGGGAATCCGTTTTCACGCCGAGGCATGTATAGTGCTTTTCTCAAACATACAATGAAATAAAAAAAAATGCTCTAAAGGACAAAATTTTATAAAAAAAAGTTACTTTGCAGGCCTAGGCCTAAAAAATAATATGAAATCCCTTTACAGCCCTCTCGAGTTGTTGCGCCCAAAAAGCGATACTTCCCAGCCCATTTTAAGGAACGTAAAAACAATATTTCATTGCATGTTTGAGAAAAATACTTTTTCTCAAACATGCAATGAAATATTGTCTTTACGTTCCTTAAAATGGGCTGGGAAGCATCGCTTTTTGGGCGCAACAACTCGAGAGGACTGTAAATGGATTTCATATTATTTTTTAGGCCTAGGCCTGCAAAGTAACTTTTTTTTATAAAATATTGTCCTTTAGAGCATATTTTTTTTATTTCATTGTATGTTTGAGAAAAGCACTATACATGCCTCGGCGTGAAAACGGATTCCCGGCCTCGTATCCCTATCCGGCCTCGCTCGCACGCTCGCTCGGCCGTATATACCCACTTGGCCGGAAATCCTCATTTTCCCGGCCTCTGATGTAATGTACTATTTCTTATAACTACACACTTTATACTTTTCTTTAAGTAACTTTTTTTTATAAAATATTGTCCTTTAGAGCATTTTATTTTTATTTCATTGTATGTTTGAGAAAAGCACTATACATGCCTCGGCGTGAAAACGGATTCCCGGCCTCGTATCCCTATCCGGTATATACCCACTTGGCCGGAAATCCTCATTTTCCCGGCCTCTGATGTAATGTACTATTATATAAAATTATGCCCGACAGCTATGTACCTTCTGAGGTATGCTATGTTCTTTCCTATGCCCTTGCGGGATTCTTCAAGAAACAGGTATTGAGGATAGAGGATACAGGTTCTCAAAGTTTGGCAACGTATAAGTGGCACCCCTAATGTTGCGATGACTGCTTCCCATCAGGCGACTCGTCTGCTCGTTTGCTGCCTATTTCATAAAAAAAACTGTTTATAAATTCGAACTTTTAATCCAATTGTCAATCATTTAACTCCTCGAACCAGCCTGTCTCGTGTAATTGTGTATCTCTTTATATCAGGCTATTAACTAAGTCCAATAAATCTGTGTAAGTAGGTGGCAGAATAAATTAAAAATAACCAAAATAAAAAGAACTCAAGAGCAAAATCGTCAACAAATTCTATTTATACGATTTTATCCCTATTTCAATAGATTGAAGTTCAAAATCATAAACATGTTTTAACGCGATTTTTATTTTAGGTTGTTTTATATTTATCGCACGAGCGATAAATATTGCGTTCATAACAGTCGATAAAGTTTTTAATCCGTACATTAAGTGTGGCATAAATTATTCTAAGAGCTCGACCCACGCGTTTTAGTTTTTTATGACAGATTAATGTGAAGCGGCCATTTTGTTTTACTCGTATTATTTAGAGTTTATTTTGCTAATTCTGTTTTAATACAAACTTGGAAGATTGGATTTAATAGTCTAAAGACGTTTTTCAATTATAAAAGATTCAATTAGTGAAATATTTAAGTAATATCACAAATCTTTCATATTATTATGATAGCAAAAGTTATCAAAATGTTTAAGCCAATTACTAACATAAGTTGCAAAACTAGCATGTAAAAATATCGAGTTAGAGTAACGTATTTTGTTTCAAATTATGTAACATTTTGTTGTAGTTTATAATTTTATAACTTACTAAATGCTGATTTTTATTTGTGTTAAAAATACTATTATGAATTTGATAATCATCTTTGCCGGACCATTTTCGCCTTACTTAGGTACCTTACCAATAGTAACTACGGCATTAATTTAGAAAATAATAATTTAAGCTTCTTCTATCACATGTAAGTACGTAAATATTACAATATTGTTTGGCATATAAATTTCAGTCAATTTATCTAAGCTACATAGAATGTTATTTCACGAAATTTCCATATTAGCAGTCAACTATGCATAAATTAGTATAAAATATCAATTATTTCCTTGTTAATAAGTTAGTGGTAACATTACTAAACTACGTAATGATATCTAGTATAACAAACTAGATTAATTATTGCACTAAAGACCAATAGGAATGTTATTTTGTTGCTTTTGTTAGCACTTTAGATGAAGTTTAAATGGCATACTGATAGAAAATACAACCAATTTTCATGTTCGTTCAACAAGTTTTTTGGTTAAAATAGCGCCTACGTGCTCTTTGGTTCAAACAACAAGCTACTTGTCATTTGAATCGGCAATATATTTGAATCAACAAGTCGATTTTATAAAAACAACCTGACACATATTGTTTTAAACATACGTTTGGCTGATTCAAACGGATAAACCGCAACAAGTCGAACTTGTTAAATTCACAATGCAAATTTCTCTCAGTGCAAAAGCTAAATTACTGCCGCTATTATACATAGGTATAGTATTTTTCTTCTTCCTAGCGTTTTCCCGGCCTAGCTCCAGGGTCCGCTTTCCTGCTCAGCCTTCTCCACTTTGCTCGGCGGTCTTCGGCATCCTGAGGTGTAGGATTGTTCTCTTCCATATCCGCTGTCACGACGTCCAGCTAGCGCTTCTTAGGCCTACCGCGGCTGCGTGACCTAGGGTTTGGACAGTGAGGTTGAGGCATCTGTTTCCGACGTTGTCTACACTGAGAGAAAATACAACCAGTTTTCATGTTCGTTCAACAAGTATTTTGGTTAAAATAGCGCCTACGTGCTCTTTGGTTCAAACAACAAGCTACTTGTCATTTGAATCGGCAATATATTTGAATCAACAAGTCGATTTTATAAAAACAACCTGACACATATTGTTTTAAACATACGTTTGGCTGATTCAAACGTATAAACCGCAACAAGCAGAACTTGTTAAATTCACAATGCAAATTTCTCTCAGTGCAAAAGCTAAATTACTGCCACTATTATACATAGGTATAGTATTTTTCTTCTTCAACCTAGCGTTTTCCCGGCCTAGCTCCAGGGTCCGCTTTCCTGCTCAGCCTTCTCCACTTTGCTCGGCGGTCTTCGGCATCCTGAGGTGTGGGGTTGTTCTCTTCCATATCCGCTGTCACGACGTCCAGCTAGCGCTTCTTAGGCCTACCGCGGCTGCGTGACCTAGGGTTTGGACAGTGAGGTTGAGGCATCTGTTTCCGACGTTGTCTACACTGAGAGAAAATACAACCATATTTATACCGTATTTTGGTTAAAATAGCGCCTACGTGCTCTTTGGTTCAAACAACAAGCTACTTGTCATTTGAATCGGCAATATACTTGAATCAACAAGTCGATTTTATAAAAACAACCTGACACATATTGTTTTAAACATACGTTTGGCTGATTCAAACGGATAAACTGCAACAAGTCGAACTTGTTAAATTCACAATGCAAATTTCTCTCAGTGTACCGGTCTGCGGCGTATGTGGCCATACCGTCGGAGGAGACTTTATTGCAGCTTATCCGCCACGTCACGGATTCCGAGGTTGCCACGGATGTGTTCGTTACGTATGCGATCTAGTCGCGTAACGCCACACATCCACCGCAACATCTTCATCTCTGTGACGTGAAGTTGCTGGACATGCCTTCCGAGAGCAGGTATAGTATTACTTATGTATAATACTTATGTGTAATAGCGATAGTAATTTGTTGCTATCTAAATTATAATTTTAGTTTTTTGTCAGTATTACTATTTATTGTACATTGTCATTTTTGTTAAATAAAAAGAAAGATGTAACATATTAATTAATATTACGACGTTTAATTGTTTTTATTAAATGTTCTTGTATATTACAAGCTTTTATACTACTTGCTTTGTTAGTATGTTAGTTCGGGTCAAAACGTAGAAGCTGAATTTGACCCACTTCCCGGTTTCCGATTGAGCTGAAAATTTGCACACATTATGTAAATCACGTGACAATTGAAATTTTTGCAAAAAAACTTATTACTACATAAATAAAAGGGGAATCTTCACACGTGTAAGAAGTTTTATAGAGGAACATAATTATATAGCCCTATGAAGTTTCGTCATAGGTACTTTACTTTACGTACTAACTTTGCGCACTAGTGCGAGAAAGTATTTGTATGTAATGTAAATAAATATTACTATTTTCTACATTCGATACAGCCGTATTATTACCATGTGTTAATAATACACATCAAAAAACCGAAACTAAACCAAATCGACAAAAATCCATTTTCTAAAATTAATAAAGCATAAATCAGCTATCAATGAGCAAATAAAGCTATAAATTCTAAATTTACTGTTCAATAAAACCGACTTTAACCTACAACACGGAATTAATTAATGTGTGTACGCTTTCGTAATATCAAACACAAACACATTCGGAGTTTAAACATGCGGTATACTAGTAGATGTGTATTTGGTCCTTATATATTACTAGCCTGCCTTATATATTATTTGCCTGTGTGGTGACGGGTTAAGAATTTCACCACCCCCTTTCTTCCCGTGGGTGTCGTAGAAGGCGACTGTGGGATATGGGTTAAATTGTGGCGTAGGCGAGAGGCTGGCAACCTGTCACTGCAATGTCACAGTTTCGTTTTCTTTCAACCCCTTATTTGCCAAGAGTGGCACTGAAGCTTTAGTAGTTTCATGTGCTCTGCCTACCCCTTTATGGGATACAGGCGTGATTGTATGTATGTTGTATGTATGTATGTATATTACTAGCTTTTTCCCGCGGCTTCGCTCGCGTTAAATTCGAAAATGGCTGAGTGCTCCATACAAACTTCCACCCGCCATTTTAGGGAAGTGGGGGGTTAGAAAGAGACAAAAAGTAGCCTATGTCACTCTCCATCCCTTCAACTATCTCCCCCTGAAAAATCACGTCAATACGTCGGTCCGTTTTGCCGTGAAAGATGGACAAACAAACAGACACACAACTTTCCCATTTATAATATTAGTATGCATGTTCCGTATTACACTCCTGGCAGGCAACTATGGTCGCGCGATAAATGATAAAACATCTGGCCGTCCCCATCGCACTATTTGTAAGTGCGATAGGGACGGTTAGATGTTTTATCACTGCTTGCCTGCTTGATTTTTTTTAGCCCCCAACACAAAAACGACGACGTCTGCCTACCTGACTTTCTGTCTGTTTGCCTGTTTCTCTGTTTGTTTTTTTTCCCCTCACTAGCTCGGAAACACGTGTTTTGTCCTTTAATACCAGCGGGTAAAAACGCATTTTATCCACTAGTGGGTAAAGTAATTTGACCTTGAATAAAGTCAAATTAACTGCTTCCAAATTGATAAATGTAGGTGAATCTAGTAATAAAGATGATTTACTATAGTGAGGGTGTAACAGTCCGACATCTACAGTCAATTATTTAACGTTTTAATTCAATTAGATAATTTAACTTTTCAATATTGAATTTCGCGCGTTATCTTGGGATTGTAGACGTGACGCTCAATTGAACGCCATCTATGAATGGTGTAGGGAACTATTAGGTCGATTCGTTTTGATTCATTGATTGCTACCCTGCGGACTTAACGTAAACATTTAAAATAAATTATTTAATCTAATCTTGTTCAACAAAATAATTAATGATTTTCTATTTTACTGACTTTCTTATTAAAGTTATGCCGGGAGATCGATTCAATTGCGCGGGAAACTATAACCACCAATCTTATGTTAGCATTGAAGATATTGACCAATCAGGACACGGTATTTTGATAAGACCGATGAGGGATTGGTGAAAACAAGAGGGGGAAGCGGATGTAAGACCGAGTGAGGGATCGTTAAGAGAGAAGGCATAAAACAAAGGGAAAGGAGATTTTAGGGGCTTTTTCCGTCGGCAGAGCGTCGAGACAGTAGGGAATTCTGTGAGTGTTAGTTTGTAAGGAAAACGTGTAATAAGCTTGTTCACAGATACGAGGTCTAGCATCCGCCATCAGAAGATTCAAAGGATGAAGAAAACCAACGGCTGTGACGGGCGAGACATTGCATGCGGCATGTCGTGGCAAACTGAGCGTTGGCGCGAAAGACAGCATCATGCCGCCATGAGGTTACTGTGAGTGTTCAGGTTCCTTATCTATTTCCTTTACAGCACACCATCTGTAAGATCTGGGTCACTGTTGAATAGTCTGCAGCCATGTCGGTTGAAATGTAAGTTGCATAGTTAACTATGGGCGTAAATATCTACGTGCTATCTATTATCTTCGTGAGGAATTCCAAAGACAGCGTGGCTATCGAGGCAGCTTCCACAACGACTACTTATCATTAGCGTCATGATTACTGTGAGTATTCAGTATTCTTAAACCTGAAGGCATGCTGACCGAGACACGTCATATAGTCCTAACATGGGCGTGAGTATCTAATTGCTATCGCCTTGTGTTGTGAGGGAGACTAGGACAGAGCTTGTGTCAAAGATGGACGGCACATGGTTGGGGCTTCTACATTCACGTGGGCGAGTGGAGCCACGTAAGTCTACCTACCACGAGGTGGACGTGACATTGGATAACACTGGCATGGTACGTTAATTTAAATATTTAGTTGTTGGTTGTTATTCAACTTTGTGCATACCCATAGGTTATAGTGACCGCGTACTTATTAGTAAGATCGTATATCGTTCGTATGGTTTCATAGAATTCGTAGTAGCGTAAACAAAACATAATGGGCGTAGTATAAACGGAACGTAATATTGGTTTTGAATGAATGGCGGGTAGCTCCATAGGTCACGTTAGCTTATTCCTTACGTTAATTTAAATATTTAGTTGTTGGTTGTTAATAAACTTTGTGCACATCCATAGGTTATAGTGACCGCATACTTATTAGTAGGATTGTATTTGGTTTGATATAGTTCGAAGTAGCATAAGCAGAACATAATGGCGTAGTAAAAACGGAACGTAATATTTGTCTTGAATGAATGGCGGGTAGTTCTATAGGTCACGTTAGCTTATACCTTGTATTTTGCAATAAATTAAATCTTGTTGATTGTTTTAGTTTGCCAGCTATGCTATAACGTTCGAAGTGAATATTTTCAGTTTAGTTTGATTTTTTAACAGTGTAACGGATACTTGTTTGTGTTTTGACGATTTATAAATAATATACGTGGGTCGGCGTTCGGGAACGATTATGAAGAGTGAACGTATTATTGGGTTAGTGCGTACAATCGGAGTTGAAAGTAAGTCTCAAAGTCATCATTATCTTCCTTGCTTTATCTCTGCATTTGCCACGGCTCATGGGAGCTTGGGGTCCGCTTTGACAACTAATCCCAAGATTTGGCGTAGGCACTAGTTTCACGGAAGTAAGTTTCAACGTCATCATTATCCTCCTTGCGTTATCTCGGCATTTGCCACGGCTCATGGGAGCTTGGGGTCCGCTTTGACAACTAATCCCAAGATTTGGCGTAGGCACTAGTTTCACGGAAGTAAGTCTCAAAGTATGTATGTTTATAGTGGTCTGTCCCTTATACGCGTAGAAGCTGTAGGGGAATAGTACTATCATAAAAACCGGTCATGTATTTGCAACCTTTTTAGTATTACTAGCGATATGATTACCCGCGTGATTTTGTAATATTTACCAGGGTTTGTAGAAGTAAATTGCAATCATGTGTGTGTTATATTTGGTAATAATTATGTTGTAGAGTAGGTGTCTATATAGTAACGTGTACAGATACGGTAGAAGTAGATAGTCTATAAATAGCGGCAGTGTGCTTGCAGCCTTCTGGTGCTACTAGTGATTTGTTTATCTGCGTGATTTTTATAATGGTTACGACATAATTATTACATTCAATTTGATTATAGAACTGATTAGTGTATGTATGGTTTTCGGTGGTTTACTTAAATTGTAGATGTGTCCGATAAAGTTTTAGGTAGCGTTAAGTTGTTTCATTCAAACGTCCATAAATTTATCAAGTAGTTACTTTAATCGTAATATCACCTAATATAAATAAACGTAAATAAATAGTACCTATAGGATTTGAAATAAACGGACGTTGTAGGTAATTGCAATCCTTTATATACTATATTATTTAAATTGTTTATTTCTCAAATTCTCGGTCCATGGGCGAGGAGAATCGACGAGCAGCTCTGTCAGTGGATTAAAAGTTCTCCATTCTACCAGTGTATCGTTGAGGCCTTGAGGACCCTTCTACATGGACATGCGAGGACGTTCCTGGGTGCTCCAGCCTGCGTCACGTCATCGTCCTCTTGGGCCGCCTACAAAATACATCAGGCCAAGGTTCTCCCTGTCGGCATCTAGCCAAGGCGCCGTGACTAGGACGTGCAAATGCAAAATGGAGTATTACCGAAGACAATACAAACGGTGCGTTGGTTCTGAATTGATATTTATCTTAATCATGATTGATTTGATTTCATATTTTGTGTAAAAATTGACATACTCCCCTAGGTCGTCATACTGAGCATAATCTAAGCCTGGATCGTGCTGTAAACGGTAATTTATTATTTCATTAATTAAGAGAAGTAATTTAATATTGAGGTCCCTTTTAAGGTATGATTATAATTTTAATTAAATATCGAAATGGTGATCACTCTAGGGTGTAAAGGCAATTTCTGTATTCTTAACAATCTTGAGTTTATTACATTGTGCAGTATTTATAGGATTTTCCTTTGATTTTAATCGGCACTATCAAACTATTAAACCAATAAAATAAAACAAACAAATAAATATTATGGTACACGTTTACAGGTTGACTAGTCCCAGTAAGCTGAAGGATTGCCTTGGGGGTACTCAAGACAATAATATATAATAATATATATATAAATACTTACATACATAGAAAATATCCCTGACTCAAGAACAAATATTTAGATATGTTATAAACATAATTATATTTCTATTTCCGGTTCACGAGCGGTTGCGGGTGCGAGCCTGATGCCATCGGCGACATGCAGAGTTTACTACGGCGCTACAACGGGCCTCCTCTGCCACGAGCCACGACGGGCGTCAGACGTAGGCTCCTTTACGACGAGCTACGTGCGAGTCACTCCGTCTCCATCGTCATGAGCCGTGAGATCTTCGGGCAGCCGTCAACCCGACGCTATAAGTCCATACGGTGACTTAGATGATTTGCTTACTTGCGTAATAATTATATTGCGTGTTCCGAGATTTTAGGCGTGGTAGTTTTGATGTTAGGTACGTTTTATTTACTTAAAATTATTAAATTGATTGCGGCATATTTGTTTAAGATTAAGACACGTGTTAATCATATTTGTATATTTCCATTATTGCGGTTCAGCCACACACGTATTTATTAATGATAATTATTGATTTACATGTCTAGTCATTGACTGTGAAAGTAGACGTTTCTCATGACAAATGAAGTTATTCCTGACTCTATTTTTGATATTACGAGACCTTTTGATTATCTGGTAAAGCCATCTGTTTGATAATTAATAATATTTGACACCTACTTAATGATCATGATAACGTATTCATTTTAGATGTAAGATGTTAGGTACCATATAGTTATGTAGGCGTTTATCCAAATATATTTCGCATCCAAGTTCTAATATAACAACTCGCATTTATTTCACTATAAGAACAATATTCAAATACACACGAGTACATACATAGCTTCAAGCTATTCATATATCTATATTTCGCACACGTTAATTCAGCTTTGGCTGGTTGCGAATCATGAATCATTTGCAGTGCATTACAATGACATTGCTAAGGTAATGTTATATTTATTATTAACGCATCATTCATTAAACAGATTGGCATAGATATTTATGGTCTTACGTAAAATTCAATTTCGAGTCAGCATGATTCGCAAACAGCTATTATGCTATGAAATTCAGGAGTCATGAAATGCTATTGTGGGTGTGATATTCGATCATTCGAATTTTATACGTACCCAATTCACGTGTCATATTGAATCGTCATTTGACTGAGACTATGTTTGATACATATTTGATATAATTTTAGTACGCCCGATACGTACATTCGAAAAGTATATTATATTTATTTACTAACTAATTTGTAGTTGTTGAAACCGGTCACAGTGGCTTTATTATACAATATACACGTGGCTGTTTTAACAATGAGGTATTTTAGTCGTTATTGGAATTGTCCTTGAGTTGATTTATTCCAGCAATGACAAGGTTTTGAGATTACCCATATTTAATTATTTTAATGTTGCTAAGCAACGGTTTTCATCCACGTTGATGGAATACGTCATGTGTTTTATTATAGGGCCCGTCCTAGATGTCTAATAAATGGTCAAACCTTTGGTCTGTCCTCACAGGTATATCCTGTGCATGTGTGTGTTATTAGGGGTGTCAAGTATATTGTTTGTGTAAATTTAATATTCATACAAAACGTATACATGGCTCTCCCCTCTAGGGACTTGCTCTCGCTGAGGGACATGCTACGAGTGTCAGTATTGCTGCTCATCGGGATCTGGCGAGATCCGTATTAATGACGGCTATGTCTTTCTAGATCCTTCTGAGACGTTTATTGTCCTCACAGGACGAGAAGTTTGGGTATTTCATTTGCTGGTATAAGCTAGCTTGTATTGGAGTCAATGTAATACTCAAATGATTGGTGGTCTGTTTATCTTAAATTTTATTAGACAACTAAACGACATTGAGGATTGCTTCGGTATGACTCGGTGTTGGGGACAACCAACCGTGTTTTATTTAGTATGATTCAATCTGGACTTAAACCGTATTTTACATGCTTAGCCTTTCTTATTTTATTGGGTAAAGGTAATAAATCCCTATTCAACTGGCTCGTAGCTATTTAGTGTATCTAAATGATTTGCAAATTCGTATTTAAGTGTAAAGAAATAAAGGAATCGTTGGTTTCAGGATGTTATAAGTCAGTCTTCTATTATTGTTGTGTTTATGGTCTCTCTTGGGCACTATTTGTCTATTAAAAATTATTTACTGGTTTGACTTATACGTGAGATGCTTCACCACGCAATTAAAGGTTTGGGTTTTGGTGTGGTTTTGGTTATTTACCGAAAACTATTGTAGCCAAGTACACGCCTAAAAATATTCGCACCGTCGAGTAAATGGCGAACTCATTATGGTTGCATGATCGATATTATCACCCAAGGGTTTGCAAAATTGCAAGTTACTATGTAACACACCCGGGTTAGGTAGGGCCCATGATGATTGTATTTGTATATAATATCTTTCTGGTAGCGTGTGGAGTGATTCACGTAGGACTTTGCTTGACATAGTTGTCTATAGAGATGACGTAGGCATAGTAATTTTATAAGAATCACAACCTGGCTTTATGGTAGAATGCAATCAACCATTCTTTTGTACATAATATAATTATACAAAGATTGAATTACGGTCAGTCCCCTTCCCAATCATCCATATATTTATATACACATTTTCATGATATTAATCATATGACCAATGTAAACATGTTATTGATGTTGATATTAACATTTAGATTCGATAACAATTTAGTTGGTTGAATTTCTATGGTTTTATTTAATTTATGGTTAAATCACATCTAAATTTCCTACAATAGCATTTTATAAGTAGGAATTATGGTTTATAATATTATTTTGTCCTCGAATTTCATGAAATATTATGAAATTCCGTATTAACGTCTTATTCAACTGGCTTAATTTAATAAACAGTTGTATTTTACTTTTGCGCGATGTTACAGGTGCATAATGAAATGGCTGATCTCATGATATCAAGGGCAACGCTTATATCATTGTCTTGTTTATGATCGTTTATGGGTGCTCATGTCACATACTTATTTATTTGGTCCCAGTTTCAGTACTCGATAGTCTGAACCTTGCGTGAAGTATTCCATGTAGGCGACGGGTCTACGGTATTGCAGACGGTGCGGGTCCAAGTGACTATAATACCATACGTATGGATACGTTCACGTAGGGACTTGCGGCTCCGACATATTAACAGCACCCATAGTAACGATATATGCAAGATAATTTTATGAGATCTCAAGGTTTGCTTAAAGTTGACTGCAACCAGCTATTTTATATAACGATATAAGTTTATTTTAATATAGTCGTGATAAGCCAGATTTATCCATCAATTTTATGGATTTTATGACATATTTGTGTTATTGATACTTCAATCAAAATAAACACTAATCTATTTTATATATTATCTGAAGAATATTTCAGTGCAATATATTTTAGTAGTATATAAATCTGAGTCCATCTGGTTTTAATTAAGTTATACTTTCATTCGCGTAATGTCTCAATGATACCATAATGAAATGGCTGATCTCATGATATCAAGGGTAACGCTTATATCATTGTCTTGTTTATGAACGTTCATGGGCACTCATGTCATATATCACACTTTTATGTCCCGGTTTCAGTACTCAATAGTCTGAACCTTGCGTGAAGTATTCCATGTAGGCGACGGGTCTACGGTATTGCAGACGGTGCGAGTCCGAGTGACTATAATACCATGCGTATGGATACGTTCACGCTAGGGACTTGCGGCTAGACATATTCGTAATGCCCATGAACGACTTATGCATGATAATTTTATGAGATTCCAAAGCTTGCCTTAACGTTGACTGCAACCAGCTATTTTATTTTAAGTTATAAATGTTGTTGGCCTAATCGTGATGAGCCAGATTTATTCGTCGATTTTATCGACATTATAACATATTTAAATGTTATTCAACTTCAAACTCAACAACGCTAACATATTTTATGTATCATTTGCGTAATTTCATCTAATTTAATTTATTTATTTCCCAATTTGTCTTCCCAGGTTAATTATTTAATATCTTCATGGTTTTCTTATCATAATATCTCCCACAATAGCATTTTATAGGATCTTAGTTTCGTTGATTATGCCATACAGTTAGGAGTATTGAATTATATTTTGTTTGTAATTAATAGTTAATTAAATCACTTTTAAGATACGTATTATGCTTGTTAGAACACATCATTGTCTATATCGCTAACATGTCTCACACCTCAGGAACTTGGTTACTAGTTGCCATAAAGTTAGTCCATATTACCCTAGATGATTTTGCCATATATTGTTTGTGTATTTTAATATGCTTTACTTCTTTATCCATAACATATTTTATTATGCTTGTGTACAGGTTAAACTTGGGCAGTCAGGTTTTTGTTTCCGTCTACTTTTCCTGACGTAGGGACTTGGCCCTAGTAATGAAGGCGGTGTATTCAAATAGGTCCTAATCAGACTTAATTGAATACAGAGTTATAGTAATTATTTCAGACAAAATATAAATGATTATAGATACAATAAATCGAAATGTTTTAGTATCCAATCTTTTGTTTATTTTATACTCCATCCTCGTAGCTTACACCCTCGTAGCTTACATATCTAATGAATATAATTTTAACTTTGAATTAATGGTAAGTATTAAAGCTTGAGTAGAGTCAATAATTTTATTGAAGTAGCTTTCTATTAGTTCTTTGAGCTTACCCTGGGTAAGACGTTACAATATGGTTTAGGCCGTGTCCAGGATTACACATTATTATTATTATTTTGTTTTCGTGCCTTTCATTAGGCACAATTTGATGTTCGTGCAATGGTCTGAGGTCTAAAGTGAGATATGTTATGTGGTTGTACTGTGTTCTAAGAAGCATTTTCTTTTCAGATCTTATATCCTAATATTAATTTGGGATGAATACTGTCTTCCGTTTTGATATGTTTTGCACTGAATTTAATGTTTCCTTTTTCACAGATGGATGTTCTTCCAAGTTATTTTATAATGATATGTGTTTATTTCAGAATTCTGTTAGTTTAGTAGAAAATTCGCCATTTTATTTATTTTATTCCGTTGGTTTGCAGCATCATTTTATTGATTAATTTATCATTAAATTATTATAAAACTGGAAAAGTCGGTAGTGGAAATAAAAGGAAAGAATAACTTTTGTAACGGTTGCTAATTAGAATTCTATAAATTTTTACATTTCTTTTTCAACGAGTTTTGCCCATTTACCTTAATCGTAGGATAATTATTTTAGTAGATTCCTAAATTCTTTCTTTTTTGCTCAATTCAAAGTATTTCTTTAATCGACGAAAAAAAAAAATATTTTAATTTTATCAGTAGAATCTCCAAATAATTTGCTTTTGCTTAGTTAGTAAAAAAAAAAACTTTGTATTAGTATTAGTAGCGTCAATTACTGAATCTGCTATTATATTTTTATTGTGTGTGATAATACAATTTTATTACTTTCAGCGATAATGGTTTTGTTGGTAAGTTCTTATTGTGTGTTATCTTGAATGTGTAAAATGGTATATTTCTTTCATTTAATTGATTATTCTGTACATAGTTTCCAACGCATTTCATTTATTCATTAATTTAAATTAATTGTTAAAATTAGTTCATGCCTCTACTCCCTTTATCGAGATTTTTAGAAAAGATATTTAACTAGTTTCTTCTAGACGGTTTATTTAAATTCATATGGGAACTTTTGTCTTTTCTATTCATATTTTTGATTAGATTTTAGTCTCATTTTAAATTAAGTCAGAATTCCAAGTGTCTTCTACACGATGTCTTTTACATTCAGGGGTTCAGCATACATGTGTTTTCAAACTTATCGTGTATTTATTATTATTTTGAAAAAAAAGGAGATATCTTGAGCTTCATGTTATTAATTTAAAGTCCGTATCGTGGGTTAGTTGTTATTGAATCTTAACGTGTCTACTTCTTTCTAGGTTGTTAAATTAATTCATTATATAAACTGAATAACTTTGAACGTATATTTCATATTTGTCCCACTTTCTAGGATATTTCTGTAGGTATTTATATTATTTTGCTCCATTTTTTTATTTTTGAGTTTGGCCCATTACAAGTTAAACTAAGAAACAAATCACTTTTTTATTAATGATTTTATATTATGTATTTCATTCACGTTGCACTGCTCACTCCGCGAGCCTCTTTTAATTAGTTTTATATTTAACTGTCTATCATTATTAATTCTATATTATCTAACTGTCATTTTAATTCAATATTCTTCGGGTTCTTCATCTACGTCGGAACATTTAATAGTTGTTTTACCTTATCATGTTTGTCATAGTCTAAAATTTACTATTTAATACTAATAATGCATATATATAGACTTCTTCTTGCATTCTACAATATCAGGACATACATCTATTTTCATTGTTAATTTTGTTGTAAGTGGGGTTGTTGGTTAAATTTAGCAATTTTATTTTGGATTGGATTTTGTTGATAAAGGTAAAACAGTTCTTAAGAGTCGTTAGGGATAAGTCTTTTGTATCTATGCTTATAAAAAATAAAATAAAAAGGAAATTAAATTAAATCCATTACATAATATCATCAACTTAAATTGATTTCTTTCGTAAAATACGATGTTGATTCTTACTTCCAGCATTTTCAATTAAAATAGATTATATAGTATAGGTTGATCTATATTAATTACCAAATTATGTTCATCGTCGTACATTTTAGTTTTGTAAAATATAACAATTAGTTTTCATTTGTTCCAAATTTTAATTCCTTATTTTGCTTTGCGTTTAAAATTCTGTGTATTTTAGGTTAATTATATTCCCTTCACCAATTTTAGTTCTTAATAATATTTTGTAATTGGGATTTTCTCTACGTTATTAATTACTAATAGTCAGAATAGAGCAACATAGCGGAATCACGGTTAATTCGATTTCCTGTATAGTCCGGCTCCAGCAACTTGTTTGTTTTCTTATAATTGTCCTCAATTAATACGTCTCGCGTCCCATTTAAAACATCATTTAAAACTTATTGATACTTAAACAAACAGCGTAGGTTTCATCAGACTCTAATTTATAATTAATATTTTGAAGTGATCATGTGATTTAGTGTGTTCGGTTTTAGTAATAGTTCTGTTAATTATACAGCTGTTAATTTCAATAAAACAAATTAAAGTGGGTTGAGCTTTCGTTACTTTACTAAATCTGTTTTAAAGGTCTCTAGCATATATTTCTTCTATCAGGTCACATTATGTAGCTCGTTGCTATCTAGATATTACTTGCGATGTCAGTTGTTATATAAAGTTAGTATTATTACTCCGGTAAACTTCGTAAATATACTAAGGGCGATTGTAACAGTCCGACATCTACAGTCAATTATTTAACGTTTTAATTCAATTAGATAATTTAACTTTTCAATATTGAATTTCGCGCGTTATCTTGGGATTGTAGACGTGACGCTCAATTGAACGCCATCTATGAATGGTGTAGGGAACTATTAGGTCGATTCGTTTTGATTCATTGATTGCTACCCTGCGGACTTAACGTAAACATTTAAAATAAATTATTTAATCTAATCTTGTTCAACAAAATAATTAATGATTTTCTATTTTACTGACTTTCTTATTAAAGTTATGCCGGGAGATCGATTCAATTGCGCGGGAAACTATAACCACCAATCTTATGTTAGCATTGAAGATATTGACCAATCAGGACACGGTATTTTGATAAGACCGATGAGGGATTGGTGAAAACAAGAGGGGGAAGCGGATGTAAGACCGAGTGAGGGATCGTTAAGAGAGAAGGCATAAAACAAAGGGAAAGGAGATTTTAGGGGCTTTTTCCGTCGGCAGAGCGTCGAGACAGTAGGGAATTCTGTGAGTGTTAGTTTGTAAGGAAAACGTGTAATAAGCTTGTTCACAGATACGAGGTCTAGCATCCGCCATCAGAAGATTCAAAGGATGAAGAAAACCAACGGCTGTGACGGGCGAGACATTGCATGCGGCATGTCGTGGCAAACTGAGCGTTGGCGCGAAAGACAGCATCATGCCGCCATGAGGTTACTGTGAGTGTTCAGGTTCCTTATCTATTTCCTTTACAGCACACCATCTGTAAGATCTGGGTCACTGTTGAATAGTCTGCAGCCATGTCGGTTGAAATGTAAGTTGCATAGTTAACTATGGGCGTAAATATCTACGTGCTATCTATTATCTTCGTGAGGAATTCCAAAGACAGCGTGGCTATCGAGGCAGCTTCCACAACGACTACTTATCATTAGCGTCATGATTACTGTGAGTATTCAGTATTCTTAAACCTGAAGGCATGCTGACCGAGACACGTCATATAGTCCTAACATGGGCGTGAGTATCTAATTGCTATCGCCTTGTGTTGTGAGGGAGACTAGGACAGAGCTTGTGTCAAAGATGGACGGCACATGGTTGGGGCTTCTACATTCACGTGGGCGAGTGGAGCCACGTAAGTCTACCTACCACGAGGTGGACGTGACATTGGATAACACTGGCATGGTACGTTAATTTAAATATTTAGTTGTTGGTTGTTATTCAACTTTGTGCATACCCATAGGTTATAGTGACCGCGTACTTATTAGTAAGATCGTATATCGTTCGTATGGTTTCATAGAATTCGTAGTAGCGTAAACAAAACATAATGGGCGTAGTATAAACGGAACGTAATATTGGTTTTGAATGAATGGCGGGTAGCTCCATAGGTCACGTTAGCTTATTCCTTACGTTAATTTAAATATTTAGTTGTTGGTTGTTAATAAACTTTGTGCACATCCATAGGTTATAGTGACCGCATACTTATTAGTAGGATTGTATTTGGTTTGATATAGTTCGAAGTAGCATAAGCAGAACATAATGGCGTAGTAAAAACGGAACGTAATATTTGTCTTGAATGAATGGCGGGTAGTTCTATAGGTCACGTTAGCTTATACCTTGTATTTTGCAATAAATTAAATCTTGTTGATTGTTTTAGTTTGCCAGCTATGCTATAACGTTCGAAGTGAATATTTTCAGTTTAGTTTGATTTTTTAACAGTGTAACGGATACTTGTTTGTGTTTTGACGATTTATAAATAATATACGTGGGTCGGCGTTCGGGAACGATTATGAAGAGTGAACGTATTATTGGGTTAGTGCGTACAATCGGAGTTGAAAGTAAGTCTCAAAGTCATCATTATCTTCCTTGCTTTATCTCTGCATTTGCCACGGCTCATGGGAGCTTGGGGTCCGCTTTGACAACTAATCCCAAGATTTGGCGTAGGCACTAGTTTCACGGAAGTAAGTTTCAACGTCATCATTATCCTCCTTGCGTTATCTCGGCATTTGCCACGGCTCATGGGAGCTTGGGGTCCGCTTTGACAACTAATCCCAAGATTTGGCGTAGGCACTAGTTTCACGGAAGTAAGTCTCAAAGTATGTATGTTTATAGTGGTCTGTCCCTTATACGCGTAGAAGCTGTAGGGGAATAGTACTATCATAAAAACCGGTCATGTATTTGCAACCTTTTTAGTATTACTAGCGATATGATTACCCGCGTGATTTTGTAATATTTACCAGGGTTTGTAGAAGTAAATTGCAATCATGTGTGTGTTATATTTGGTAATAATTATGTTGTAGAGTAGGTGTCTATATAGTAACGTGTACAGATACGGTAGAAGTAGATAGTCTATAAATAGCGGCAGTGTGCTTGCAGCCTTCTGGTGCTACTAGTGATTTGTTTATCTGCGTGATTTTTATAATGGTTACGACATAATTATTACATTCAATTTGATTATAGAACTGATTAGTGTATGTATGGTTTTCGGTGGTTTACTTAAATTGTAGATGTGTCCGATAAAGTTTTAGGTAGCGTTAAGTTGTTTCATTCAAACGTCCATAAATTTATCAAGTAGTTACTTTAATCGTAATATCACCTAATATAAATAAACGTAAATAAATAGTACCTATAGGATTTGAAATAAACGGACGTTGTAGGTAATTGCAATCCTTTATATACTATATTATTTAAATTGTTTATTTCTCAAATTCTCGGTCCATGGGCGAGGAGAATCGACGAGCAGCTCTGTCAGTGGATTAAAAGTTCTCCATTCTACCAGTGTATCGTTGAGGCCTTGAGGACCCTTCTACATGGACATGCGAGGACGTTCCTGGGTGCTCCAGCCTGCGTCACGTCATCGTCCTCTTGGGCCGCCTACAAAATACATCAGGCCAAGGTTCTCCCTGTCGGCATCTAGCCAAGGCGCCGTGACTAGGACGTGCAAATGCAAAATGGAGTATTACCGAAGACAATACAAACGGTGCGTTGGTTCTGAATTGATATTTATCTTAATCATGATTGATTTGATTTCATATTTTGTGTAAAAATTGACATACTCCCCTAGGTCGTCATACTGAGCATAATCTAAGCCTGGATCGTGCTGTAAACGGTAATTTATTATTTCATTAATTAAGAGAAGTAATTTAATATTGAGGTCCCTTTTAAGGTATGATTATAATTTTAATTAAATATCGAAATGGTGATCACTCTAGGGTGTAAAGGCAATTTCTGTATTCTTAACAATCTTGAGTTTATTACATTGTGCAGTATTTATAGGATTTTCCTTTGATTTTAATCGGCACTATCAAACTATTAAACCAATAAAATAAAACAAACAAATAAATATTATGGTACACGTTTACAGGTTGACTAGTCCCAGTAAGCTGAAGGATTGCCTTGGGGGTACTCAAGACAATAATATATAATAATATATATATAAATACTTACATACATAGAAAATATCCCTGACTCAAGAACAAATATTTAGATATGTTATAAACATAATTATATTTCTATTTCCGGTTCACGAGCGGTTGCGGGTGCGAGCCTGATGCCATCGGCGACATGCAGAGTTTACTACGGCGCTACAACGGGCCTCCTCTGCCACGAGCCACGACGGGCGTCAGACGTAGGCTCCTTTACGACGAGCTACGTGCGAGTCACTCCGTCTCCATCGTCATGAGCCGTGAGATCTTCGGGCAGCCGTCAACCCGACGCTATAAGTCCATACGGTGACTTAGATGATTTGCTTACTTGCGTAATAATTATATTGCGTGTTCCGAGATTTTAGGCGTGGTAGTTTTGATGTTAGGTACGTTTTATTTACTTAAAATTATTAAATTGATTGCGGCATATTTGTTTAAGATTAAGACACGTGTTAATCATATTTGTATATTTCCATTATTGCGGTTCAGCCACACACGTATTTATTAATGATAATTATTGATTTACATGTCTAGTCATTGACTGTGAAAGTAGACGTTTCTCATGACAAATGAAGTTATTCCTGACTCTATTTTTGATATTACGAGACCTTTTGATTATCTGGTAAAGCCATCTGTTTGATAATTAATAATATTTGACACCTACTTAATGATCATGATAACGTATTCATTTTAGATGTAAGATGTTAGGTACCATATAGTTATGTAGGCGTTTATCCAAATATATTTCGCATCCAAGTTCTAATATAACAACTCGCATTTATTTCACTATAAGAACAATATTCAAATACACACGAGTACATACATAGCTTCAAGCTATTCATATATCTATATTTCGCACACGTTAATTCAGCTTTGGCTGGTTGCGAATCATGAATCATTTGCAGTGCATTACAATGACATTGCTAAGGTAATGTTATATTTATTATTAACGCATCATTCATTAAACAGATTGGCATAGATATTTATGGTCTTACGTAAAATTCAATTTCGAGTCAGCATGATTCGCAAACAGCTATTATGCTATGAAATTCAGGAGTCATGAAATGCTATTGTGGGTGTGATATTCGATCATTCGAATTTTATACGTACCCAATTCACGTGTCATATTGAATCGTCATTTGACTGAGACTATGTTTGATACATATTTGATATAATTTTAGTACGCCCGATACGTACATTCGAAAAGTATATTATATTTATTTACTAACTAATTTGTAGTTGTTGAAACCGGTCACAGTGGCTTTATTATACAATATACACGTGGCTGTTTTAACAATGAGGTATTTTAGTCGTTATTGGAATTGTCCTTGAGTTGATTTATTCCAGCAATGACAAGGTTTTGAGATTACCCATATTTAATTATTTTAATGTTGCTAAGCAACGGTTTTCATCCACGTTGATGGAATACGTCATGTGTTTTATTATAGGGCCCGTCCTAGATGTCTAATAAATGGTCAAACCTTTGGTCTGTCCTCACAGGTATATCCTGTGCATGTGTGTGTTATTAGGGGTGTCAAGTATATTGTTTGTGTAAATTTAATATTCATACAAAACGTATACATGGCTCTCCCCTCTAGGGACTTGCTCTCGCTGAGGGACATGCTACGAGTGTCAGTATTGCTGCTCATCGGGATCTGGCGAGATCCGTATTAATGACGGCTATGTCTTTCTAGATCCTTCTGAGACGTTTATTGTCCTCACAGGACGAGAAGTTTGGGTATTTCATTTGCTGGTATAAGCTAGCTTGTATTGGAGTCAATGTAATACTCAAATGATTGGTGGTCTGTTTATCTTAAATTTTATTAGACAACTAAACGACATTGAGGATTGCTTCGGTATGACTCGGTGTTGGGGACAACCAACCGTGTTTTATTTAGTATGATTCAATCTGGACTTAAACCGTATTTTACATGCTTAGCCTTTCTTATTTTATTGGGTAAAGGTAATAAATCCCTATTCAACTGGCTCGTAGCTATTTAGTGTATCTAAATGATTTGCAAATTCGTATTTAAGTGTAAAGAAATAAAGGAATCGTTGGTTTCAGGATGTTATAAGTCAGTCTTCTATTATTGTTGTGTTTATGGTCTCTCTTGGGCACTATTTGTCTATTAAAAATTATTTACTGGTTTGACTTATACGTGAGATGCTTCACCACGCAATTAAAGGTTTGGGTTTTGGTGTGGTTTTGGTTATTTACCGAAAACTATTGTAGCCAAGTACACGCCTAAAAATATTCGCACCGTCGAGTAAATGGCGAACTCATTATGGTTGCATGATCGATATTATCACCCAAGGGTTTGCAAAATTGCAAGTTACTATGTAACACACCCGGGTTAGGTAGGGCCCATGATGATTGTATTTGTATATAATATCTTTCTGGTAGCGTGTGGAGTGATTCACGTAGGACTTTGCTTGACATAGTTGTCTATAGAGATGACGTAGGCATAGTAATTTTATAAGAATCACAACCTGGCTTTATGGTAGAATGCAATCAACCATTCTTTTGTACATAATATAATTATACAAAGATTGAATTACGGTCAGTCCCCTTCCCAATCATCCATATATTTATATACACATTTTCATGATATTAATCATATGACCAATGTAAACATGTTATTGATGTTGATATTAACATTTAGATTCGATAACAATTTAGTTGGTTGAATTTCTATGGTTTTATTTAATTTATGGTTAAATCACATCTAAATTTCCTACAATAGCATTTTATAAGTAGGAATTATGGTTTATAATATTATTTTGTCCTCGAATTTCATGAAATATTATGAAATTCCGTATTAACGTCTTATTCAACTGGCTTAATTTAATAAACAGTTGTATTTTACTTTGCGCGATGTTACAGGTGCATAATGAAATGGCTGATCTCATGATATCAAGGGCAACGCTTATATCATTGTCTTGTTTATGATCGTTTATGGGTGCTCATGTCACATACTTATTTATTTGGTCCCAGTTTCAGTACTCGATAGTCTGAACCTTGCGTGAAGTATTCCATGTAGGCGACGGGTCTACGGTATTGCAGACGGTGCGGGTCCAAGTGACTATAATACCATACGTATGGATACGTTCACGTAGGGACTTGCGGCTCCGACATATTAACAGCACCCATAGTAACGATATATGCAAGATAATTTTATGAGATCTCAAGGTTTGCTTAAAGTTGACTGCAACCAGCTATTTTATATAACGATATAAGTTTATTTTAATATAGTCGTGATAAGCCAGATTTATCCATCAATTTTATGGATTTTATGACATATTTGTGTTATTGATACTTCAATCAAAATAAACACTAATCTATTTTATATATTATCTGAAGAATATTTCAGTGCAATATATTTTAGTAGTATATAAATCTGAGTCCATCTGGTTTTAATTAAGTTATACTTTCATTCGCGTAATGTCTCAATGATACCATAATGAAATGGCTGATCTCATGATATCAAGGGTAACGCTTATATCATTGTCTTGTTTATGAACGTTCATGGGCACTCATGTCATATATCACACTTTTATGTCCCGGTTTCAGTACTCAATAGTCTGAACCTTGCGTGAAGTATTCCATGTAGGCGACGGGTCTACGGTATTGCAGACGGTGCGAGTCCGAGTGACTATAATACCATGCGTATGGATACGTTCACGCTAGGGACTTGCGGCTAGACATATTCGTAATGCCCATGAACGACTTATGCATGATAATTTTATGAGATTCCAAAGCTTGCCTTAACGTTGACTGCAACCAGCTATTTTATTTTAAGTTATAAATGTTGTTGGCCTAATCGTGATGAGCCAGATTTATTCGTCGATTTTATCGACATTATAACATATTTAAATGTTATTCAACTTCAAACTCAACAACGCTAACATATTTTATGTATCATTTGCGTAATTTCATCTAATTTAATTTATTTATTTCCCAATTTGTCTTCCCAGGTTAATTATTTAATATCTTCATGGTTTTCTTATCATAATATCTCCCACAATAGCATTTTATAGGATCTTAGTTTCGTTGATTATGCCATACAGTTAGGAGTATTGAATTATATTTTGTTTGTAATTAATAGTTAATTAAATCACTTTTAAGATACGTATTATGCTTGTTAGAACACATCATTGTCTATATCGCTAACATGTCTCACACCTCAGGAACTTGGTTACTAGTTGCCATAAAGTTAGTCCATATTACCCTAGATGATTTTGCCATATATTGTTTGTGTATTTTAATATGCTTTACTTCTTTATCCATAACATATTTTATTATGCTTGTGTACAGGTTAAACTTGGGCAGTCAGGTTTTTGTTTCCGTCTACTTTTCCTGACGTAGGGACTTGGCCCTAGTAATGAAGGCGGTGTATTCAAATAGGTCCTAATCAGACTTAATTGAATACAGAGTTATAGTAATTATTTCAGACAAAATATAAATGATTATAGATACAATAAATCGAAATGTTTTAGTATCCAATCTTTTGTTTATTTTATACTCCATCCTCGTAGCTTACACCCTCGTAGCTTACATATCTAATGAATATAATTTTAACTTTGAATTAATGGTAAGTATTAAAGCTTGAGTAGAGTCAATAATTTTATTGAAGTAGCTTTCTATTAGTTCTTTGAGCTTACCCTGGGTAAGACGTTACAATATGGTTTAGGCCGTGTCCAGGATTACACATTATTATTATTATTTTGTTTTCGTGCCTTTCATTAGGCACAATTTGATGTTCGTGCAATGGTCTGAGGTCTAAAGTGAGATATGTTATGTGGTTGTACTGTGTTCTAAGAAGCATTTTCTTTTCAGATCTTATATCCTAATATTAATTTGGGATGAATACTGTCTTCCGTTTTGATATGTTTTGCACTGAATTTAATGTTTCCTTTTTCACAGATGGATGTTCTTCCAAGTTATTTTATAATGATATGTGTTTATTTCAGAATTCTGTTAGTTTAGTAGAAAATTCGCCATTTTATTTATTTTATTCCGTTGGTTTGCAGCATCATTTTATTGATTAATTTATCATTAAATTATTATAGAACTGGAAAAGTCGGTAGTGGAAATAAAAGGAAAGAATAACTTTTGTAACGGTTGCTAATTAGAATTCTATAAATTTTTACATTTCTTTTTCAACGAGTTTTGCCTATTTACCTTAATCGTAGGATAATTATTTTAGTAGATTCCTAAATTCTTTCTTTTTTGCTCAATTCAAAGTATTTCTTTAATCGACGAAAAAAAATATTTTAATTTTATCAGTAGAATCTCCAAATAATTTGCTTTTGCTTAGTTAGTAAAAAAAAAAAACTTTGTATTAGTATTAGTAGCGTCAATTACTGAATCTGCTATTATATTTTTATTGTGTGTGATAATACAATTTTATTACTTTCAGCGATAATGGTTTTGTTGGTAAGTTCTTATTGTGTGTTATCTTGAATGTGTAAAATGATATATTTCTTTCATTTAATTGATTATTCTGTACATAGTTTCCAACGCATTTCATTTATTGATTAATTTAAATTAATTGTTAAAATTAGTTCATGCCTCTACTCCCTTTATCGAGATTTTTAGAACAAGATATTTAACTAGTTTCTTCTAGACGGTTTATTTAAATTCATATGGGAACTTTTGTCTTTTCTATTCATATTTTTGATTAGATTTTAGTCTCATTTTAAATTAAGTCAGAATTCCAAGTGTCTTCTACACGATGTCTTTTACATTCAGGGGTTCAGCATACATGTGTTTTCAAACTTATCGTGTATTTATTATTATTTTGAAAAAAAAGGAGATATCTTGAGCTTCATGTTATTAATTTAAAGTCCGTATCGTGGGTTAGTTGTTATTGAATCTTAACGTGTCTACTTCTTTCTAGGTTGTTAAATTAATTCATTATATAAACTGAATAACTTTGAACGTATATTTCATATTTGTCCCACTTTCTAGGATATTTCTGTAGGTATTTATATTATTTTGCTCCATTTTTTTATTTTTGAGTTTGGCCCATTACAAGTTAAACTAAGAAACAAATCACTTTTTTATTAATGATTTTATATTATGTATTTCATTCACGTTGCACTGCTCACTCCGCGAGCCTCTTTTAATTAGTTTTATATTTAACTGTCTATCATTATTAATTCTATATTATCTAACTGTCATTTTAATTCAATATTCTTCGGGTTCTTCATCTACGTCGGAACATTTAATAGTTGTTTTACCTTATCATGTTTGTCATAGTCTAAAATTTACTATTTAATACTAATAATGCATATATATAGACTTCTTCTTGCATTCTACAATATCAGGACATACATCTATTTTCATTGTTAATTTTGTTGTAAGTGGGGTTGTTGGTTAAATTTAGCAATTTTATTTTGGATTGGATTTTGTTGATAAAGGTAAAACAGTTCTTAAGAGTCGTTAGGGATAAGTCTTTTGTATCTATGCTTATAAAAAATAAAATAAAAAGGAAATTAAATTAAATCCATTACATAATATCATCAACTTAAATTGATTTCTTTCGTAAAATACGATGTTGATTCTTACTTCCAGCATTTTCAATTAAAATAGATTATATAGTATAGGTTGATCTATATTAATTACCAAATTATGTTCATCGTCGTACATTTTAGTTTTGTAAAATATAACAATTAGTTTTCATTTGTTCCAAATTTTAATTCCTTATTTTGCTTTGCGTTTAAAATTCTGTGTATTTTAGGTTAATTATATTCCCTTCACCAATTTTAGTTCTTAATAATATTTTGTAATTGGGATTTTCTCTACGTTATTAATTACTAATAGTCAGAATAGAGCAACATAGCGGAATCACGGTTAATTCGATTTCCTGTATAGTCCGGCTCCAGCAACTTGTTTGTTTTCTTATAATTGTCCTCAATTAATACGTCTCGCGTCCCATTTAAAACATCATTTAAAACTTATTGATACTTAAACAAACAGCGTAGGTTTCATCAGACTCTAATTTATAATTAATATTTTGAAGTGATCATGTGATTTAGTGTGTTCGGTTTTAGTAATAGTTCTGTTAATTATACAGCTGTTAATTTCAATAAAACAAATTAAAGTGGGTTGAGCTTTCGTTACTTTACTAAATCTGTTTTAAAGGTCTCTAGCATATATTTCTTCTATCAGGTCACATTATGTAGCTCGTTGCTATCTAGATATTACTTGCGATGTCAGTTGTTATATAAAGTTAGTATTATTACTCCGGTAAACTTCGTAAATATACTAAGGGCGATTGTAACAGTCCGACATCTACAGTCAATTATTTAACGTTTTAATTCAATTAGATAATTTAACTTTTCAATATTGAATTTCGCGCGTTATCTTGGGATTGTAGACGTGACGCTCAATTGAACGCCATCTATGAATGGTGTAGGGAACTATTAGGTCGATTCGTTTTGATTCATTGATTGCTACCCTGCGGACTTAACGTAAACATTTAAAATAAATTATTTAATCTAATCTTGTTCAACAAAATAATTAATGATTTTCTATTTTACTGACTTTCTTATTAAAGTTATGCCGGGAGATCGATTCAATTGCGCGGGAAACTATAACCACCAATCTTATGTTAGCATTGAAGATATTGACCAATCAGGACACGGTATTTTGATAAGACCGATGAGGGATTGGTGAAAACAAGAGGGGGAAGCGGATGTAAGACCGAGTGAGGGATCGTTAAGAGAGAAGGCATAAAACAAAGGGAAAGGAGATTTTAGGGGCTTTTTCCGTCGGCAGAGCGTCGAGACAGTAGGGAATTCTGTGAGTGTTAGTTTGTAAGGAAAACGTGTAATAAGCTTGTTCACAGATACGAGGTCTAGCATCCGCCATCAGAAGATTCAAAGGATGAAGAAAACCAACGGCTGTGACGGGCGAGACATTGCATGCGGCATGTCGTGGCAAACTGAGCGTTGGCGCGAAAGACAGCATCATGCCGCCATGAGGTTACTGTGAGTGTTCAGGTTCCTTATCTATTTCCTTTACAGCACACCATCTGTAAGATCTGGGTCACTGTTGAATAGTCTGCAGCCATGTCGGTTGAAATGTAAGTTGCATAGTTAACTATGGGCGTAAATATCTACGTGCTATCTATTATCTTCGTGAGGAATTCCAAAGACAGCGTGGCTATCGAGGCAGCTTCCACAACGACTACTTATCATTAGCGTCATGATTACTGTGAGTATTCAGTATTCTTAAACCTGAAGGCATGCTGACCGAGACACGTCATATAGTCCTAACATGGGCGTGAGTATCTAATTGCTATCGCCTTGTGTTGTGAGGGAGACTAGGACAGAGCTTGTGTCAAAGATGGACGGCACATGGTTGGGGCTTCTACATTCACGTGGGCGAGTGGAGCCACGTAAGTCTACCTACCACGAGGTGGACGTGACATTGGATAACACTGGCATGGTACGTTAATTTAAATATTTAGTTGTTGGTTGTTATTCAACTTTGTGCATACCCATAGGTTATAGTGACCGCGTACTTATTAGTAAGATCGTATATCGTTCGTATGGTTTCATAGAATTCGTAGTAGCGTAAACAAAACATAATGGGCGTAGTATAAACGGAACGTAATATTGGTTTTGAATGAATGGCGGGTAGCTCCATAGGTCACGTTAGCTTATTCCTTACGTTAATTTAAATATTTAGTTGTTGGTTGTTAATAAACTTTGTGCACATCCATAGGTTATAGTGACCGCATACTTATTAGTAGGATTGTATTTGGTTTGATATAGTTCGAAGTAGCATAAGCAGAACATAATGGCGTAGTAAAAACGGAACGTAATATTTGTCTTGAATGAATGGCGGGTAGTTCTATAGGTCACGTTAGCTTATACCTTGTATTTTGCAATAAATTAAATCTTGTTGATTGTTTTAGTTTGCCAGCTATGCTATAACGTTCGAAGTGAATATTTTCAGTTTAGTTTGATTTTTTAACAGTGTAACGGATACTTGTTTGTGTTTTGACGATTTATAAATAATATACGTGGGTCGGCGTTCGGGAACGATTATGAAGAGTGAACGTATTATTGGGTTAGTGCGTACAATCGGAGTTGAAAGTAAGTCTCAAAGTCATCATTATCTTCCTTGCTTTATCTCTGCATTTGCCACGGCTCATGGGAGCTTGGGGTCCGCTTTGACAACTAATCCCAAGATTTGGCGTAGGCACTAGTTTCACGGAAGTAAGTTTCAACGTCATCATTATCCTCCTTGCGTTATCTCGGCATTTGCCACGGCTCATGGGAGCTTGGGGTCCGCTTTGACAACTAATCCCAAGATTTGGCGTAGGCACTAGTTTCACGGAAGTAAGTCTCAAAGTATGTATGTTTATAGTGGTCTGTCCCTTATACGCGTAGAAGCTGTAGGGGAATAGTACTATCATAAAAACCGGTCATGTATTTGCAACCTTTTTAGTATTACTAGCGATATGATTACCCGCGTGATTTTGTAATATTTACCAGGGTTTGTAGAAGTAAATTGCAATCATGTGTGTGTTATATTTGGTAATAATTATGTTGTAGAGTAGGTGTCTATATAGTAACGTGTACAGATACGGTAGAAGTAGATAGTCTATAAATAGCGGCAGTGTGCTTGCAGCCTTCTGGTGCTACTAGTGATTTGTTTATCTGCGTGATTTTTATAATGGTTACGACATAATTATTACATTCAATTTGATTATAGAACTGATTAGTGTATGTATGGTTTTCGGTGGTTTACTTAAATTGTAGATGTGTCCGATAAAGTTTTAGGTAGCGTTAAGTTGTTTCATTCAAACGTCCATAAATTTATCAAGTAGTTACTTTAATCGTAATATCACCTAATATAAATAAACGTAAATAAATAGTACCTATAGGATTTGAAATAAACGGACGTTGTAGGTAATTGCAATCCTTTATATACTATATTATTTAAATTGTTTATTTCTCAAATTCTCGGTCCATGGGCGAGGAGAATCGACGAGCAGCTCTGTCAGTGGATTAAAAGTTCTCCATTCTACCAGTGTATCGTTGAGGCCTTGAGGACCCTTCTACATGGACATGCGAGGACGTTCCTGGGTGCTCCAGCCTGCGTCACGTCATCGTCCTCTTGGGCCGCCTACAAAATACATCAGGCCAAGGTTCTCCCTGTCGGCATCTAGCCAAGGCGCCGTGACTAGGACGTGCAAATGCAAAATGGAGTATTACCGAAGACAATACAAACGGTGCGTTGGTTCTGAATTGATATTTATCTTAATCATGATTGATTTGATTTCATATTTTGTGTAAAAATTGACATACTCCCCTAGGTCGTCATACTGAGCATAATCTAAGCCTGGATCGTGCTGTAAACGGTAATTTATTATTTCATTAATTAAGAGAAGTAATTTAATATTGAGGTCCCTTTTAAGGTATGATTATAATTTTAATTAAATATCGAAATGGTGATCACTCTAGGGTGTAAAGGCAATTTCTGTATTCTTAACAATCTTGAGTTTATTACATTGTGCAGTATTTATAGGATTTTCCTTTGATTTTAATCGGCACTATCAAACTATTAAACCAATAAAATAAAACAAACAAATAAATATTATGGTACACGTTTACAGGTTGACTAGTCCCAGTAAGCTGAAGGATTGCCTTGGGGGTACTCAAGACAATAATATATAATAATATATATATAAATACTTACATACATAGAAAATATCCCTGACTCAAGAACAAATATTTAGATATGTTATAAACATAATTATATTTCTATTTCCGGTTCACGAGCGGTTGCGGGTGCGAGCCTGATGCCATCGGCGACATGCAGAGTTTACTACGGCGCTACAACGGGCCTCCTCTGCCACGAGCCACGACGGGCGTCAGACGTAGGCTCCTTTACGACGAGCTACGTGCGAGTCACTCCGTCTCCATCGTCATGAGCCGTGAGATCTTCGGGCAGCCGTCAACCCGACGCTATAAGTCCATACGGTGACTTAGATGATTTGCTTACTTGCGTAATAATTATATTGCGTGTTCCGAGATTTTAGGCGTGGTAGTTTTGATGTTAGGTACGTTTTATTTACTTAAAATTATTAAATTGATTGCGGCATATTTGTTTAAGATTAAGACACGTGTTAATCATATTTGTATATTTCCATTATTGCGGTTCAGCCACACACGTATTTATTAATGATAATTATTGATTTACATGTCTAGTCATTGACTGTGAAAGTAGACGTTTCTCATGACAAATGAAGTTATTCCTGACTCTATTTTTGATATTACGAGACCTTTTGATTATCTGGTAAAGCCATCTGTTTGATAATTAATAATATTTGACACCTACTTAATGATCATGATAACGTATTCATTTTAGATGTAAGATGTTAGGTACCATATAGTTATGTAGGCGTTTATCCAAATATATTTCGCATCCAAGTTCTAATATAACAACTCGCATTTATTTCACTATAAGAACAATATTCAAATACACACGAGTACATACATAGCTTCAAGCTATTCATATATCTATATTTCGCACACGTTAATTCAGCTTTGGCTGGTTGCGAATCATGAATCATTTGCAGTGCATTACAATGACATTGCTAAGGTAATGTTATATTTATTATTAACGCATCATTCATTAAACAGATTGGCATAGATATTTATGGTCTTACGTAAAATTCAATTTCGAGTCAGCATGATTCGCAAACAGCTATTATGCTATGAAATTCAGGAGTCATGAAATGCTATTGTGGGTGTGATATTCGATCATTCGAATTTTATACGTACCCAATTCACGTGTCATATTGAATCGTCATTTGACTGAGACTATGTTTGATACATATTTGATATAATTTTAGTACGCCCGATACGTACATTCGAAAAGTATATTATATTTATTTACTAACTAATTTGTAGTTGTTGAAACCGGTCACAGTGGCTTTATTATACAATATACACGTGGCTGTTTTAACAATGAGGTATTTTAGTCGTTATTGGAATTGTCCTTGAGTTGATTTATTCCAGCAATGACAAGGTTTTGAGATTACCCATATTTAATTATTTTAATGTTGCTAAGCAACGGTTTTCATCCACGTTGATGGAATACGTCATGTGTTTTATTATAGGGCCCGTCCTAGATGTCTAATAAATGGTCAAACCTTTGGTCTGTCCTCACAGGTATATCCTGTGCATGTGTGTGTTATTAGGGGTGTCAAGTATATTGTTTGTGTAAATTTAATATTCATACAAAACGTATACATGGCTCTCCCCTCTAGGGACTTGCTCTCGCTGAGGGACATGCTACGAGTGTCAGTATTGCTGCTCATCGGGATCTGGCGAGATCCGTATTAATGACGGCTATGTCTTTCTAGATCCTTCTGAGACGTTTATTGTCCTCACAGGACGAGAAGTTTGGGTATTTCATTTGCTGGTATAAGCTAGCTTGTATTGGAGTCAATGTAATACTCAAATGATTGGTGGTCTGTTTATCTTAAATTTTATTAGACAACTAAACGACATTGAGGATTGCTTCGGTATGACTCGGTGTTGGGGACAACCAACCGTGTTTTATTTAGTATGATTCAATCTGGACTTAAACCGTATTTTACATGCTTAGCCTTTCTTATTTTATTGGGTAAAGGTAATAAATCCCTATTCAACTGGCTCGTAGCTATTTAGTGTATCTAAATGATTTGCAAATTCGTATTTAAGTGTAAAGAAATAAAGGAATCGTTGGTTTCAGGATGTTATAAGTCAGTCTTCTATTATTGTTGTGTTTATGGTCTCTCTTGGGCACTATTTGTCTATTAAAAATTATTTACTGGTTTGACTTATACGTGAGATGCTTCACCACGCAATTAAAGGTTTGGGTTTTGGTGTGGTTTTGGTTATTTACCGAAAACTATTGTAGCCAAGTACACGCCTAAAAATATTCGCACCGTCGAGTAAATGGCGAACTCATTATGGTTGCATGATCGATATTATCACCCAAGGGTTTGCAAAATTGCAAGTTACTATGTAACACACCCGGGTTAGGTAGGGCCCATGATGATTGTATTTGTATATAATATCTTTCTGGTAGCGTGTGGAGTGATTCACGTAGGACTTTGCTTGACATAGTTGTCTATAGAGATGACGTAGGCATAGTAATTTTATAAGAATCACAACCTGGCTTTATGGTAGAATGCAATCAACCATTCTTTTGTACATAATATAATTATACAAAGATTGAATTACGGTCAGTCCCCTTCCCAATCATCCATATATTTATATACACATTTTCATGATATTAATCATATGACCAATGTAAACATGTTATTGATGTTGATATTAACATTTAGATTCGATAACAATTTAGTTGGTTGAATTTCTATGGTTTTATTTAATTTATGGTTAAATCACATCTAAATTTCCTACAATAGCATTTTATAAGTAGGAATTATGGTTTATAATATTATTTTGTCCTCGAATTTCATGAAATATTATGAAATTCCGTATTAACGTCTTATTCAACTGGCTTAATTTAATAAACAGTTGTATTTTACTTTTGCGCGATGTTACAGGTGCATAATGAAATGGCTGATCTCATGATATCAAGGGCAACGCTTATATCATTGTCTTGTTTATGATCGTTTATGGGTGCTCATGTCACATACTTATTTATTTGGTCCCAGTTTCAGTACTCGATAGTCTGAACCTTGCGTGAAGTATTCCATGTAGGCGACGGGTCTACGGTATTGCAGACGGTGCGGGTCCAAGTGACTATAATACCATACGTATGGATACGTTCACGTAGGGACTTGCGGCTCCGACATATTAACAGCACCCATAGTAACGATATATGCAAGATAATTTTATGAGATCTCAAGGTTTGCTTAAAGTTGACTGCAACCAGCTATTTTATATAACGATATAAGTTTATTTTAATATAGTCGTGATAAGCCAGATTTATCCATCAATTTTATGGATTTTATGACATATTTGTGTTATTGATACTTCAATCAAAATAAACACTAATCTATTTTATATATTATCTGAAGAATATTTCAGTGCAATATATTTTAGTAGTATATAAATCTGAGTCCATCTGGTTTTAATTAAGTTATACTTTCATTCGCGTAATGTCTCAATGATACCATAATGAAATGGCTGATCTCATGATATCAAGGGTAACGCTTATATCATTGTCTTGTTTATGAACGTTCATGGGCACTCATGTCATATATCACACTTTTATGTCCCGGTTTCAGTACTCAATAGTCTGAACCTTGCGTGAAGTATTCCATGTAGGCGACGGGTCTACGGTATTGCAGACGGTGCGAGTCCGAGTGACTATAATACCATGCGTATGGATACGTTCACGCTAGGGACTTGCGGCTAGACATATTCGTAATGCCCATGAACGACTTATGCATGATAATTTTATGAGATTCCAAAGCTTGCCTTAACGTTGACTGCAACCAGCTATTTTATTTTAAGTTATAAATGTTGTTGGCCTAATCGTGATGAGCCAGATTTATTCGTCGATTTTATCGACATTATAACATATTTAAATGTTATTCAACTTCAAACTCAACAACGCTAACATATTTTATGTATCATTTGCGTAATTTCATCTAATTTAATTTATTTATTTCCCAATTTGTCTTCCCAGGTTAATTATTTAATATCTTCATGGTTTTCTTATCATAATATCTCCCACAATAGCATTTTATAGGATCTTAGTTTCGTTGATTATGCCATACAGTTAGGAGTATTGAATTATATTTTGTTTGTAATTAATAGTTAATTAAATCACTTTTAAGATACGTATTATGCTTGTTAGAACACATCATTGTCTATATCGCTAACATGTCTCACACCTCAGGAACTTGGTTACTAGTTGCCATAAAGTTAGTCCATATTACCCTAGATGATTTTGCCATATATTGTTTGTGTATTTTAATATGCTTTACTTCTTTATCCATAACATATTTTATTATGCTTGTGTACAGGTTAAACTTGGGCAGTCAGGTTTTTGTTTCCGTCTACTTTTCCTGACGTAGGGACTTGGCCCTAGTAATGAAGGCGGTGTATTCAAATAGGTCCTAATCAGACTTAATTGAATACAGAGTTATAGTAATTATTTCAGACAAAATATAAATGATTATAGATACAATAAATCGAAATGTTTTAGTATCCAATCTTTTGTTTATTTTATACTCCATCCTCGTAGCTTACACCCTCGTAGCTTACATATCTAATGAATATAATTTTAACTTTGAATTAATGGTAAGTATTAAAGCTTGAGTAGAGTCAATAATTTTATTGAAGTAGCTTTCTATTAGTTCTTTGAGCTTACCCTGGGTAAGACGTTACAAGGGGAAAAGTTTTGTGTTACACTCGGGTGCAAATGTATTTTACTTCTCGTGTGTTAAAAAACTCGCAAGTTCAGGATTCTATTCTTGAACCACTCGCTTCGCTCGTGGTTCAACTATAGAATCCTTTCACTTGCTCGTTTTTCAATTCCACACTCGGCGTTAAAATACAACTTTGCCCCCTTGTATAACAAATAACTATTTTATACTACCTACGTCGGTGGCAAAGCATACGGTCCGTCTGATAGAAAGCGGTCACCGTAACCTATGGACGCCTGCAACTCAAAGAGTGTCACATGCGCGTTGCCAACCCATAAGAAAATTTGTACACTCCCTTTTGCTGTGTTAAGTACACAGCAAAAAGGAGTACATACGTTTCAAGGAGGTCTTATTGTCTGTTTGTCTGTCTGTCTGTGTGTCTTTCTGTATGTTTGTTTATTTATCTATCTGTGTGTGTATCTCTCCGTAGCTTACGAACGGATGATTTTTTTTTCTTTAAAAGCTGAATAAGTGGGGAGTGTTCTTAGCCATGTTTGATGGAAATCGGTAGACGGTCTTTAAGATTAAGCCACTGTAAAGAAGTGTGAAGTTCTGTAAAGAAGCATAGTATTTTTTAACGACAGACGATTTAATTCTCAATGGCATAGGTATATTCTAAAAACTTCGAGACATTGTTTTTCGTCCACAGTCCATTATTTTAGTAGGCAATAAATACCAGCTAAATAGGTTATTGTAATCACCAGAAAAACACTAACACAAACCAATTACTCCAATAAAACCTTTGAATTTATGATTATAGCCTGTAACACTATTTATGTACAGTCATTATACAATTTCAAGCTAATAAATACTTCGGAGTAAAAACTAAATCATTGCGTAAAACGACAGCAAAGTTACACTCTCAAAACAATCCAATCTCACTCAAAATTTGTTCACTCAAAACCATCTTTACTAACACGTAGTTAAAGAAAAATATTCAGTGGTGATATAAAAGTGATATACGAGGTTGCGAAAAGAGTATTAGTATTGCTATAAAAGTTAACTTGTGGAGAACATGCGGACAATTTAACGATGTGCGCTCTGGACATTAGCTGTTTAAGGTATAACTGTTATTGGTGTTGCTCTTGTTAAGTAGAACTGGGTATCTGAATTGATTACTTAATATTGTTTTCCCCTCACTACCTCGGAAACACGTGTTTTATCCTTTAACGCCAGCGGGTAAAAACGCATTTTAACCACTAGTGGGTAAAGTAATTTGACCTTGAATATAGTCAAATTAACTGCTTTAAAATTTATAAAAGTAGGTGAATCTAGTAATGATGACCATTTACCACCTATAGAACTACTGGAAGCAGTGATAAACGCATTTTTTGCGTTGTAGTTTCCTCGCTATAGTGAGGGGAAAAGTTTTGTGTTACACTCGGGTGCAAATGTATTTTACTTCTTGTGTATTGAAAAACTCGAAAGAGCGAAGATTGCAATTAATTTTTTTGCAACCGAATTACGTGGAACATCGTTCTTTTACACTATTAGAAAAGATAATTTGATATCAAACTGATATTAACCATACATACTTACTGTTCTCCACAGTACTTAAAACTGTAACACTATACTCCTGTTTTCTTGGGGTTTACACGTACTACATAGTATATTTCAACCAAGATTAACTTCAGAGCAATTTCAGACTAGTCATATTTAAAATTTGTGACTTTAATTAAAAAATATCATGTACCCCCCTCAACTCCACCACGGAATAAGATGTCGTGCGCGCATTAAATTTGTATCTTTCCAGCAATTCAGTGTTTTTGCACCAATTACGCATTCCAATACATGCTAAAGTCGCCGGCCATTGCGGGCAGGCATTTTTATCGTCTTGTCCGTCGGCTATCGTTATGGCGAGACGTGTAATGTCGTTTAGTTGATAATTTCGCTTTTAGGGAGGGAAAACGGGGTTAGAATATTAAATTATAGGGCCATGTTGGACTTGGATTGACAACTTTTTAAGTTTAAAATAGATTTCTATGTATTTGATTAGTCCATCTACATACGGTGCGTCATTAACTAGGTAGTAGAAATTTTATAGATGGGCGACATATAAAAAAATGTATAGGCCTTTCCTATTCGAAGTTTTGGTATGATATTAAAGGACAGACGGTTATTATATTTTGAGAACCTATCGGTTGATGCGCATCGTTTACTTGCCACCCATGGACACTCATTACACCAAAGGCATTGAAAGTGCGTTGCTGACATTAAGATCATGGATGGATGGTTACTTTTCAGATGGTATTTAATATTTAATGTATCTACAATATCTTGATTACTAAAATAATATTATATGTATTTCATTGTATGTATTATATTTAATATTTAAAATATTTATTATAAATATCTATTTATGTAAAAGTATGTGTAGTAGGTATATGCTGTATATGTATATTTATAGTTTGCTTTTCTTCTTAGTAAATCACCTTTTTGTTTTCTCTCTGCACCATTTGTATTGAATCTCTGTTTGGCCCTATGGTTGACTGGTAGAGAATGCCTTTTGGCATTAAGTCCGCCATTTGTACATTTTTGTATATTTTGTGCAATAAAGTTTAAATAAATAAATAAATAAAATAACTACTATTAATGCTAAGTTTTATATCAACTTAGCTTACAAAATTACCTTAATAAAGACAGCATAGACGTCAACCTCGGCAGTAACAGTAACACCATAAATCCGTTCAATAAATGCATACATCACGCGCTAATTGACGTTTACAATCGGTTTGACGTGTCGATAAATATGGCCGTGGATGACAGATCGCGACTGGACAACTGTTGCGTGGGATGACAGGCGCGAGGGATAAGCGATAAGCGAGAAACGGTAAACTTGAAACTACTTAAAGTATCTAACAAACGACGCACCGCACCGTTGTCGCAGATATGGATAGACTGGTTTGCTGTAGGAATCAATCTAAACAGATATACATTATTTGGGATATCCATACTAATATTATAAATGGGAAAGTGTGTGTACTCGTATCTGTTTATTTGTCCGTCTTTCACGGCCAAACGGGACGACGAATTGACGTGTTTTTTAAAGTGGAGATAGTTGAAGGGATGGAGAGTGACATAGGCTACTTTTTGTCTCTTTCTAACGCGAGTATTGTATAACGGACTTATTGGCGTTTATAATCGGTTTGGACGTGTCGAGAGAATACGAATTATAGAAAACCTACTCAAATGCCAGCATCGCAAAACTTCAGGTGGGTGGGCTGATTGCTACATCAACCATTCTAAGCAAACATAAGATTATTGGGATTGATTTAATTAATCGTTTGAAATACTGGACATACCTACTGCTGCCTAGCAGCAATAAGCAAAACTGTTAGTACCCACGCTCGTAAATTATTCTTAGAAGTATAACAGATGTCGTTACCTAACTACCGGCATAAAATAAGTGATGATTTCTGTACCTTGTCGCTTTTAAACGTTTGACAATTTCATATGACATTTCAAACAAGACGTTTATGTGACAAGGTATAGAAATCACTTATTTATGCCGGTGACTGTATAAAAAAAAAAATTATACCTAGGTTTGGACATAGTTCGCACATGTTTCACATGTGGAACTGTATGCATTGTAGGGTTAACATTTAATTTAATAACATAAAACAAAAAGTAGACAACACAACAATACAGCAACAGGTACAGGACGTTACAGCAATAAAACACTCACCTAGCGGCGGTCATGACATAGGTCAGCGGTTCTCAAACTTATTTCCCCATGGAACCCTTTTAGAAATCAAACATATCTGACGGGACCCTCAAATTAAATAAAAAAAAATATTGCAATCTTTATTTTAATAAGTACATAATCATAATAGTAAAATCTGATTATAAGATTCTAATGTGAGGTATTGAAATTGTTTTTTTTTTACACTGGTGAATATTTGGTGTTATTTATGCAAGAGTTGAAGTTGCATATCAGGTAACCAAAATTCACACGGAGCCCCCAGAGAGGCTTGACTGACATAGGTAATATAAGTTGTAAACTGTTCTAATATTAAATTTTTGGCAGACGAGACACTGTTGACACCTAGTATCGAGTAGTGGTACTGATAATTCACGCTATTTGACGCGTGATTGACTCGTGATAGTCGCTAAATGTCACTATAACTATAAAATGCCGTGAGGTGAGTCATATCGGCTGACTAACAGTAGCCAGTACAGGGTTGGTACTGGCCCGCACTCTACAAAGCAACGAGGCAGTTCTTTTGCGTAAGTATTATAGCATAGTAGTCATCGCTACGAACTTGTACGAACATACCTGATGCGCAGAAACTTAGACAGCATACTGAAACCATTAAAGTTTCTAGGATAGCAGCGTACGATGTCAACATATTTTATCAAACCGCTACATCTCCCACCTTGCACCGCCCAGGAAACGTCTATAATAGCTAAATGTTAAATCATAATTCATTCACAATTAAACGCCAGTCGGACTCAAACGGCCCGGCAGTAATTAATGTGCTACATTTTTGACGTTCGGCCTCGCGCACAATTGATATAGCCATCAGACCTTTCCTGTGTCTGTTTGGCTTTGACCACTGAACCGCTAGTATGAGTTTTTCACGTTTTAGGATAATTGACGTAAACGTCAGGGACAGTGACATTGTATGTAGAAAATGGACAGCGCCCCAAACCAACCAACCAACCAACAATTGGGTAGGTGTAAAGTTTTGTGAAGATAGGCAAATAATACAGGGTGTAACATTAATGCTGGTGATCCATTTAAGAGCATAACCGGTATCGAATAGCGGTTACGAATACCACTTCCTTTTTTTTAAATAAATACCATGAAAATTAAAGGTACTATATAAGAAGGTAATGTATAAGCCGTAGGATTTATCTTCGGCAATTATGTTACATAGTGTATATTTTTCTAATAGAATAATTATGTTATAGCGATCACGAAATGGTGGCTCTTTTATTTTTATTTCGTATAATTTATTTATTATCTTTTTTTAAGTGACCGAAATGACGTTTGTGAAATTTAATGGCAGATGAGGTGACAATGCCTTTGCACGTGCTGAATTGGAAGAAATGAGGAAAAAACACACATCGCTTTTTTTTTCAAATTTTATACTTTCAGCACACAAGTCCTTTGAACTGGGAATAGAAATAAGCACTTGAATCTAACTAAAGCAACAGTAAAGCAATCGTAGATTTGATGAATAATCCCACTTCATAATCACTAAAATGATCTCAAGCGCATAACTTACACAAAACACTTGACAAGAGTGGCTTCCTGCGCAGATCTAAAACAGGTACCATTCTGCAACAGCATTATAGTGAGCTCTTAATCATGGCACTGACACTTTGATCTGTTGCATTACTCAGTACCCGTTGCTGATCCAGAAAACACAGTACCTATAAGCGGAGACAGTTGTTTGACTGAGTACTGTAAGAGGTTTCACATATGGAATGAAACCTTTTACAGCATTTTGATGTTCGCTGACTGGCAGTCCCCGATTTGAATTTGGAATAATAGAAAAACGTCAAGGAGAACGAACACTTGACGGGGGCATTCAGATAGAAGCAGCGATTGAGAGTGAACGCTTGTTATTTAGCTCCTAAAAATATAAAAGATATTGAGTCAAAGTGTGGTTCAAATTTATGGATGCCCTTCACCAATAGGCCGTATCTCTTACATGGTGGAGGCGCTAACGTCTGAATGTTTTCCCTAGTTTCGGTATTCAGACGAAGAACCCCGACCTCAAATCGCATGCAAGCGCAAGCCAAGCGATAAGCTAGAAACGCTTTAAGGAGAAGGATTTCATAGTGACCATCATCGCCAGTACAAAGAGCTATTCCGGGTGATATATGTCTTATAATTTAATACTTATTATCACCCACTAATAGGCCATCTCTCTTACAGTACCTATGAATGCGGGAAATGTTGCCATTTTAGTTTCAAAGTTTCAACATAATGTCCTTACGGGTACGGATAAGTGTACTAAACAGAGATATCAGGCCTATTTACTCACTGTGACAGCTGTTTTTGCAAGTTCGTAGTTTTGCTACTCGCTACTCATGATTGCTAGACGTATGAACTCTAAATAAAAACTGATAATTATTTATACAGGCCAAATGTGAAGGCTAGACACAATTCCTATATGACACACCATTATTGACTTTATATATTTTGCAGTTATAATATTATGATGTACTTTCCTACTCCTATATTCTTAGGTAGTTCATCATTCGTACGCCCGGCGAAGGCTCACAGCCGACTGTCGAGGTGATCATCGAAGGGTAAAGTTCTACACGGTTTAGATACCCAATGCTCATGTGGGTTGGCTCTACAAACATTGGAACACATGCTATCCTGTTTCCCTGTTTCATGCGGCACGGGCAGACAGGGCGATAAATGTCGCTTACCTTCTAGGACCCACAGTCTGAAACTATCGACACGGGAAGAAGAAGAAAAGTTAAAATACTACTGCCCTAAGTATATTGTGTCCCTTGCCGCGGTGACGCGTAAATCTGCGCGTGAGCATGTTTTGACAGCCCGTGTGGGATCAACACGTCGTCGACGGAAGCAGATGTTTGCACTGCGGGATTTTGTGGATGTGCTCTTAGGTAATATTTATGGTTGACTTAAAACTGCCTAAGTATAATTATGTTTAAAGGTTTTCTTTTTACTATTATTGGGTCGGGTAGTGCTGCCTCTTACATTTTATGTCACGAGGTTTCAGCTAAATCAAAGACGAGGTACATAACTCCGTATAGATAGACGGATAAAGTCTAAGAAAAAAACGTATATCAGTACCATACAGAAAAAGGTACGGTGGCCTAGATGGCATTACACCTTTGGGGTACGCTCAGCTAGATGGCGCTAATATTAATATTTGACATTTTAAAACATATCAAGCTAAGAATATGGGCCAAATTGTCAAAACTGAGGTTCAAAAGTTTTAAGCCTGTGTCAAGAGATGGCAGTCTGACTGAGCACTGTGATTACACATTTTACTTTGACAGTAACTCTTTATAATACTCGATCCTCTTTAAGCTAAATATATGTTTTCGCCATCTTTCAGTAACTTTTGTTAAGGTGCAAACTTAATCTCCGAAGAAACTCGAAGGTATGTGAATCTAGGGCCATTAAAACACTGCGTAACATAACTTTTTCCCATTCACAGTTTCGGATAAAAGGTGTACTGTAAGAAGTTAATAAAAGTGGGAATGAGCTATACTTAATGAGGTAACATTACAGAAAATTGAAACCATCATGCTTCTTTCCTATTCTGAGGTCATAGAAGATTAAAAAATAATTGAAATTAGGTATTTTCTCACACCAACTTAAAGCCTATACGTCCCAGGAAATATGCAGGGTTATCTACTAAATTAGCTATAATGTTTCCGGTACATAGGGTTGAATTGAACAAATCACTCCGACTTCGTTGGCTAACCCTAAAACGCGCAGCCGTCCCTAACCACTACACATTTCCCAACCAAACACAAAACCCGTGGCTATAATTGTTAGAACACCATTTTACACCTCAATGGATAACACTAACTATTCAGCTCAACAAGCGATCCCCGATAGCGTCCGATTTGCATACAATGTGGTGTCCGGAAACCGGCCGATTACATCTCTAAACAAATGGGGATTGGGCTCGGCGCTATTTTTATTTAGACGGGAAATAGGCAAAGGGTTAACCTTTTACTACTCGTAACTGGGATTGTAGAATAATATATACAGATAGCCTGGAGAGATTAATTATCATGGGCAAAGTTGAAGGTGCGAGACCAAATTATATTGTGTCAAAAAATATTAGTTACACCTTCGGCAATAGCTTCGCGATCTTTTGACACCAGTCAAATTAACTCACTCGTTCGGTTAGTTGTCAGTTATGCCCTCTCTGACAACCAACCCATGACTTCCATACCCGGTCTCCGCTACTCAAAATAGCGAGTTGAAGTGCCTGGTATACGTGAATAAGTAAAATACTTCTTGTTTTAAAAAAAATGTTTTTATACAGTAATGTACCTATGTTTCAAAAAGGATAACCAATTGATGCTAGTGAGGAATTACTTTCAATTCAGAATATTTAAGGACATTAATTTGTGTAAAACAGGAGGTATTTTAAAGTCAAAATAACAATATGAATTACTACAAGGCATAATCTTTGAATCGCACACAAAATTGTTTCATTAGCATCACAATAGCTTAATTGTGTTGTTTTGACATGTTTATTTCATTTTAATTTAACATAAAGTGCTTAATGACTTAATGTGCAAAATCCCTTTTTTAATAACATGAGGAAGGAATCTCATAATTATATCGTGGTTTTATTACTCTTATTAAGTGATTTAACGATTTTCAAGTTAAGTGGTGTAATAATGTATTGTAATCTAATTATGAATTACGGAATATAAATTTTTGTATGAAAAGGGCGGAAATGTTGGCGTGTCAGTAATTTCATGCGGATAATTCAAATTATTTTTGGATAAAAGTAGGCGTATTTTCCTGCATGCGTTGAGCCGTCCTGCGCAACATCCTGCAAGTTTTAGTTACTGACGTAGATCTGACGCAGGTCCGCCGCAACAGTCTTTCCGTTAAGGGTGTTCCCTGCGCCAATGACCTTCTATTTACATCCATTGATATTATGATAATTTCTAAAGCCTATCATATTAACAGCATCGTCTTTAAACAAAGTAGTATCTCATAATTCCTTCACAGCTCATTGTTTCCGTGATATTTGGCATCCAAGTTGAACAATTATTTTGGGGTCAAAAACAGTTTTTTGGTCATAACTTTCGACGACCGGTCTGGCGCAGTCGGTAGTGACCCTGCCTGCTGCGCCGCGGTCCCGGGTTCGAATCCCGGTAAGGGCATTTATTTGCGTGATGAGCACAGATATTTGTTCCTGAGTCATGGATGTTTTCTATGTATACAAGTATTTATATATTATATATATCGTTGTCTGAGTACCCACAACACAAGCCTTCTTGAGCTTACCGTGAGCCTCAGTCAATCTGTGTAAGAATGTCCTATAATATTTATTATTATTTATTATTTATAACTTTTGTTTGAATTCCTTGAAAATTAAAATCTCTCTTGAATATTTTAGAAAAGTCAAAAGTAAATCCAAACATGCCGATTTAATGTATGTGTTTTTAGACCATGTTTAAAAAAATCATAAAAAAATAAGTACTTTTTTTTCAAAATATGGCTCTTACGTATAAAGATAAAAGATTGAAGAACCGATGGCCGTTTGTCTTATAATTCTATATGTAGTGCAAATTTAGGAGTTTCAACTCAAACCTTGTCAAAAATCGATGAAAACCCTGTGGAGCCCCTTAACCTGCCCCTTGGCAGTGGAAGTGGCTTGGAGTGGAATTCCTTGTCGGCGGCTATATTTCCTGATCTCATGTAACCCAGCAACTTTCAAATCTAGGGTGAACAGGCATCTTCTGGACGGGCCCAGTCCGTCGTAGGCCACGTCTTTGCATTTGGCTAGTCTGTGGTTAAGAGTAAGCCCATTTATAATATAAAAACTAAAAAATATTTTCTTCCTAGACAACATTATAATCGCTTACGCTTCATAAGCGTTTCGTAACTATAGCTCTCCCTATCATGCTAATGCTATAGTGGCGTGATGAACCCAGACTGAGTTTCAATCAATCGTCACGTAGCGTCAATGATTGTTATTTTGGCAAAACCGACAGGATCAATCTACCGGACGGCCACTAGTCCGTCATCTCAAGAACAATGACCAATGACCATGCCAGCGAAGACTAAGCTTGCGTTTCGCCGATGGTATTGAATTCAGCCACTAACTCTTCCAACTCGGCTCGCGTCCTGCAAGTGAAATCATTTATTTTTCCACTCACTAGCTCGGAAACACGTGTTTTGTCCTTTAATACCAACGGGTAAAAACGCATTTTACCCACTAGTGGATAAAGTAATTTGACCTTAAATAGAGGCAAATTTTCTGCTTTAAAATTGATAAAAGTGGGTTAATCTAGCGATCAACATGTTTTACCACCTGTGGCACTACTGGAAGCAGTGATAAATGCGTTTTTTGCGTTGTACTTTCCTCGCTATAGTGAGGGGAAAAGTTTTGTGTTACACACGAGTGCAAATGTATTTTACTTCTCGTGTGTTGAAAAACTCGCAAGTTCAGGATTCTATTCTCGAACCACTCGCTTCGCTCGTGGGTCAACTATAGAATCCTTTCGCTTGCTCGTTTTACAATTCCACACTCGGCGTTAAAATACAACTTTGCACTCTTGTATAACAAATAACCCATCCCATCCCCCATCATCCATGGATCCCATTCCTTCTCTGATACCAGGAACTACAGGGCTAGCACATGACTGGAACAACAGAATCTGGCCGCGCCATAGATCACACGTCTTTTTCTAATTATATTAATGACACATATGTAGACTACCCGTAGTCTATGTCGCGTCGACGTAACTCCTCATCAATCATGTGCTAGCCATGCTGAGTGACAAATAAATAATTATAATAAAATTCAAATTTTTGTTCGGCTCCTAATTGTGAGCACATTAATATTTCAAACGCGCACACGCATAATATTAAATAAATTACCAGCGAAATCGTACACTAATTAATACTAAACATATTTTTTACGACACGATCAATAATTTTATATATTTAATTTATTTCACGTCTTTTTTATGTAAAATGAATATTTATCTGTCATAATTTATGATATCTATTTATAAGGTATGTTTTTGTAATTTTAATGGAATTAAATTAATGTTGATTGAGTTTGTTATATGTTTGACCTCGTTTCGACTGTTTATAAACGATCATTTTGCATGTATTAACAGTTATGAATAAAACTATTGGTTCGTCCCGGTTTAAGCCCTATCAGATGTTATCGATTAAATTTAATGATTAAATTCAAATAGATACCTATAATAATAAATTATGCTTCTTTCATGCTTATTAATTCATATCTAACGTAACTATTTTGTTGTCATTATGAGTTGATGAAATCTAATTTGATACTATATATCAAGCAACTGGGTCGTCGAATCGGCATAGATTATTTCGTCTAGTTTACTAATTTTATGTTTAATATCTGGGCGACCGAGCTTCGCTCGGTTCTATTTTAATATATCACGTCTTTAGATAAAAAAAAACTCTTATAAATACAAAAACAAAAAAAAAAAGACAAAAAACAAAAACTTAATTTCTGGCCGGGATTCGAAACCCTGACACCTACGATCTATCTGCGTACATTAGACCGACCTCGTGCGACTGAGCTAAGCGGAATCGATGCGCGCGCGGCGAAATTAAGGACCATATTTTACGTTTACAAATGCGAAAGAAAAACTCATGAAAACTCGAAAATTCGCGTTTTCCGGGATCTAAGGCTACGCTAGATCGATTTTTCACCCCCGAAAACCCCCACAAAACAAATTTCAGCGAAATCGTTAGAGCGGTTTCCGAGATCGTCGGTATATATAAATAAATATATAAATAAATAAATAAATAAATAAATAAATATACAAGAATTGCTCGTTTAATAGTATAAGATTACCTTATAAACTAATGTTTCTAGTTCTTACACCTGATGGTGAGAACGCACCCTATTCAATAGACACCAGCAACTCCAAGCCAAAATATATATCGTATAGGTAATGTCGTTACCGTAGCTAACTATCTTTGCGGTGTCTACGTTCCATTCTGCACATAAAATGGCAAGATCACGTCCCCAACACTGAAGTACTTCGTCGCTGCAAGATGCCTGGCATGGAGGCGCTCTTGATGAAGGGTCAGCTTAGGTGGTGTGGGCATGTTTGGCGTGAGTGATTGCAGACTACCGAAAGCCGTGTTCTACTCCCAGCTATCAGCTGGAAAACGGAAGCAAGGTGGGCAGCACCTGCGTTACAAGGACGTGCTTAAACGCCACCTAACTGCCTGCAGAATACCACCTGAAAAAAGGGAGGAGTATGCATCTCAGCGGCCAGAATGGCGCTCTCGTATCAAAAGCAGCGTCAAAGACTTTGAAGACGCCCGTCTCATTGAGCTTGATACGATGCGTCAGATACGGAAATCTCGGCCGAAACCCTCCTATAATTACACCTAATCCTACAATGGTTCTGGACAACTTTACTGCCCCACGTGCGACATAATTTTCAAGACCAAGTTCGGCTTCGCAAGCCATATCCGAGCACACGCTCGTAACGTAAGTAGCTAGGGTCGCCGTTGCCGATTACGGCATGGATAGCTATATAACTATCTTTATCGCTCTTCCATATTGGCGTGACAGAACCAGCCTGCTGTTTGAACGGCGTCTAGCGTCAACCATTTCATTTCGGCTAGGCCGTCAGAGGTAAACAATGTAAACAGAAGTAGAATGTAAACATAAGCACATAACATTCATTGGCTCGTTCGGTGAACGACTTCCGGAAAATTGCGGGTCACAACTGGATGAGACTAGCTCAGGACCGGGACAAGTGGCGTACTAGAAGAGAGGCCTATGCTCAGCAGTGGGCGATAAAGGGCTGATGATGATGATGATTATAAGTAAGAATCTGAATCAACGTGAGTAAGACAATGGAACAAAATTAATTAATACTTCTTGATGAATTACTAAGCCATTCTACTTAACACATATCCGCCTTAAAAAATAAATAACCAAATGTTAATAAAGGTCATAATTGACAAATGGCTCCTAAATCTTAATTTGACAGTATCAATAAATAACAAACAATCAAAACAGACGGAGGCAAAAAATGCTTCTGAATTTAAATCGGCGACCTTGGTGTTATTTTTAAGGTAGCTGCTGAAAAAAATGATTTGTAAAAAATTCCTATGTGATAGAAATATTAAAACTTTTGATATCATTGTATTTACTTAGGTGTTATAACTATTATAGTTTGATTAACGGTCTAACTTAAGTTTTGAATAACACAAAAAAACCTTAAAATACAAACGTAGGCGAAGGCCAAGGCGAACTTTGTTCAGCCAGTATCAAAAGTAGCGAATTAAATAGCGCTTCAGAAGTAACTACCATTATGTAACCGGCTAAGAGAAAACAAAAAAATATTTGTCTGTCTCGACATAGAAAAAAATAATCAAACTTTAAAATGTCTGACCACGAACTGTACAGATTTTTCTTCTAAATATATAAAAGAAGAAACTGACTGACTGACTGACTGACATAATTATCAACGCACAGCCGAAACTGCTTTCCTTATAAGGAGTAGAGGAGCACTAAGAAAGGATTTTTCAAAATTCACCTCCTAATGGGGTGCAATGGGGGGGGGGGCGAAGTTTGTATGGGAAAATATATATCTATCTATATCTAAAAAAGTTATTCATTTGTTGCTTTGTTTCATGCGTCCGTTACTATAGATGCTGACACTGTACCTACGATGCCAAGGATAATTCAAATGACAGTTCATTTTTGTAAGGAGTTCTATCTGAGTCGTAATTGCCCCGCTGTACCTTATTACGTTTCAGAATTTTAAAGATGGTAGACCTGTTTGCTCACAAATTAGTGTTATAAATATACTTGACCTCTTTAATACAATTTATTGTGTCCATTTCAATTTCAAGAAGCCATAACGGGCAGTCAACTTAATAAAACCGTCATTAAGATGAACGACTCTTTTTGAAATATAACAGGCTTAACTTTTTGAGGTTCCTTGTCCGTTAAAAGTTAAAAGATTTTTCAAATAAGAAGTGTTGATAGTGAATTGAATTCATATTAGTAAATATACTTATAATGTACATTTTAAAACACACACTTTAGAACAGGCTGGACCATTAAGTAGAAAAGTTGTAGAAAACTTTTAGCAATTATTTCGTTAACCAGATTAAGTATAAGTAGGTAGGTATTTAGCCGTTTACGAGAATAGTGAAAATATATTTATTCATTCCTCTTACAGTATGCTTTTGAAATACTAATTTGGGAGCGAAAATAAGAATCAAACATTATCATAATTAGCAGGGCTCTCATCACCGAATGACCCTTTTTAACCCCCGACGCAAAAACGAAGGGGTGTTATAATTTTGACGTGTCTGTCTGTCTGTCTGTCCGTCTGTCTGTATGTCTGTCTGTCTGTCTGTCTGTCTGTCTGTCTGTTTGTCTGTCTGTGTGTGTGTCTGTCTGTGGCATCGTAGCTGCCGAACGGATGTACCGATTTCGATTTACTTTTTTTTGTTTGAAAGCTGAGTTAGTCGGGAGTGTTCTTAGCCATGTTTCATGAAAATCGGTCCACTATGTCGCGGTAGGGGGTTTTTTCAAAATTTTAATTTTTTGTTTCTTGTACAGTATGAGATATGAATGATTCACGGTTATTTGATATCCACCTGCCTTCTCTTTCAGTGATCGTGATGGACGTAAATAATAACCTAACCACAAAATTAAAATTTGAAAAAAACTCCGACCGCGACATAGTAGACCAATTTTCATGAAACATGGCTAAGAACACTCCCGACTCAGCTTTCAGACAAAAAAGACTAAATATAAATCGGTTCATCCGTTCGGGAGCTACGATGCCACAGACAGACACATAAACAGACAGATAGAAAAACAGACAGACAGATAGACAGATAGACAGACAGACAGACACGTCAAACTTATAACACCCCTTCGTTTTTGCGTCGGAGGTTAAAAATAAATAAAAAATGTAATCGCGGTCTTTACTCCGGTCACAATTTTTTTTACAGTAAGTCCTTTTGATAATATTCCTTTCAAAACCAAAAAGCTTATCGTTCATGCACATTATTAGCTGTCAATTTTTAGTTTATGTACGGAACTCGAGAAATATTAACCCCGATCATGCTTAATAACATATCTTTACCCTACATCATTCGTCATCAGAATGATAGCAATAAGCGCGTTTATTACGTTGTCTGTTCATCATGACGATAATATATCTACATTGTCGTTAATTATATGACTTTTGATAAGACGCAACAGGAGGGGTCAACTTTAGACCGATATAAACGCTCTCGACTACTTCCTCCATGGTGTTTGAAGCTAGAGCAATAATTTATCCAAAACATGGTATTATGATTTTTAGCTGTGTCGGGTTTTAGTTCGATATTTTTATTTTTAGAGGTGCTAGAGCTCATGAAAAATTAAAAAAAAAACGGCGTTAATAATTTTGCCGCAAAAATAAAAAAACAAAAAATTCCACACTTATTATTTTGTTGTTATATTATTTTGTTGCACAAGCCAAAAAAACTAAAAGTTCCACACATTATTTTATTGTTATTCAGATTCTTCAACTTTGTTCCGATTGGTTAAGTTTTGGAAGAGGAAACACGCGATAGCAGATTTAAAAGAATTTTTTCACAATATCTTTCACCTGAATAGCCCTTAACGTACATTTTTTTCTATATTACAAATCTAGTAGTATCACGACATTATTTAACTAAAATTCCCAAATTGAGAGGGGTTCATTACCATTTTAGAATTTTCGCTCCTGTTGCCTCTTAATGCCTTTCAATAAAAGTAGCGTATGTGCATAATACATTGCAGACAACTTTCGGATTTGTCCCTAAAGCCACAAGGTTTAAATTTCTCTTTGAATAGGGTGTATGTATGTTAATATTTGATATATGATAATATTTATTGCAGTTTGACATGCAACGCTTTGACGGTATCTACCGTCATTAGCTGAATTTGAGTTGTCACAGTTTTATCTCCATTTTTTATCATAATACATGAGACTTTTACACTTTACCGTAATTCTCCTATTAATTATAATGGGGGCTACAATGTTGCAAACTGTTGCTTGGAAATTACATGAAAGGCATATGTACGTTATAATGTGATGACTCTTGCAGTTTTTGTAATTTAATAGGATTATTATACAAGTACAGCAATTAGTTATTAACTAACCATAAAGTTGATAGAGGTATAGTCTAAACGACCTTATTGTCGGTGGTTTAAAGGCGTGTAAATATTATATTTTAAAAAAATTAGCTTATAAAGATGTATGTGCCTTGCGTTGTGCTAAAACTATAGCAGTTATAAGAAAAATAAATGAGAGTTATTAGTAAAGTTAGTTTCCATACATTCTTTTTTGCATTTTAATATTAAGTATATGTAATGATAAAGGTTTAATGAATATGAAAACTAGTTAAATGGAACAACTAATATTATTGTACATAATGAAAGGTTATGTTCGGAACCTTTTACATCGTAGTTCGTTCAAGCATTCTTGACACGTTAAATTTAATTTTATCATCATAATCATTAATCTAAAGAGTTTTCATAGTATTTATTTTAAATTAAGGAGCCAGTTAAGTACAGTCAGTGACAGTAGCAAATAAAACAATGTGCCAATATATCTGCCATCCTAGAATACCATTCCAAATATAACGTTTGATGCTACACTTTACTTCAAAAGTTTATTCTAATAATATTTTTGCAAGTACATACACATTTGTCAATTGTTTGAGATAGTTCTCATCTAATGAATAATTATCTGGTAGTCGGTCAGCTAATTAGAATCCTAGGTCACTCTAAAACCATAACTTATTAACACCTTGCTGTATTTGCCCTAGAAGTCACTTTGACGTTTACAGTGAAAAGGTTCTACAGTGGTATACATAACGCTCCTTGAAAAACATAGTGACACTATCCAAAAAACATAGGTTTTTAGTTAACAACGCCATCTAGGTCGCGCGTTCATAACGAACGCAATGCAAAGACACCTATCGATTTAGCTCGCTTAGAAGCGACAGGGGGCGCTAATGTCACTATGGCGAATAGTGGGAATAGACGCGTGGGGGACGGGAACAATGTCATGTTTGCATTAATGACCTGGACGCCGATCAAAATGTAGTGAACTGTAAGACGAAAGTTGTCATTTTGTGTTTAGTGACGGTGTTCCGCGAGATTGAATGGTAAGTATGACAATTTTCTTATGGAACATTGTATCAATCCTTAAAGTGTCACTTTGAACTTGTAATAACTATTCAATATTGAGTTTCATTTTAAAGTAACAGTGTCATTTTTGCTATAATGACACTAGTACTTTAACAATTCTAAACGTTTTGAGATAGGTATAGTGACACTGTGCACGTAATGACGGTTTGGCTTTAAACTATTAGGCTTAATGCAGGTTAAAAATAAAGTTGTACTGTACTTTTACTTAAAATGACGTTATGGTCTTAACTCGCTAAAAAGAATTTGCATGAATGAATCGTCATTATCTGTTTAGTGTCATTTTTGATTGTATGAATTACCATAATTACGCTTGCAAAGAAATGGAATACCGCTGTTATGAGTTTAAAGCCACTTTAACTGGTAATGGTAGGTTTAAGCGCGTTGACTGATTATTGTCACTTTAAGTTTTATGTCATGCTTTGCGGTAATTAAAATTACAAAACAGTTAATGATTAATTACCTTCTAGACATATTACGTTTAAAACCATTGTTCCATTTAAGTTTAGCACATAAACCTACACAATTTTGATGAAATTCTATGAAAAAGACATTTTACTCTATTTTTTTGTAAAATACCTATAAACAGCGCTAATAAAAATGAAGGTTATTTTTTGTATAATTATTTTTTACGAAGTAATTGCTATTTTTGTGATCTACAAGACACAATTACTAATTTAAGATACAATTTAAAAACTATGATTGCTAGTGGATAAATTTCTTGTGCATTAATATAACTAAATTATTAGCCATAAATAAGTATATTTGTTTGTTACAGTAAAAAATGGCTCAACGATATTCAAGGCTCAAAAATTCAAAGCAATCATCAATAGTATAAACACACCAGCATCTACAGATCACCTATTTGCTACATCGCCACGAGCATGCACATTTCAAGCGGCCGACTAAACTTCGCATAAGTTAGGGTATACCACGTCGTGAAAAAAAATCGCACCTCGCGCAAAATCGTTTCAAGCAAAAATATCTCTAATCTTATTGACTGTAATCTATCAATATTTGTATCATTTCAAATTACAATTAAAGCCCTTTAAGAGAAAAGGTGTACAACTTTCTTAAAAACAATAATCGCCAATCTGCCGTGGTTTAAAAAAAAAGGTATTGATGCGATTTTAATGGGACTCTAGGTGTGCTACCCCAGACGGTTTTAGATGGAGCTGTGTCATGTGGATCTTTTGCACTCCAAAAGTCACCGAGGACGAACGCCTGCAGAAAAAAAAGCCTTGAAGGCAATAGGGGTAAAACACCAGAAAAAGCAGCTCAAGTGGTGGTACTGCTCCTAAACGGACTACGGCAATAGCAAGTTGCTGAACGCCTAAGCATAATCCGTTTCCGGGTGCGACGAGTCTTGTTGCGGTTTCTGGAGACCAGTAGCTATATCAGGAGGCCAGGATCTGAGAGAAGACGCTGCACCACCGCTAGAGACGACCGGTACATTGTATCGGCCTCTTTGCGGAACCGCTTTCTTATCGCTCCTGAGCTGCAGATACTGCTTAGAACAGCTCGAAGGACTGTAGTGAGTGTCTCCATGATCAGAAGAAGATTGAGGGAGAAGAAAATGTTACCCCGAAGAGCTGACAGAGGCTACCAATTGAAGCCAGAGCCAATACCCCAATCGAATTGCTATAAGGCACGTTGCAGCAATAGAGGAAACTTTTGTTCCCCAACGAGACGAAGGAGATCATTTACACCAACTATAGACGCAAAAGGGTGTACAGGAGTCAAGGAGAGCAGGTTACACCAGTCTTCACCGAAGAAACAGTCAGTTACGGGAGCGGCTAGTGCATGTTCTGGGGCGGCATTTCCATCGACGGATCCTTAACTGCAGGTAGTTACATTATGGAGATCTTAGAAGAACGTATGGTCTCGTACGCTGAGTTTTTTGGACCTGATTTCCAATTCATGCACGTCTACGCCCGTTGCCATACTGCCTTGATAGTGCGGGACTCCCTGATGCATGAGGTCGGAATGCACCGTAATGGAGTGGCAGCAACGAGCCCCGACCTGAACCCCATCGAACATCTCTGGGATGAGTTGAAACGGCTTGTTTGGTCACGGGATCCTGCTCCAGCCACCGTCAACGAGCTGGAAGCCGTAGTTATTGAGGAATGGGAAAATATTCCTCAAAAACTGATCGTAACACTGATCAGGTCTATAACTGATCGCATGGAAGCTACAGGAAGGGCCAGAGGGAGGAACACTGGGTTTTAAGGTTAATTTTAAGTAATTTTTTTTCGATATTTGTTGATTTTATTGCGTTTGATTTTTTTTAAATTTTAACCTGAATGCACTTTGGTTACTTTTTCCTGACAATTTTAATTTTTTGTATAAAATATCATGAATTTTATGGATATTAAAATAAATGTTGTATTACTAACGCAAATGTCAAGACTGAAAGTGATTTTTGTTTCTAATATTTTTTTAAGTTATATTTTATTGTTTAAGAGGGCGAGCCAGGAGTGTTTACACTAGTTTTTAAGGGCAGTAATGCTAAATAGATACAGGGTTTGAGACCGAATGTCATTTAATTCAATAAATTTTAATGTATATACATAAAAGGTGGTTTGATTGCTAATTATTCATTGAAATAAAAGGTAAATTTCATAAAAAAATGGCTATAGTGTCATTTTTCCACAAAGTAAAACGAAGATATAAAATTGTCATGTGTCCCTAAACAAAAATAAATGGAAAAGTGTCACTACCATTTTGTTTAAGCTTAATTATCTTAGAAACAAAATAAAAAAAATACAATTTACTATTATATCTATCAGGTTTAGTCACAAAACTAACAAGATCTGCCAAAAAATTACAAGTTTGTTGTAAAAATGGCAATTTTTGACAATTCAAAAATTTCAAAACTTTAAACCATTGTACCCAAAAAAGACGTTTTCCATTTAATGACACTATGTTTTTCAAGGAGCGATAAGATTGAATTTGGTTGAATGTGCTTTTCCCCGAGCTCCAATTTTAGATGCTCCTGGTTAGCTGGTAGAGAAAAACATTTGTCAATAAGTCAAACGTAGGATAAAATACTGAAATGTTTAATTAGAGAACCCAATAAGCAAACAATTATAAAAATATTTTTTCAAACTAACAACGAAACCTAGACAAAGCCTCGAATCAAAAGCCATAACTTCGCAATTTAATCGTTATTATCCCATCACGCCATATTCATTATTCAATAAAACATTCAATATGCCGTAATCCGATACTGGGGTGATATAAAAACCGTTTTACGCTGTATCTTCACGATTTATCGACATGTAAATCATTTTAATTGCCTTGCGCGCGCATTTTTTAGTGTAATTGGCAGATCGGCCATTTTTCATCTATCCGGATCGAAGGACCACAGTATGATGAGATACAGTGCCGTAATATTAAGGTTAGGTACTGTTGAAGATTCTTCATAAATCTATCCTCGTAATACTATGTAATGGACGGTTTATCAAAAGTAAGTTACTAAATAGTACATTGAACCTAGTTATGAACCTTGAGCAAATTTTTGGCTTCCAGTTTTCTAAACCAAGTCCCGGTATTTGTAGTAAATTTCTAATTCATTTTAAAATTCTAATAAATAGGTACATTCAATAGTCCTTGTAATCCTCACGGAGGCTGCCTCTTCGTGCATTGGAGGATATAGGTATGGACTGTCAATGCGGAGAACGTGGGTTCAAACCTACTTACCTATCAATAACTTTTTTGGAAGTTAAGTAGCAAACAAAACCCAAACAGCAAGCAGTCAACAACAAACGCCAACCAGTAAACAGTCGCTGTACGGTGAAGGAAACAGGACTTACTCCCATCTGGATTAGAAAGTAAGATAGGAGTCGCTTTTGTTAAGCCTTAGTGCCTGCAAGATTTCGGGGGTTTCCTGCCAAGCTGATCCCAGTTTGCCGCAGAGCCATGGCTAAAAATCCAAAAGAATAATTATAATTATGGAAGGTACTTTTGTGTTATTAGGGTAACCCACGGGAGTTTTAAGCTCAAAAATTATAAAATCTTTCCCTACTGTCCAGTTCTATGCTCGGACAATATGTCAAAAGTGCGATAATTGGATTCCACTCGGCCGGACGATGGCTCTGACATTTTTCTTAACTCATACGATATACGATGCAATCATCCGAATGCTTCTTACGTTTGTTTAATTGTTTATATCCCAGTTGTGCCTTAGCTAGTAAAATATAGGTAGAGACAAATACTATCAGTTTGAAAAGCAATGTATAAGCAATAGATATTAACTCTTTCGTAGACTTGTATCATTTTAAAGAAAATTAACAAGAAAGTGGCAAAAAAAAACATTTATTCATAGGCACCAAGAGCTAAGTTGAGTAGGTAGGTAGTAATAAGTTGGCAGTAAAGCACCTTTTCCACCCTTGAACAGACGAGAATGTCAAAAACGTTTTGAACTTCTTGGTATGACGCTACAGTTTACACTCAATATAATGTGTGGAATTTAGTGGCTTTGGAGCTACGCTTGAAAAATCTCCAATAGGTAATTCGTCGTGCGATTCAAAAGAGTCGAAATTTTGAGTGAGCGCTGAATATTGTACCTTTATAAATGTCTCCTTTAGATTCAAACGACTCAGTTTCCTACCAACACCTCTCTCATAAATCCTGAAGCAAAAACTGAGTAATAGGCCATAAAAATACAACGCTCCAGTAGCCTATCTATTGCATACGCATCCTTAACTGCCACCTCGCATGTTTAGACGCCGTAAAGCGTATCTCACCTCACGCTGTAATCGGCTATGTATCTCGTGCTCATTTGTGTCATGCATCATGCGGTGACAGAATGAGGGCGTCTTATATTCTATATTGTAGCATTTTTATAGCCTTCTTGCAACATTGTCAACATGCTTACGGTTTATATTAGACATCCACTACAACAGGGAAATCGTTCTTCTTTTTCTTTCGTGAGTTATTTCGGCAACATTTTGTTGGGAGACTTTTGGGAGGATTTTTTTAGAATCTGCCGGCAGAATTTACCACTTCTCATAAGTGCCTGACTTCTCCTTTGACAACGACACCACATCACTGAGGTTCTCAATCCCAAACTGTGCGTTTTTTTCCAGATACTTTATTACCTCGCACAACTAAACTATGTATAAGTATGTAAACTATTTGTATGGCTTGCTGCGGTGTTTTCGAATTGGCATAATCTTCAAGAAAGAAATGGACTTCCATTTCAAAGGCTGGCAAGACATTCACTACCCATTGAAATAATAAACAATACATGACAAACATTATTGTAATAAATAAATGAATTTCCCCTGTTTTCTCAAAAGGACATGAAACTGCTATAGTTTTAGTGCCCACTCTTAGCAAATAGTGGGTTGAAATAAACGGACATTGTGATATAGCAGTGACAACCCATCGCTCACGCCACAATTGAACCCAAAACTACAATCGAATTCTACAAATTGTCACCCACGGGAGGAAAGTCCTCTTTTTAACCAACTTCAAAAAAAGAAGGAGGTTCTCAATTCGTCGGGATCTTTTTTTATGTATGATCATTGCTAAAAAAAAACGATGAAAAACTTAGACTTATCGTGAAATATTACAATTACACAGGCTCATTGTAAATTTTGAATTACTTGTTTAATTGCACTGCTCCTTATATGTGTGGATGCTATAGAGCAAAAAACTGTAATTTCACGCACGACCACTCATGTTTACAAGATATATGATCCTATAAATTAGAACGATCTGTTATTATCAATGCTGCATAATGATATGTACGAAAAAATGTGTTTCATTACTTGTAATAAACCTTTAGATATGCTTCACTGATGAAAATAAATACCTATAACACTGTAAGGCTTTTTTGCATAATATTTAAATATCACCTCAAGACCAGTCAGTGTTAAACTGTAAACTAAGTAACTTTGGTGGAAACATAAACAGGATTCTGGCCTATAAAATGAAAAACATTTAGGTCTCTCGGTTGATTAAAGGTTAATTGGGAAAGATCTCTTAAAAGTATTGTTTTTCCTTTATGCACTTCTAATTTGTGAATTGTTATTTACCTGTTTTGTGAAATAAATTGTTGATCTCCTACTAACTACTACTCGTACTACTACTTTTTTGAACACAGGTTAGGTAGATTTAGTCATCTAAAACTCACTCCGATACGAAAGTCTGTCTTGTTTTTCTATTCACGTTCTTAAATGTTCATTTCATAATCCTTTTTGCAGTATCTAAGTAAACATCTTTCCAAAAGCACTTACTGCTAACATATCAATTTAAATTAATTCAATTAACATTTCGTATCAACGTAATCCATCAAACCGAACTAAGACATCTTATATATCATTAAAAAACACAAATCCATTATACAGTCGCATTAACAAACAAATGTTCACACTTGACCTTTCTGTACACCGATATCAATCTTTCCATGAAGGCTCATTATTACTTCTTACCTCTCTTAAAGATACACTCCTAACATTCCTTATTATAACCACCTAAAGCATGAAATGGGATAATACGAAAGCAAAAGCAAATATGTTAAACGACTGCAATACAAAAATTACAGGTACAGTCAATCCCATCCATATTAAAAGAAAACAAGGTTGAGATTGGGATAAACGAAGTTATTACGAAACTTGGTCGTCCTTTGAAAAACCAGGGAGGCATTCAAAAAGGTGTCGTGGAAAAGTTAATTTATGTTAAACTCGTCCGCGCCGCGATTATTCAAGAGCCCGCCGATGGCGCGATAAGCAAGATTAATCGAGTGCGGGTCTGGTAAAAACTTGGACTCGGTGGTTTGAGGGTTCTGTGTTGCCTTAAAGCCTTCTTAATTGTTAACCTTTGTTAAATTGAGGCATATGTTTGGTAATAGGTGACAACAAGGAGTATAACTAAAAGGAATGAATGAGATACGTACGCAATTGTTGATTTTAGTCCCTGAGGTGTGTTAGTAAAAAAATATTTTAAAAATAACTGAATTATTCAAAAAGCATATTTCAAGTGTACAAAACTTAATACAGTGCAGTACAGTGTGCAAAAATGCTTGTGTTTGAACTTAAAATATTGTACACAAAATTTTAATGTAATAAATTAATAATTTTTAATTTTGCAGCTTGGACAAGTGGAGTTAATAAAAAGCCGATATTGGCTGCTATACAATTATACATGATGATATTATATTTATTCGTAAATTAAGTTATGAGACCTATTTAATTGTAAAAATAATAATCAAATTATGGAAATAAAAATAAAGATAAGGTTGAGTTTGCACTGTTCTTAAATATACCTACCTAGAATATCATGTTCATACATGATATTTCATTGCAGACATATTTTTTCTTTTCATTTTATAAAATAAAAGAATTATATGAATTCGGTCCAAGATCGCCACCCTGCGGTACCCTACCGCCGGCACTTGTGTGGCGCTGTCCGCAGCAACTCGGACATTCGGGGATTAGATTTATCGCGTGCCCACGCGCATGTCGGGGCCCCATCAACAAGCCTTAATTATGAGGTTCCGATTGGACCGGGTAGTTTATGGTGTGCACTGACTCAAAGGCTTACGTTTGTTCTTTTTGTATTTTTTTCGTTTTGCAGCTTGCAAGGATATGCACGATGTTGCTACGTTGTTGCTATTACTTACGTTGTACTTGTCACGCAAATATAGATTTGACTGGCGTATTGCAGAAGATAAGCGGAGCAAGTGTTACCGTGACAAATTTCACTCCCAATTTCTCTGATAAATTGCAAGGCTATAATTGTCAAATTGAATTTTTGAAACAGACATTTTATTTCAGTAATCAACTTTATGACCTCATTTACTGTAGTAAATAACCTAGAAAACATATTGCGTTACATAAACGTCAGTAGTGCTGCAACACCATAACTACTCATTATGCTCATACTATTCGAAAATGTCACTGCACGTTTCCTTGATAATTTGCACTGTTATCTTTATAACATTAATTTTGTCATTGGAAATCTTTTTTTCCTGATTTCGACAGTTGATTTCTCCTTGTTCCAATACTTCGTTAGTAAGGCCAATGTAGTAAATTATCTAGAATAACAATGGTCAAAGTGAGGACTGAAGTGAAATCAAAATTTCAACAGGTAAAATTATCGTGATTAGCACTTGAAGAGTAAACACCACAGAGTGCTAATGTAACCATATTGACGTTAGTGGCGAACAAACAGACGAGCAAGTCGGCAAACACGGAGGCACGAGTTGTTGATTAGAGTTGATTGGATATACGTGTTTGAAAATGTATTTTTATACACGATTTTTGATGGATATTTTCTTGAAACGTAGTGTAGGTACTGAGCGTACTAATAAGCGATTTTAAAAAAGGTACTTATAATACAAAAAGTGTATAATAAGTGTATAAAGTAAGTAAGTAAGCAAGTGCTTTATTTATAAATATAAGTTAGAGTGGTGGTCCGTTTTTACATATGGTAAGTATGAATTTTTTGAAACGAACGTTTCTAAACAAAGGCATTGTTCCTTTTGTGTTGAGCAAGAGCTTCTGTTTTACGCCGCGCTAAGACAACAAGAAGCAACTGTATCCGGATAATTGTAAGGTTCAAATCTGAGCAACATCAAATTTGAGATAGATTGTTTTGGAAATGTGAAGCGATAGACCACACCGGTATAGTTGCAAATATACAGCGCTTCTAATACTTTGATACTTGGTGGTGGTGGTGTAAGTAATGAAACACGTATATCACTGTTATTTTTTATTAATGATTTTGTTAACAATCAACAATTGTATATAGTAATATATAAATAATTAATTACATATATGTATATATAAGGTACAAGTCTTGATACATAAAATAACATAAATAACTAAACAAACCGTAATCTAAATTATTAGGAATGTTTGTCTAACAATTAGGAATATAAAAAAATCTATAAACATTTTTAAATTGTAATAACTACTGTAAAAAACAAATAAAATAAATACTCGTAAACAAATAAAATAAAAATAAATACTTTATACTCGTCCCAGTGCTCTTCAGTGATTTCGTATTTTGTGATTTTTGTGACCTTGGCTATGGATGACTAGAAATATACATAATCACGCGCTAAGTTGCGAAATTTCATTATAAATATTTTTTAAATACTTTTCTGAACCGTATAATTAATTAATTACATGAGAATAACAGCATCCTCTCGAACCCTATGAAAGGAACAAAACAAGCACTGTTGGACATTTATCCGAACACACATTTGAAAAAAAATACTACACTGACGAAAATGGCAGAAGCGAAGAACTGCAAAGTACTGCGATTACCTCCCTATTATTGCATACTAAACCCTATCGAACTCATGTGGAGCCTTGTGAAAAGAGACGTTAGGAAGCTGAATACCAACCCTAAATTCAGTGATGGGGTTTTGAATATAATAAGGGACGTTGTATTAAAAACGAACATTCATTGGAAAAATTGCTGCAAACATGTGCACACTGTAGAAAAGAATATAGCTAGAAATTATAGCCACCCGCCGGTGGTTATTCATGTTTCGGCCTCAGACGGTGACTCGACTGAAAGCGAAATCGAAACAGCAATAAGTTAAAATTATTTTGTATTAGTTCTATAATTATATTAAGTATCGTTTTAGTTGCTCGCGCTTTATTTATAAATGTTAAATGTTGATTTATGTAATTGTAAGGAAATCATTTATTTAAGTTTTATACTGAACGTATTTATCATATATTTATAACTATTAATTACTAGATTTATATGTATGCTTGTAATAGAAATGTATGATTTAATTAAGATGTGCTTACAGTTCAGTTATATCTTATTATACTATTTTATTTATGATTGTTAGTGAATATGAAACTTGTTTTATTTAATTAACTATATATACATACACATTTTTTTCGTACTGTATTATTTATACTTTGAAATTTAGATTTATTGTAACTAAAGTATTTATTTTATTTGTTTTTTACAGTAGTTATTACAATTTAAAAATGTTTATTGATTTTTTTATATTCCTAATTGTTAGACAAACATTCCTAATAATTTAGATTACGGTTTGTTTAGTTATTTATGTTATTTTATGTATCAAGACTTGTACCTTATATATACATATATGTAATTAATTATTTATATATTACTATATACAATTGTTGATTGTTAACAAAATCATTAATAAAAAATAACAGTGATATACGTGTTTCATTACTTACACCACCACCACCAAGTATCAAAGTATTAGAAGCGCTGTATATTTGCAACTATACCGGTGTGGTCTATCGCTTCACATTTCCAAAACAATCTATCTCAAATTTGATGTTGCTCAGATTTGAACCTTACAATTATCCGGATACAGTTGCTTCTTGTTGTCTTAGCGCGGCGTAAAACAGAAGCTCTTGCTCAACACAAAAGGAACAATGCCTTTGTTTAGAAACGTTCGTTTCAAAAAATTCATACTATACAGTTTCACTATATTTTACCAGTTGATGTACAAAAACATTAAACTTAATACTAGAAATGAAAGTAACGTGCTCATGTACAAGTATTAACGTATTAATTAAATTAAAGTAAAATATGTCAAGAACAAATAATTACTCCGGTCTATCACAGGAATACATTTCCTCACCACGATTCGAACACAGGATCCTCCGATTCTATTCAACAAACTGTTAGGCAAAACCTAAACTATTGCAGAGTCTAAATATTTTTGTCAATGATAACAGCGGCCACATTTAGGCAATATGCATCCTAGAATCAGATGCATTTGTCTACCGAAAACATAGATAGCCATCGTTCTTATCAGACATTTTTGAAAGAAAATCTCTACCTTTAATGTCACATATCCACTAAATTATTATTTTTTATTGCGAATTTCACAATATTAGCCCATTACTTAGCAAAAGCTATCTAAATACGCTAACCTCCTTTACAGCACGACTGCTAAAAACGAAGTAAACATTGCGCAGTTACTTCAAATGATTTCTCAAATTCATTCCTCACCTCGTACCACCTACCGAGATGCTAACAGACATACAAACAGACCGTCAGAACTGATAATAAGATTGCTTTATACGTTAAACATCCAATCTGTTGAATGTGATGGCCATTTTTGAAAAGTTGACTTTCAAATTGTAAATTGTTCGTATTACTAATAATCTATTCTTATTCTTCTATTCTAATATAGTATGCACATTTCTCAAACCAATTTGATTTCAATTGGTTGCCATAATTTGACAGTTTTAATTCCTGTCCAGGTAGGGGTGTGAATATTGGAGATAAATTTTTAAATACTGTAGACAGCAATTTGGGAATTACGCTACTAGAAGGAACTTGTCAAATTATTGTAAGAAAGTTATTTATTCTTGGGTGCTATGCATTAATAGATCTCTGATAAGGAAGACCACAAAATTATTGGAACTTAGGCAGTTTTTAAATACCTTAATTTCATTCTAAAACGTTTTCACCACCCCCTTTCTTCCCGTGGGTGTCGTAGAAGTCGACAGTGGGATACGGGTTAAATTGTGGCGTAGGCGAGAGGCTGGCAACCTGTCACTGCAATGTCACAATTTTCGTTTTCTTTCAACCCCTTTTTGCCAAGAGTGGCACTGAAACTTGAGTAGTTCATGTGCTCTGCCTACCCCTTTATGGGATACAGGCGTGATTGTATGTATGTTGTATGTATGTATGTAAAACGTTTTTACAAATTACAAGCGTGGTAGGTACTTGTTTTATGTTGCATAAAACTAGCTTTCATGGAATGATTCCCAACTGCTAATACAATGATATGGCGTTAATTAACAGTGATTGATTAATGATCTTTGTTCTTCGATGAGCTCATGCTTTGGAAGAAACTTCTACAGAATATTAAACTGACTTTGAAAATAAGTACGGATATTTTTCTTTGTTATTCGATGTTCGTTATATTTGATTATTTGATTTTGTTGTGAAGATACTAAGATATATCATCGCTTACCATCAGGCGAACTAAACAGACTGCTTGTTTGCTATCTCATAAAAAATCCTGATGCTAAAAATTTTAAGTTTTGCGTTAGATATACCTGATATCGTATGTTTGACGCATTATATTTCTGAAATACTTTTTCACAGTCAATGTGTGTTATATTTATTTACTGTATTTTTATGTTACTGTTGGTTTATTTTCTTTATCTTTTTCGGCTTCTGCTTTATTTGTATTTTTTATACTTTTTAGTTCTTTGGTAAGACGAACCGCACGTCAACCGACACCAAATCAACAAGGCGGTGCCTTTTCTATTCCCTTTCCTTGCATATTAGCGAGCACATACGAACCATCGTTGTCATCGGTTTGTATACCCCGTAGTCGGTAGTTTAACCAGTGTTAGGTGACCTCTTTATACGTAGGAACTACACCATTTAGATTACTATCAACACCAGTTCCATGAACCTTACTGGGTAACACTCGCTAAGCGTATGCTATAGCATCACAATGACACCCCCTTTAGTTTCGTGACGTTTCGATCCTCGACAGTTTGCTCAAGGGGATTTCGTTCGAATTTTCAAATTAGGAATATTGACAGTCGGTCCTTCGTAGAAAGCGCGTGAGCAAGGGTGCTGGCGATTTTAGCGGGACGAGGCTAAACGGCGGGGACTTTAAAAGAAGCCACATATTTGTACAAGACTGGTCTAATTTTTATTGTAATTCTTGGGAACCACTTGTTTGTTTGGTGTTCATGTTTTGTTTAAATATGGATTTACTTACGCCAAGGTTCGTGGTTGCAGTGTTCTGCTAATACAAGTCTCTCATCGGTGTCCATGTCCAAACGTTGAGGAATTTGGTCCGGATTTGGTCGCTAAAGGTCTAAAAATTCTTGGATTGTAGAGGGACTCTTAGTAAGAGGATAGCAACTCAATTTGGTAATTCTTGATGTAGAAATTTGCCTTATAGTGGAAAATTTATAAAATAAATACTCCAAAAAATCACTGACAAATTATCAACTCAAACTAACTACAAAAGCTTGTAAAAGGAGCTTGAATTTTGAAAAATCAACACGCGCTTGATAAAGAAGTATCTAAACCGAAATATAAATAGCTCCTTAAAGGCGTGTAACTCAAACCTAAATTAACATCAAACAGCTCAAAAAAGCCTCTAAATTTCTCAGTAACCGTGTAAAGCGTTGAGCAAACTGTACGTTCAATGAATTAGCAGCCGCCTCTCTGTTTGCTTGTCTGTTTTAGTGCCGGAGTGGTAATCGAACTAAACTTGGCATGTTTGAGCAAGGCATGGGCTACTACAGTGGTGTGGTGTTTAAAGAGAGTAGACTCGGCATAGACTGTATAATTATGTATCTGCTTGTAAATCACCTATTACTATCCAAAGTTTTGGTCGTGCAATGTTTAGATTTAAACGTTGTAGCCACGATATTATTTATTCTTGAGGTATGAATGCCTGTATTCAATAGATAGATAGGTACATAATTATTTTGAGGTCTGTATAATACACACATCGAAATTTGTTAATCCAGATGGTGATGAGGTAATATTTCCATATACATGTACTTACCTATGTACATGGTGCGTGGATTAATGAATTTTGATCATACCATACCATACCTTAGCTGCATCAATAATTAAATACTTAAGGTAAACTTTTTACATCGTAGACTGCATGCGCACTTATCAAAGATTGTGGCCAAATAGAGAACTTTTATACAATAAATTAGTACTTTAATGCCATGCATCGATAAATATTAGGAGTTTAGATGATTCACTGGTGTGCTTAGCCCCGGAAACCTAGAGATGTGATTTTTGGATATGTATTTCTTGTCTATATTATTGAAATTTTTGTACAGGTCGAAACGCGAATGCTTAGAATTTTCTCGATAGAAATCTAATCCAAAGTAAGACCTTCATTTTTTTGTTTGACTAACATTGTGAGAAAAATATGCAACTTTAATCAAGAAATTACCTACAGGAAATATTGGAATTATCATTCCGACTTTAAAATCTTGTCGGATGAAGCAGAAGCGTACGTGGGAATGACAAAAATTAATTTTAAGTTTTTATGCTGTATGTAATTATAATCCAATGACGATGTGGATAATATAATATGCCATACGATAAAGAAAGAAATAATCATTCCTGACATCATCATCAACAGTGACAGTGGTAGTCCAATAGACTTTATAACTAATCTTTTTTTTTGCTATAAGATCAACATCTAGTCGCAACAAGCTCTTAAGAGACCCTATAATGCGTGCCAAGAGAGCGACAAAGAATCCTCCAAATCGATTAAACTTCGGCACTTTATCGAAGCTATAACATAACGCCATTGCGGAGTCGTAAAAACTCAATTTAAGGAGAGTCCATAATTTGCCATGAATTCTGTTCCTCTTTCAAGGATAAACCTATTTTTTTTATCTGATTGTAGTTAACAAATCCGGTCTTTGACTTACTCCATTCCGAATCGTCAGTATTTTTCATCCGTCACGTCACGTGATCTTTTGTGACGAAAAATGTATGTATATACGAGAATACCTACTAGTACCTACTACTATATACCTACTACTTCTAGTAAGCTGCAACCGTTTGGGGGCGCTGTTTATTTTCTCTTCAATTGTATAATACTTTACTTCATTCAAGATTCGCCCTCGCTGTAAATATATCATTTTGCTCCCTTGTTACACAATCTACTATTTCGTGACGTTTCTGCTATCGAATTACGCATCAAAAACTCATGGTAGTCTGCAATACAGCCACTCTTCAATGCCGTAGTCCGTCGCTGCTAATTTGTCTTCCGTGACAAGTGCCGCTTTGTCACTGGAGTCAACGTGTGAAAACTGTTTTTCTTCTCTCTTGGGGTGGCCATAAGGATATTTTTGCAGGATAGAATCATCATCCTTCTTGCGTTATCCCGGCATTTTCCACGAGCCTGGGGTCTCTTGGGGAGCTCTTTGACACATAATCCCAAGACTTGGCGTAGGCTCTAATTTTACGAACTGCCATCTGACCTTCCAATCCGAAGGGTAACTAGGACTTATTGGGATTAGCCCGGTTTCCTCTCGATGTTTTCTTTCATCGAAAAGGAAAACATGATTTTTGTATGTTATTTATATTTTGAGATTTGTGGAATTGAGTCTCAATTAATTTTCCGAACATTTGGTCACCCTACAAGCCCCACACCGCTACACAGTGACAAACGTGGCGATCCTTCAGCGGACGTCTCGGATCCATCATGGCTGCCGAAATGGCGCAGAATTAAAATGGACACCGTTTCATTAGCGCCGCTATTCCATAGCGGGTTGGTATAAAAGTTATGTATTTATAGAGGGTTCTATTTTAATCACAGTTCCTCTGATAATAAACATATCTTGGTAGTCTTGGTATCTATGTACATACATACATACATACAGTCACGCCTGTATCCCATAAAGGTGTAAGCAGAGCACATGAACTATTCAAGTTTTAGTGCCACTCTTAGCAAAAAGGGGTTGAAAGAAGACGAAATTGTGACATTGCAGTGACAGGTTGCCAGCCTCTAGCCTACGCCACAATTTAACCCATATCTCACACTTGACTTCTACGACACCCACGGAAAGAAAGGGGCTGGTGAAATTCTTAACCCGTCACCACACAAAAACCTACCTAATACCTACCTTTCACCTAACCCCTACCTATGTAACTACCAGTGCCCGTAACTTTCATGCCGATGACATCAATTTGACGTCACGTTGCATATAGGATGATTCAAATAGTTTTATTGTAATAATTAATCATTATTAATTTAAATAAATTATTAAAAAATCAAAAATATCATGCATTGTGTTTGACAAGCAATTCAATCTTTGAATCCTACCTACCAAATGCAAATAAAAAAGGCACCTGCTTAGACCGGTGACAAAGAGAGGAAACTTTATACTTAAAGTACAGGATTTCTCCAAAAATAAAAATGTCCACCGGTAATCGGCCTAATCCGCAAACCGCAACTCGAAATCGTCGGGAATTTTATTGCCGGAAACTATAAAAGGAGTTACCAGCCGACTTAAGCGAAGTGAAAATAAAATTGTTGACTAAATAAAACAGTCTGGCTCTGTCGCGCCACTACAAGAGTGATAGAGAGAGAGCTATAGCTACGATACGCTTACGAAGTATAGGTGAGACGTTGGCTAGGTACCCAGCCCTCGTAAAGGCGTATTTTATTTGCAGCGGTCAATAGTGGTACTCTAGGGACTAGTTACATACAATTACTCTTTCACAACCTCTTATCTCAAATAACTGTTATCTCCCAAACTAGACATAAAGCGGAGCTAACAAAGTTCATCTTGCATTGGATGATGTAAAAGTTCTAAGCGGTGTGGTAGGATATCATTCAAAATACTGGATTCGCCTCTTTTTGACAATAAAATTGCAGATAGGGCGGAGTTAAAACGTTAGATTTATTGTTATAGTCCGCTAAGCCACAGATACGATTTTGTTTTTGTATTTCTTGATATAGGGGCATAACTTCTTGACTCCACTTCTGTTTATTTCTACCATTTCAACATTAGTTTTCCTACGTCCCTTGCCTGCTAAGCGGCCGTATCTGTAAAAAGCATGTCTTCGAGAAATCGCGTGTCAAAGTTTTGACACATTTTTGTAATACGGCCAAAATTCAAAAATATTTATGATTCATAGTGGGATATTTGAGTTTGTGGCTGTATTGCAGGAAAGAAGTTGATGATTTTTGTGAAGATGTGGCGTGTGCGTGGTGCATTTTCCAAAAAGGCTTTAAAGGAGATATTTTGATTTTTTTCCGAATTACGGTCGTAATTTGAATAATTCTGAACCCGAATCAGCAATTAAAAATTTGGAAATGTGGATGTTTAGCAGGCACGGCACGAATAGTGAGTGATCAACTGATCATAATCAACGTAGGTGCTAGTAGTAGCTAAGGTTTTCTCATGTACCCCAGCTAATGCAAATGGCGGCAGATAGGGATTGCTTGTTATTTTTGGTGGCTTAGTTGGCAGAGCGCTGGAGTATCGATCCAGTGGCCGTGAGTTCAAGTCTCACTCAAGGCAAATATTTTCCATTTTTAAATTTTTTGTAAGCCTTATGGCATCGATAGCAGCCGTTTCTGGTAATCAGAAGTTAAAAATTAATCGTCAAGTAGTTGAAAACAAATGGTAAAGACAATTTATCAGTAAACCCACATTGAACTAAACCTTACTCGCAATCAGGCTACTTCCGGCGGATGCCGGCGCGGGCGCCGCGAACACGAGCTCCATTTCCGGCGGAACGCCGTCATGGCGCCGCTTCCGGTTCGCGAGTGATTGGCCGTTTATTAAAAATGGACGGTTTGACAGGATTGGAATGGGAAGAAAATGACCAGTGGCCTATTTCAGAAGTGACAATAGGCTAATAGACTCTTTTCGAATTTGGCACAAGAAATGATTGTTTCCTATAGTATTTGACATAAGAAACCAATTTTTATAGATTTTGGGTATTAAAAGTGTATGGTGGCAGTCTGATAAAGTCTAAGAAAAAAACGTACCTCAAAACCATACAGAAAAAGGTACGGTGACCTAGATGGCGATACACCTTTGGGGGACGCTCGGCTAGATGGCGCTAATATTAATATTTGACATTTTATAACACATATAAAGCTAAGAATATGGACCAAATTGTCAAAACTGAGGTTCAAAAGTGTTAAGCCTGTGTCTATGGCAGTCTATGCACTGTGATTACACATTTTACTTTGACAGTAACTCTCTATAATACTGGATCCTCTTTGGTAATAGTGTTTGATTATTGCCAAATGCGTGTAACGAAACGCAAGTATTGGGTTGGTAAGAAAGTAATGAGCGATCGATTGAATTCCACATAAAATTTTTGAGAGAGTTCTAGAATCTTCTATGGTCGAAAGTATATAAAGGGCGAGTCGCACAGTTTCTCGTCAGTCATTCACTAGCTGTCGCCGAGCTAATATAAGGAAGAAAATGGACGAATTAAAAGTGCATGTAAGGCATTGCTTACTATATGAATTTCAGTCTGGCCATTCAGTCGCCGAAGCAGTGCGTAATATATGTCAGCGTGTTGCTCCTGAAGTTGTGTCTGAGGCCACGGCGAAACGATGGTTCCAGCGGTTTCGTAGTGGCGACTTTTCATTATCAGATCAACCTAAGTGTCACCATAGAAACACATTTACACGAGTTGGGAAAAAACTACAAATACAGTGTTTGGATACCGCACGAACTTGATAGAGATCAACTAAACCGCCGTGCCGATATCTGCATACAACTTCTGTCTTTTCGCCGCACATTCAACTGGTTGGACCATCTTATCACTGGAGATGGAAAATGGGTCTTATATATAAATCACACACGCAAACGTCAGTGGCTAGCTCCAAACGAAAAACCGGCCAAGTGCGAGTCGGGCTCGCGCACAAAGGGTTCCGTAGCAGCAAAAAAATTACAGTTAAATCAACCTATCTCAAAAACTATAAGAGATACTTTGATCAAACCAAAAATCGTTGAAAGAGTTAATTAGCATGCATCACCTCTATTTTTTTTAGAATTTTATACCCCGTAGTTATAAAAATAGAGGGGGGGGGACATACTTTTTACGACTTTGAGAGCTGATATCTCAAAAACCGTTCACTTTAAGAAAAATGTTTTTTAGAAAACTTTATATCATTTTAAAAGACCTTTCCATTGATACCCCACACGGGTATGTACATCGAAAAAAAAAATTTTCATCCCTCAGTTACATGTATGGGGGCCCCACCCCCAATTCTTTTTTTACTATTTAGTGTCATAATTTTGTAGCGGTTCATACAACACATATTCCCATCAAATTTCATCACTGTAGTACTTATAGTTTCCGAGTAAATCGGCTGTGACAGACGGACAGACGGACAGACGGACAGACGGACAGACGGACATGACGAAACTATAAGGGTTCCGTTTTTGCCATTTTGGCTACGGAACCCTAAAAAGGAATAGAGGCACCAAAAACAGAGCCTCACCCGAAAACAGTTATGCTGTCCGTTTGGTGGGATATTCATGGTATTATTCACTGGGAACTCCTACCAAGTGGAATGACTGTTACCGCATCAGTATACTGTAATCAGCTTGAAAATTTAAACCAAAAAAAACTGTCAGAATCGTCCACAGCATGCTAAAGTTTTTTTCTTACACGACAATGCTCGCCCACACATTGCAAAAGTGACTAGGCTAAAGCTATTGGAGCTAGGTTGGAAAGTGATACCTCATCCACCGTACTCTCCAGACTTGGCACCTACGGATTACGCATTGTTCAGATCGCTAAGCAATGCCTTGAATGAAAAAAAGTTCGATGATCAAGCCCATCTACGACAGTACATAGCTGAGTTTTTTTAATCTAAACCTAAGAACTTCTTCGCCGATGCTATTCATTCTTTACCAGAACGATGGAGACAAGTAGTAGATAACGAAGGCCGTTATATTTTTGATAAATGATTAAAATAATAAATTAAATAAAAATTACAATATTGGTTATGATTCGCTCATTACTTTCTTACCAACCCAATAATTCTTTAATATATATACTTAGTGTCAATAAACTGTCAGTGACAGTGAGTGCATTTGTTTTGGTACAGACGATTATTAACCCCCGACGCAAAAACGACGGGGTGTTATAAACATTAAATAAATGTCATATACAAAGAAAAAGTGACCAAAGCCTCCAGTGCTCCGAGCTGGAATCGAACCAGCGTACTCCGCTTACCGGGCGAATGCCAGAACCACTCGGCTATCGGTCCACGAAAGCAAGGGTCGAAATTTCTAAGTATATAACATTTCCGAAGGCTCGTGGCGCCCTCTGGCCATCCCTGAGGTAGAACAGTATGGTTCGACCTCCTAGCCGAATCAACTCAGGTGATTACAAGCTAGCGAAGAGAGATGGCGCTGCCATTAACACTCTAAGAACAAATTAAATTACTTTCATAGAAAATATTTTAACTTGTTATTTTTAAGTAGTAACACTACTATTATGTTCTAAACATTAAATAAATTCGGAAATGTCATATACTTAGAAATTTCGACCCTTGCTTTCGTGGACCGATAGCCGAGTGGTTCTGGCATTCGCCCGGTAAGCGGAATACGCTGGTTCGATTCCAGCTCGGAGCACTGGAGGCTTTGGTCACTTTTTCTTTGTATATGACATTTATTTAATGTTTAGAACATAATAGTAGTGTTACTACTTAAAAATAACAAGTTAAAATATTTTCTATGAAAGTAATTTAATTTGTTCTTAGAGTGGGGTGTTATAAGTTTGACGTGTCTGTCTGTCTGTCTGTCTGTCTGTCTGTCTGTCTGTGTGTCTGTCTGTGGCATCGTAGCTCCCGAACGGATGAACCGATTTAGATTTAGTTTTTTTTGTCTGAAAGCTGAGTTAGTCGGGAGTGTTCTTAGCCATGTTTCATGAAAATCGGTTTACTATGGCGCAGTCGGGTGTTTTTTCAAAATTTTAATTTTTTTATGGTTTCATATTCATAAACTTTACCGTCTTATCAAGTCAGATATAGGCACAGAATCGTCAGTGTCAAGATATATAAAAAGACATACATCTTACATTTGATCAACGTTAGTTAAAATCATGCAAAAATGGTAAAATTATAATAATTTAACATTAAATATTAACCTTTAACATCGTATAAAAATAAAATATGTATGTGTCTGCTTTCTACCTGCGAATTTATACAAATGGCGAAATTATAAGCAAATTAGCATCCTAATGAAAAACGTGTTAAATATTTAAAACGACGCGTTATTATCCTTTCGCTTATATTTACATTAATTAAACAGAAATTAGCAGCGGATATGGGTTTATATTTAGACATGGGCTGTTAATATACTGTAGATCTGTATTCATTACCATGACAACTAATTATAATTATGTACCTTTAGACTCACCCAGATCCCACAGTCAAACCACAGTATAATAAAGAGTACTATCGTACAGTATGGCCACTCCCGCTCCCCGCTGAAAGTGCCGCCCACCCCCTCTCGGTTACCTCACAGTTACCGCCTCTCAAAAACGCGAACAGTCGAGCTGTCATGTGTCACTCATACAAGCATAGTACGCGTTCACCTACACGAACTTAGAATGTGTGTTAGGAACGCGCCTCTTTCATATATTTGATCGCCAGTGTCCGGGGTGTGGTCAAACTGTGTAAACAGTTTTGGGGGACATTGTATTTACATTTAAGTTTCTATGTAAGATGTTTTATTAAATAAATAAAAAAAATAAATAAAAAGAGGTTGAATAGATATGTACCTCATTTACAAGAGACTAGTGACCCGCCCAGGCTTCGCACGGAAATATAGAGTACAGTAAGTCTTCCTTAAAAAGTAGACATAAAATAAACAGACTATTTTATAGACCTGTAAGAGAGACAATACCGTCATACATTATTTTATATAGGTCAAACGGTTTGGGCAGCGTTTTCGATTAAAATTCTTAGCTAGCGGTATTTTGTTTGACTTGATTAGCAAATGTTGTCATATTTCAACCAATTCCTACAAAATCTTAACAAATTACACACCTTCCTCAAAAATAATTCTATTCATAGGTAAAACATGTAAATCCGTTCAGTACTTTTTGAGTTTATCGCGAATTCACACATTTGTACCTTTTATTATTAATTTGTGCAATAATGTTTAAATAAAGAAAGTCACGCACTATGATTTGTTATTTTGTCAAATAAAATATGTTAGAGTGTAGATGCCTAAGTATTTTTTTTTAATATGGGTTACAAAAACAAAATTACCTGGTTCTTTATGGTCAATTCATATATAACCACAAAATTAAAATTTTGAAAAAACCCCCGACCGCGACATAGTGGACCGATTTTCATGAAACATGGCTAAGAACACTCCCGACTGACTCAGCTTTCAGACAAAAAAAAACTAAATCAAAATCGGTTCATCCGTTCGAGAGCTACGGTGCCACAGACAGACACACACACAGACAGACAGACAAACAGAAAGACAGACAGACAGACATACACACAGACAGATACGTCAAACTTATAACACCCCGTCGTTTTTGCGTCGGGGGTTAAAAATATAGTTCTTTATTTATTTAATACGACCGTTTGGTCCGTTTGGACGGTTGTTTGACGACCGGTCTGGCTCAGTCGGTAGTGACCCTGCCTGCTAAGCCGCGGTCCTGGGTTCGAATCCCGGTAAGGGCATTTATTTGTGCGATGAGCACAGATGTTTGTTCCTGAGTCATGGATGTTTTCTATGTATACAGCGCGTAAACCTAATAAGGGCGATAAATGAAACCAGGCATACAATTCAATATTGTTATCATTAATTAAGAGGTGTTTATGAGTTACTTTTAATTTTCACCCAATATGAATTTTTGAAAAATTTCCCAGCAGCAATGTACTGTAAACGTGGTTGCGATGACAATTAATTGACAACTGTCAACGAGCGGTTAACGCGAGTGTGTTTGCATTACGTTGCGGGCCGAATTATTTTGTATGGGAAAAAAAAATATTTCAATTTTAAGTAAAAGTTATCTAATTCCATTTTTTATGTCCTATACTCACCACCGTTAAGATTTTCGCCCGTATTAGGTTTACACCTTGTATGTATAAGTATGTATAAACCTTCGTTTTATTCGTGTAATAAAAATATAGTAGGTACCGCTAGGTACTAGGATACCCATAAAAGTAAATATACCTAGAATGCTTCTTGTCTGATGCATATTTAAAAGGTATAAGATTATCGACAAATCTATAGACATTTTGTCCAACCATATTAACCATAGGTATTAACACATTATGCCTTATGCACGAAACGATCATTAAGCTTTATAATCTATACTTTACTATGCAAATGAATAGACTCCTAGTTTAATGACAAGCGATAAATATAAGTAAGCATTAATATTTATTACTATTTTCATGTTTTTATCCATTTAGAATTCCGTAAGTTATTTAACGGTAATACAAATGGTAAAGCTACTTTAGCTACCTATGCTATATTATGGCACAGTAATTTTATGGCAAAATTTTACTTCGACTTTCGAATCAGACATAAAAAAAATTATGTCATAAAATACCAAACTCAATCAACTTAGTAATATAAGTACACTGAGAGAAATTTGCATTGTGAATTTAACAAGTTCGACTTGTTGCGGTTTATCCGTTTGAATCAGCCAAACGTATGTTTAAAACAATATGTGTCAGTAGGCTTAGAATAAATTTAAAAGTGGAAAATGTCTGCCTTGGGTTCCAATGTATCCAGAGGCCGTGAGTTCAAGTCTCACCCAAGGCAGACATTTTCCACTTTTAAATTTATTCTAAGCCTAGTGGCATCGATTGCAGACGTTTCTGCTAATCAGAAGTTAAAAATATGTGTCAGGTTGTTTTTATAAAATCGACTTGTTGATTCAAATATATTGCCGATTCAAATGACAAGTAGCTTGTTGTTTGAACCAAAGAGCACGTAGGCGCTATTTTAACCAAAAAACTTGTTGAACGAACATGAAAACTGGTTGTATTTTCTCTCAGTGTAGATACATAAGTAAGTATTATTCTTTATTGCACCATTTTACATGTACTTATACAGAAAAAGTAAGAACTTAAAATTATACAAAACATTGAGAGAATATAACTAAAGGTAACAACAGGTGGTCTTATCGCTAAACGCTAGTGAATCGAATATAATAGGAAAACTTGGTTTTATGATTAAGTGCCTGTTGCCTGTGTGGTGACGGATTAAGAATTTCACCACCCCCTTTCTTCCCGTGGGTGTCGTAGAAGGCGACTGTAGGATATGGGTTAAGTTGTGGCGTAGGCGAGAGGCTGGCAACCTGTCACTGCAATGTCACAGTTTCATTTTCTTTCAACCCCTTACTTGCCAAGAGTGGCACTGAAGCTTTAGTAGTTTCATGTGCTCTGCCTACCCCTTTATGGGATGCAGGCGTGATTGTATGTATGTATGTATGTACGTATGTATGATTAAGTTTTTTATCGAGTCATTTTTTGGAACATTTTAAAAATGCGAAAATTGCCATGAAAGACTGAAAGCACTAATAGTGCGTAAGGCGCGCTTCTTTATGTCAATCCGCGAATAGATCGCGGATTAGCAAAGGAATGTTCTGGATTTTGATTAACATGGATTTCCGCAAAGTAACGCCTGATTTCATCGATTGCTTGTTTATCTGTTTCACTTTTGCGTTTTCAAAGCATATATTGGCAACGCGCATGTGACACTCACGTATGCTTGTTTGCCACCGACGTAGTATAAAAAATAATATCGCGGTCTATAGCTCACAGAACCACTAATCATAAAAGTGTTCACACTAGATCTGTAAACTCATTTAGTCCCAAACTATTATAACGTCCAATGCTGCAAGATTGCCAACACTGCCTGACATTGCTTGGCTCGAAAAATAATGATTTATTGCCGGAAAGCCGTTTATAATAAATAATAAGCTATTTATAAACCATTATAAATAGCTTTTGCAGACTTTGAAGTCTTCTGAGATAAGACAGTGACCACCAGGTCACTGTCTTATCTCAGAAGACTTCGATCTAGACATATATTTTGATTAGAACTACCATTTTAGACCCAGGCAAATTTAGGCAGTGTAGGCAAAATTGCAGCATTAATAGTTATTTGTTATACAAGGGGGCAAAGTTGTATTTTAACGCCGAGTGTGGAATTGAAAAACGAGCAAGTGAAAGGATTCTATAGTTGAACCACGAGCGAAGCGAGTGGTTCGAGAATAGAATCCTGAACTTGCGAGTTTTTTAACACACGAGAAGTAAAATACATTTGCACCCGAGTGTAACACAAAACTTTTCCCCTCACTATAGCGAGGAAACTACAACGCAAAAAAATGCGTTTATCACTGCTTCCAGTAGTTCCACAGGTGGTAAATCATCTTAGTTACTGGATTCACCTACTTTTATCATTTTAAAGCAGTTAATTTGACTTTATTCAAGGTCAAATTACTTTACCCACTAGTGGATAAAATGCGTTTTTACCCGCTGGTATTAAAGGACAAAACACGTGTTTCCGAGCTAGTGAGGGGAAAAAGTATTTCAAAATATCAAGAGGATGAGGGTTGAACTGAACTACTGAACCCAGACATAATTTCCAACTTGTTTTTCATTAGGCTTACCATATTCAAGTTAACTTATACACAAAATCGTTATTTATTTTAGTATTTCCCCTCACAAAATTAATGCAAAATAAACATTTAAAACATAATAGCTCTATCCGTCGGTCACACCTCAGGCTACTAATTTGAATAACGCAGCGGACCGGCCGCCATTAAAACACTATTAAGATATTTGCATACTTGATAAATAATCGATAACTTCTGTCGTGTACAACACTATTCATTTTGCAAGTTAAATCATGCTTTATCTTGAATTTTAAGTGAAGCATTGTGACATTTAACGAGCGTGAAGTAAAAGCATGTAACTTTCAAAACACGCTAAATACTTTTGATTTGAAAGCACAGAATATATAATAGTACAAGTACAGACGGCTCACTCCTTTGATGTTCACAAAATGCCGCCATTCTAAACACGTACCTAAAATAACAAACGGACTGCACGCGAGCTGTCGACATTGAATTATATTGCGCCGCGCGAAGGTCGTCACAACTCAATGGGCCGCGAATTCGCGGCCGCCGGCATGTACGGTCAGCCAAGAAAGTGGTTTGACCACTTTTGGACTTTATTTTAAACTTTTTTGGCTGACTGTACTTGTAGCGCGGCGAAAGAGCCGCGGAGTGAGCCGCCCCTGACAGAAGATATTTACTGTACAGTCGACTACAAAGAGATGTATTCACTTTTTTACCTTGCATTGTAATAAGGTGAAAAAGTGGATAATATATACTATAAATAGTCGACTGTACAAAGACAAAACATTTTGGTTTGAAATGCTCTCTACTTTTGTGTCAAATAAATAATTATTTTCACGATATGGATATCCCATTTATTATCACAATACATGTCATAAAGGATTCAAAGAGGTCAAAACAAAAAATACTCCGATATTATTATTCAAACATTTATTTTACACGCAATACCTAATAGACCTTATATAATTGAAATATATAATTAAATCACGATGCCCATTACGTCTCAAAACGACGTAATTTCAAACAATAACTGTAAAATCGAAATTTCAATACATTAGCCGAACATGAAACTTATCTACAATCACAGAACACAAACACGCAATAAAATTGCAAATTATCATAATTTTATGAATATCGAAACGATAAAGTGTCGAAACAGGTTATATAGCAACTCCTTTTATATAAAATCCATACTTATTAATCCATACTAATATTATAAATGGGAAAGTGTGTGTGTCTGTTTGTTCGTCTTTCACGGCAAAACGAAGCGACGAATTGTCGTGATTTTTTAAGTGGAGATAGTTGAAGGGATGGAGAGTGACATACGCTACTTTTTGTCACTTTCTAAGGCACTGGTACCACCGCGAGCTAGTATAAGGCTATGAGCTATCGGCTATAAAAACGAACAAAAGATAAGCACTCCCGTGCAAATAAAAGAGACACGGCGATATTGATAGCTCACCGCTGGGCGAGTAACTGTAAACATCGCCGTGTCTCTTTTATTTACGCGGGAGTGATTATCTTTTGTTCGTTTTTATAGCTGATAGCTCATAACTTACTAGCTCGCGGTGGGACCAGTGCCTAACGCGTGCGAAGCCCCGGGCAAAAGCTAGTACATTATTATAAATAGGAAAGTGTGTGTCTGTTTGTCCCTCTTTCACGGCAAAACGGAGCGACTAATGACGTGTTTTGAAGTGGAGATAGTTGAAGGAATGGAAAGTGGAGTGGCATAGGCTGCTTTTTGTCCCTTAACCCCCCACTTCCCTAGAATGGTGGAAGTTTGTATGGAGCATTAGCAACGCGAGCGAAGCCGCGGGAAGCCAGTATCATATATAATTGCACGCAAGTGTTTGGCGGTTAATTATGGTCATTTATAATCATTATTTATGGGACTATAAAATTATAATTGTCAACGCCGTTTTGGGCGATCGTTTAAGTTTATGCGAAGTGAACGATTATGGACATTAATTAAAACTGAATTTTTAAATAAATAGCCGACGGAATGATAAGTATTTTATTGCGTTGACAATGTACTAGTTGAAAATATCGGTTTTAAAGGATCCATATAAAATTATTGTCTGTTCTGAATATTAATTAGAAAAGTACCGACTTCATCTTTTGTTTTTTTAAATTAGTATATGAAGAGTAGGTAAGAACTATATATGTTTTTTTTTTATAGTAGCAGGTGTAGCAATACAGCTTAAACAGCAATTTGGATGATTATTTAGCGTACTCCACTTTCAGTTGCCTATAAAACTAAGCCACTAAAACTTTTATATCTTTTACACATTCAAGAAGATATACTTTGTAGGCCTTCATTTAGAATTGCGTTAAATGTGAAATAATTTTCAAGCAAATTTCGCATAATTTTTCACTTTGTACATAAATTGCTTATTACTGTCATATAATTATCTAAAAAAGCTAGGTTTATTACTACGTAATAGAATTTTTAACTGAAATATAAATTTATATGTTTCATGAAAAGACGTACCTAAGTAGTGCGTTTTAATCGAGTCATACTTCCTTTATGAAACCAAAGGATATCCCATTTTATGTATAGTACAGTTTCATTGATTATATAACGCAATTCAAGTATTTCAACTTTTTATGGTTTTGATACCACTTATACAATAGTCTTGCAGTGTTGGCACGATTGCGTTTTTGTCACACGCCGAGTCATGCATCATGTTTGCACCTACATTATTGTTAGGACGCGATAAACGATAAAAACGCTAACGCTGCTAGTAATAGGTGCACATCGCATACAAGAACTAGACTATCAAATCATTATACGCATAATAGGACTGTCAGAGGCGTGCATTGCCGTCACCGTTTACCCAAGTTTTTGTCTAACTACTCAAGTGATTTGGATTTTAATGAGGCGTTTTAAGTTTGTTGGGACTTAAAATTAATGAAACATTATAATACCCTACTATATATGTATTATAGTTACTGCGGGAAACACGTGAGTAGCTGTGCTGCTGGATTTGGCATTCAGAACAATAAATTCCGAAATAAAACAAGAATTTGATAAACTATGCTGGCATGATATGTCAAATATTTAGACCGACCAAATTCATAACCGCTTCGTTTCTTTAAAAAAAAAATCAAAACCATAACAAGTTGTTATAACATGAATCGGTCTCAAGATTACCTTCAAGAATGACAATGATACTGTAAAGTGTTAAATTAAAGCCACGGCGCCTTTTACGACAGTTTTATTTTATCTTTATGAGGCAGGTTTTTGCAGGAGCTGTTTACTTGCAATGAAACGTTTATGCCAGAGCCGGCTATAAGTATGAACATACATAGTGTAACATTATAAGAAATATAATGTTATAAGGTTTATGATTGTGACTGTATTTACGAAGGTCATTTTCCCTTGCTTATGTAATTGATGAAGACATTATAAGACGAGAAAGTTTGCCCATTAGTGCCACAATTTTAGACACACCAGATACGAACTCCTACAGACCTAAGAACGCGCAAAATAGCTGAAAACGACGTTCAGATTGTAGTAAAAAATCGTAGCTAAGTAATATCCGTGAAAGGACTGGAATCCTGTATGCCGATGAGCTTTTCAACTTCGCCAAAGATAGAAATATGAGGAGCTGACTGCCAACCTTCACTAGTTGGAGAGGCACTTGAAGAAGAAGAAGAAGAAGATGAAATTGATCGTTCATAATGAAATTTAAGAGCTCAGAATGTTAGAGTGGGAAGGTTACCCAAGCTTCCTAAGGCCGGAGTCATCAAAATAATATGATCGAGCCCTACACCCCAAAGAAGAGGATAATGACAGTTTGTCAAAGTAACTACAAAATTAGTTAAGTCAAATCGTGTTTTAGACCTTCAGGAAGAGTTTAAGAGGAATTTCCTCCCGCAAACGCTCCGGCTGTGGAATGAACCGCGGATTCCGAGGTTTTCCCGCGGCTCTACACTCCTACAGTATGGAGTTCCTCGAAAAAGGAGTGTACAGATTTCTAAAGGTCCGGCAACGTCCAAGTGACACCTCTGGAGTTGCAAGCGTACATAAGCTACGGTTACTTACCATCAGCCCGCCGTATGCTTGGTTGCCACAATGTGGTATAAAAAACGGTAATGCAACATTCAACTTGTAGAACAAAATATTCTAAGAACAGCCGAATTGTTTCAAACGACAATGCAGCGCGGAATATCATAAATGTAAATGGTAGCCATGAAATATTAATGGCCGCTTGACAAATGTCTTAGATGTTGCACTGCTTAACTCAATGTCAAGTATAAATGTGTACGGAATTGCTGAATTTATCTATTTTTTGTACGATGGCTGCTTACAAGCGTATAGACTTGACGCTGAGAGTTTGCCAAAGATGTTTGCGAAGGGCGTGTTTTTAAGTCATGTCATCAACATTATTATTAGGTTTACTGGCAGAGATCCCTTAAAGGGATAAGTTCGCCTTTGTACTGAAACTTTTATTTTAAATATTATGTGCTGTATTCTTTTCTTGTGCAGTCAGCCAAAAAAGTGGTTTACCACTTTTCGACCTTTTGTGTTTAAAATAGAATCGAAAAGTGGTAAACCACTTTCTTGGCCGACCGTACAATAAAGTGTTTACTTACTTATTATCCTTGCATTATCCCGGCATTTACCACGGCTCATGGGAGCTTGGGGTCCGATTTCACAACTAATCCCAAGGGTAACTAATATACCTTTTTGGTACTAGTCCGGTGTCCTCACGATGTTGTCCTTTACCGAAAAGCGACGGGCAAATATCTAATGCCATTCATTAATGTATTAAATGACATTAGAACGGGTAGTCTATGTCGCTGCAAGATACTGTCACATCAATCATGTGCTGCGGTGTGAGGAAAACTATTGTCCCAGAGCTGTAAGAACCTCTTTTTGACACAACATGACAGCGTCCACAAAACTTAAATGATGAAAATTTAAATAAAATAATATTTAAAAAAATCAAGTACTCAAAGAAAACTAAAATACATGTCAAAAACAATATTTCGCTTACTTTAGACATAATCTACTAACACATGTTGCATTTTTGCGCATCTTCGTTAGTGAGTATTTTACGATATTAATTTATCACGCAGGATTTACTTATTATGTCATTTATCATTCATTTTTATTTTTAGACTAGTGCTGTGGCAGAGTCTGTCATTTCGATTCAAATGACATTTCAGTAAGTTGATAGATATCGTATATTTGTTTAAGCGCCTGCTTGTACATAGGGCCTAATCGATTCAACCAATTCGAAATTAATCGTTAGATATGGCAAACGATACGTCTTAGCCACATCCACATCGCAACCTACTTCAAAACAGATGTGTCAAAAATGTGAACTTACAAATCCGGGACAATAATGAAGTGATTCTATTGGTTTAAAAAAGACAAGTGAGTTTTTTGCCATGTTAGCGTTTGTTGTTGTATAACCAATGGAAGGTATGAAAAAAGAATGTGTTTTTAATTTAACGAGCTAAAAGCGAAACATTATATTTATGTGCTTAATTGTCTATTAGATACTTTTTTTCAATAACATACCACCTTGACTAACTAAACTAAGTTACTAGAAAATAAATCTTCTTCAACCTAGCATTTTCTCGGCCTAGCTCCAGGGTCCGCTTTCCTGCTCAGTCCTCTCCACTTTCCCCGGTCTTGGCCGGCATCCTCTGGTATGAGATTCTAATTAACATCAAAGTAAAAAAAGAAAAATATAATGAATGTTATACTGCGACGTAGACTTAAGACGTAGAAGTGGGCCACAAAAACTTTGTTAAAAACAAACGCCGTACCAAAAAAACAAACGATATCATTAGGTCTACGTCTGGACGCTAACGACAAGACCTTGGTCTTATTGATGGAGATATTATACGGGCAGACTTGGCGAAAAAATTGATGTTACATTCATGAATAACACCGACCGTTGATAAATCGGGGGACATGCAGCCTGCAGCGTATAATTTTGACGTTTGGACTTTGGAAATATTGGATTTTGGATTAACATTGAATAGAATATGTACTCTTTGAATTCGAAATTTTTGAGGAAAATGACACAATGTATTTGTACGAGTGGTCTCTCTGTGATCAGGATAATCGCAGGTGTTATATTTCCTACGTTACTTAGTTCAAAATTTAAGTTCTGTCAAAGAGAAGAGTCTATCAACTTGATCTCCTTCCCCCGCACTCTAGTAATAACAATTGCTAAGGTACCGCGGGGCAATTTAGACGGGTACAATTGCAACTGATATTTTCTTTCCATGTTTTACAATGTTTGCATTATTAAATAGAGAGTGGGACTCAACTTAATATTGTAATAATTATTCACTGTACTTGTAATTTGTTCTATGCAATAAAGTATTTACTACTACTACTAATAATGGAATAAATGGATCAGGTACTATTGTCCCCCAGTCTGAATTTGACCCGCTGTACCTTATTGAAAAACATACAAACCAAACTGGCTTGATTACTTTTCGATTACACTAAGATAAATTTAAAATTAAGAGTTTTGAATGATTCACGGTTATTTTCATTAGACTTATATTGACCGGGATAAAGACCGTGATTACCTTTTTGATTTTTGTCGTGCTCACGGTCACGGTCTAAATCCCGGTCAATATAAGTCTAAATTTAAAATTATCAATTTATCTTAGTGTAATCGAGATTTCTGGTTACTAAGATGGCTGGAATTATGTTTTACGTCTCTAAAAAGTAGACTTATACAGGATGTAACATTAATGCCGGTGATCCATTTAAGAGCATAACCGGTATCGAATAGCGGTTACGATTACCACTTCCTTTTTTTTAAATAAACACCATGAAAATTAAAGGTACTATAGAAGGTAATGTATAAGCCGTAGGATTTATCTTCGGCAATTATGTTACATTAGTGTATCTCTCCTTGTGACTTCAGTCATGTAAGTAAGCCTCGTTGGTGACTTCAAATTGTCACCTCTCACTACGTCCCTCTCGTCACTAGTGTCACGACAGTCTGCAGAAAGTACGAAAACAAGCAATAAAACCAATAAATCTCTCGTCTTGCAGGTGCGTCCGCAGTTAGTTTTGTATGGATCGCTTCCTTTCTCCTCGCATCCATCTTGTCAGCTTTATGGTAATCGGGATATTTTATCATGTCCTGTTTGCATCTATTTTCTTTCTTTATTGCTTTGTTGTCATATTTTGCGTTAGTAAAGTTGTGTTGTTTTAGGTCTACTCAGGGTTTATACAGTTTAGGACCAGGGGGCCGATTTTTGAGTCTCACTTTCACTAAAATACCGGTTGAAAACGGTGAATTGCCTATTATTTTCAGTGACAATTTTCTGAATTCGAACGCCGTGAGACTCAAAAATCGGCCCCCAGTGCGTTACTGGGATAACGCCCTCCTGCCGGCCCAGCCGAAATGACACCGATCGCTAGACGCTGACGCTAAACGCCGATTGAAACGCAGTCTGACTCTGTCGTGCCAAAACAGAAGAGCGATATAGATAGCTATTTAGCTACGATTACGATTTAATTGTAAACGATTGTGAATTTGTATTTGTACGTACGTATGTAGCCAAATGCACAATCGCTGTACACCTGGACCAGATGACTTGCGTAACCGCCTCAAGGTAAAAAAATAGTATGCTTTTCGTCGTAACAATCTGGTACTAAATCACATAGGTACGGTCAACCAATTTGAATCCTAGGCCACTCTAGAACCCTGTCTTATTGACTCCGTGTTGTATTTGTCATTAGAAATCACTTCGACGTTTATTGTGAAAAGGTTACAGTGGCCTAGGATTCAAATTGGTTGACTGTACCTACATACCTAAAGATTACAGCATTCGATATTCTTCTTTGCCAGTCACCATTAGTCGGTTGGGTGCAGATTTCAAGTAGGTACCTCAGTAGTACATTTTCAATTTATGTTTATTTTATGTTACTTATAAATCCCTGTAAGTATACAATTTTATCACTATTACAAAACAAATCTCATTCGACATTTAGCAAACATACAAAAATAATCCCCAGTTCGCCGTCCGCCAAACCTGTCATATCCGTTGCAAGAAACCCCACAATCCAACGTTGTAAAGTGGAATTTCAACATCATTGAATTAACTCACATTGTCTCTGTCTCCCGTCGTAAATCCGCCGCTTCGCACCATAAATCTTGGCAACAATAGTGCAAAAACTTGAGCTTACGGTTGTGTGATGTACAGTCGTGGAGGATGATCAACAAGAATACAATTTTTCCGATTTGCCCAAAGGTTCATGGAGGACACTTGTATATAAATATGTATGGGTAATATATTACTCTTGCTTGACCACAGACTAGCCAAAGGCAAAGACGTGGCCTACGATGGAGTGGGCTCGCCCAGAAGATTCCCGTTCACCCTAGATTTGAAGGTTGATTTGATTTGAAAGTTGTAGGTATTTGATTTATTCAGTAAAAAAAATAAAGAAAATTACACAGCCATATAAATTTTAATTGCATTGAAATAGATAATTTTGTAGAATCTGACTTTGGTCTATATTGTAGTTTACGTCAGATTACATAATCCAGAATTTCTAGAGGATAGAAAAATAGTGTCTAAAAACTAACATAAGTTTAAAGTCTGTTAGTAATTTCTCTGCCGTTTACGTTCAAACATCGGACATAATAATCAATAAGTAAATAAAATGGCAATCACCACCTAATATTGTTCATAAACTAAGTTATATTCATTTATGTCTCGAGTGAGCGACACAAATCGGGAGATCACTTTACAAGATACAATAGGTACAAATGTATTTAAACCGGGGTCTCTTTTGGTTTCCATTAAGTCATAATAATGTATCGTTTGTCCACATTTTCATTAGTCATAATGGTTTTCCTCAGAAACGCGTAGTCATAATTTGGTTTTCCTCAGAAACGCGTAACTTTTCAGCATTGCCATAAAACACACCTAACCTAACCTATCTAAATAATTATGACCTATACCGGCCCGGTAATTAATGGACAACCTTTTAACCACCAAGAGGGTACCTTATATAATACTGGTCTTTTACTAAACCTTAAAGTCGATTTTATGGACCAGTATAAGGTGCCCTCTTGGTGGTCAAAAGGTTGTCCATTAATATCCATTAAAATTTTAAAATGTGTGAAAATCTCGAAAACCAGGTGACTTTTACTAAACCTTTTAGTCAATTTTCTGGACCAGTATAAGGTGCCCTCTTGGTGGTTAAAAGCTTGTCCATTAATTACCGGGTAACCTGTATATTATCTTACCTTATAAGTAACCTATTTGTTGGCTAAGTTGAAATGTGATTGGGCTGGCCATGTCTTCGGAATGCCGGACGACTTGTGGGCCAAGATGACCTCGGAGTGGCAGCCCCACGAGTCAAACCGGGGCTCCGACAGAGCACGTAGGCGATGGCGGGATAACTGCGACTCCTTTTTGAAAGATTGGCCAGATATTGCTCCAAACAGGGATGAGTGCAAAAAGGGGGAGGCCTTTGCCCAGCATTGAGACATATTGGGATTATAGGGCTCTAAATAACAAAATAATAATTTGTTGGCCATCCTCCTCACCCGTGTGTGATTCGCAAAAGGAAAATTACCCGCACCTACGAGGCATTAACACGGCGATCCAATAGCGATTTATTGGCGATCGCGATAAAATTATAATCGTTATTTATCGCTCGCCGGTCGTGTTATTGCATTATTCATCTCGCTTGTTGCGACGTCTTCCAGCGATTTACTATACAATTGTTGCAACAGCTTCGCACGATATCAAAATGTTTGAGCTTGGGCAGGTGACTTGTGACTGTGAGTTTAAGGTCCAACTACAATATACTATAGTCTAATAATAGGAATAAGAGTTTTGATCGATTCACAGTTATTTTCATTAGACTTATATTGACGGATCTAGACCGTGATTACCTTTTTTATTATTATCCAGCTGACGATATTTCGCCGCAGTTGCATGCATCACGATGCAGGCTATATCCCGGTCAATATACTCTATTATAGGAATGACAGTAAAATAAAATGTTGTTACCTATTGCAATATAAATGCGTGACTTATTTATACACATTTATTACATTGGATAGAATGTGGTTTATTAACACTGTCGTCTACTTAAGTACGTTTAGGTTTCGGTTAGGTAACAACAATTTAAAACGTGTTTTATTTATTTATTCTTTATTGCACAACAAAGTAAGGTACAAATAGCGGACTTAATGCCTCAAGGCATTCTCTAAAAGTCAACCAATGGGTTAAACCAGATAGATTAAGTAGGTGCAGTGTCTTAATAAAAAGAAGGAAAAGGAAACTGTTCTGTACTGTGTGTGTTTTCTGTTTTTGTTGCAAATAATTTAGGTGTTTTAATCTCTATTACCCTGACGTTAACAATATTTTTATTATTAACTCCTATACTACATAAACGGACGCTTTTCTCGACAACTCCTGTAGTCCTAAGTTTTTCGAAGGTATTTAAAATAACCATGGTACTTAAATTTCTGTGGCAAACATAATCATAAGACCATTCCATATACATACAAAGCATGTTTTACAACGTGATACAGCACTTCTTATAACAAGATATGTCTGCTGATGCAACAAAAAGTTGACCAACCTATATACCTCAAAAATATATTGACCATTTTCCTTCATCAGCGGCCAGGCGTCCATCGCTCGTTTGTCTATCTAAGAATCCACCAGGACTCGCCGCTTACTTCTTCTATAACAAACACCGCCACTGATGGAACAAAACAATAACAAAGCTAAGTAGTAGATCATGTTAAAGCACCTTGACTATACTCCATTAATTACTTACACAAACCTTTACTTTTCCGACACCCGTCCGTCGCTCGTTTGCCTTCTACAGCAATCTAGAAAATCCACGTTACCTCGCCCTACTCGATAACGCTAACACGCCAGACAACTTAATTGGTGCGAGGCTGAAGAAAGTGACCTTGTTGGTTCAGTCTTGGATTAACCTGGCGGTTTAAAGAGTTTAAGTATATACTTGTAGGTTAGTAAAGCTAATGTGTATGACTTTAAAAAAAGAGCAGACCATATTTCCCGTAACCATGTTTAATTCTCAAAACGACAGAGTAAAATTCATAAAAACACATTTTCAAAAGAAAATTTCAGAAGCATTAACTATTAAATATTATTTTCCACATTTCAAAAAACGTCGCAAAAAACGAAAAGACATCTCAGCCGCTAATTGTCCAACTAATTAACAGACACCTTTCTGCCATCAATCAAACTGGCAAAGTAAAAAAATGAGGCCAAAGAAATGGCGGAATACTTGCACTTGGTCATTAAGCTGGTAGTTTTTAAATGCCTCTGTACCGTCCTTACTGCATAACTAGCTATCCATTGCCTCGTTGACGCACGTTTCTAAACTGAAGATTCATTTTAAAGCGCCAATGAAATTGATGCTAGTGATGATATCGTAGTTGGGATTCATAGCAAAAAGCGTGAGTACAGGCACGGTTTGACAAGTCAAGTGGCTGTAGATGGATGGGTCAGCTGTCCACCGTTTGACAAATGAACACAGGATGTACTGAAGAAATGGGTTGTGTAACTGGCGTGCTTGGAAAAGGTGTTGGTTTCGGTGTAAAAGGTGATGTGAAAGCGTTGAGTTTGAAGGGTAAAAATGTTTTGATTCAAGAGATACGTTTAATCAGTTATACTTATCGGTTATTATAGTAACGGAAAAGCATTAAAAATACTTATCACTATACTATAATTAACTATGATATTTTTTATTAATTAAATAAATAAGTGACTAAGTATACATTTATGTAACATAACGTAACTAAATTTCATTTCATTATGATTACGCGACTTCGAACTTAATGAAGTCTCTCATTTAAACAGAACAATAATTAGACTTTTATATATTAGAGTATAAGGTAGTTTTACGGTAGGCATTCAAATAAAATACTTACTTCCAAAACTGTTCAAAATAAACAAAAAAATCTTGTTTCCTTTCGAGTTAAGTAGGCAAAATGAGATCAAATTGCACTATATTTGACAATTCAAATCCGAGACAGCACAAAAACTCGATTCCCAATACACCAAATGACATGCAAATACAACGTACTGCATTATGCAGTTGTGACCCAGACTGCGCGATATATTCTAACGCATGCGCACAACCGTCTAGCCAATCTGTCACCAACCACACTTCTAGAAAATAACAAGTCGAGAAATAAACATCCTAGTTCAAACTTAATGACAATAGATAAAGGATCAAATTAAAATAAGGTTCTTAATGATGATAATGCTTTCTTGAATGGGACATGTTACGTGATTGTAAAGATATACACGGTGTTACATGAGGAAACCGAAAGTTTTAACTCTGCATTTCTGAGGGCAAAATAAACATAAAAGGTAATTATGATGTCAAGCAAATTTCGCCAAAAAAATTTTTTTGTGTGTGTTTTTTTTTTTGACACCAGAGAGGCGGAAATCCAAATACGCATCCAAAACTCCTTGCGGTGCAGTGCAGCCCTTCATAAAGTGTTACCCTCTTATTCATAAACGTACACTAAAGTTATCAAGCCGATAAAGTTCGTTTGTCCCTCTCCGACGTATTGGTGTGATAGAAAGGGACAAACAAACTTTATCGGCTTTATAACTTTAGTGAACGTTTATGAATAAGGGGGTTAGTGTCCAGGCTTCTCAGCAAACATACTAAGCTACGGATATATAAAACCGTCATACGGCCTATATATCCTTATGTATGGCTGTGAGGCCTGGTCACTAACACTGAAAGAAAAAAGTCAGCTCCTGGTAGCGGAGAGAAAGATTTTTCGCAAGATCCTGGGACCTAGTCAGAGAGACGATGGCACCTGGAGGATCCGAAAAAATGTCGAGATCGAGGAGTTAGTGGCCGAACCCAATATAATCGGTGAAACGAAAGCACACAAAAAGAAAGACTTCGCTGATTCGGTCACTTACTTAGAATGGGAAACGATCGGGCTGTCAAGAGAGCGTTCTTGGGTCGAATAGATCTTAACAGTAATATGTAATATCGCTCGCAGACGTTTCTGCATGATAAAAAACAAATTTAGTATGGGCTAGCACATTGTTACTGGCGAATTCTCAATGTAAATTGAGACTCCAGTGCCTGTTAAGATCTATTCTTACGGGTAGATGTTTGCTATAACGCCACCCTAAGGCGGTTGAGAATTGAGGGAAGGCATGGATAAATTCGCACACATCCAGCAGGCCTCCGTGGCGCAGTTAGAAGCGCGATGGCCCCGGCAAGGCCAAAGGTCGCAGGTTCGAGTCCTGCCGGAGGTGTGAATTTTTCCATTTTTCCTTTAATTTAAAAATATGTAATATCGCTCGCAGACGTTTCTGCATGATTTTTATCATCAAATTTTGTTTTATTAATTTTTTTTTTCTAAAAAGTACTTTTTTGCAGTGAGTCACTAGTTACTTTTTGATATTTATCAACGAGGATAGTTAGATTATGTCCGATAACGGCGAAACCACCATCAAAACAGCGTTTTGTTCCGAGAAATAATAAGTACACAACTTTTTTAAAGCATTTAATACTGAAAGTACGCGAAATCCAGAAAAGTTTATGACATTTTACTCTTTGAATCACAATGCTGTCCCTAAAACTACTGTCATACCTCCTAGTGTGAATTGTGTTAGGATGTACCTAAGCTATAAGTAAGATTTTATAACTTGTCTGTAAATATCTGTCTTGTCTTGGTCTGTATCTGTTTTTTTTTTCCCAGTAAAGAAAAATAAAATAAAAATAATACGAAGTCCAATACCACGCCTCGGACACTGGCGATCAAATATATGAAAGAGGGGCGTTCCTAACACGCGTGTAGGTGAACGCGTCCTATGCTATGAGTGAAATATGACAGGTCGACTGTTCGCGTTTTTGACAGGCGGTAACTGTGAGGTAACCGAGAGGGGGTGGGCTGCACTTGCGGTGCGGGAGTGGCACTGTACAATAGTACTCTTTATTATACTGTGCCTATGCGCGGTTAAAATTATTCGGTTTCCTCATATTACACGGTGTATTTACCGGTGATGGAAAATCAAATTTAACGTCAATTTGAAGTCTTGCTGTCTCATTAGACGGTTGTGTTGGAGTTATGAGAAAAGTAAAGGGGTAAATTGGCAAAGCTGTAATCGTATATTTTAAGTTATGTCCATATAAGAACTGAATCTTAAAGTTTAGGTGCTTAATTGAATACTAAACCACCCGACTTGAACTGAATTGAATTGGATTGCTATTTAAAAGTTAAATATGTAAATAACTAAATATCTATTTATAACCGATGTTTTTTAGGGTTCCGTAGTCAACTAGGAACCCTTATAGTTTCGCCATGTCTGTCTGTCCGTCCGTCCGTCCGTCCGTCCGTCCGTCCGTCCGTCCGTCCGTCCGCGGATAATCTCAGTAACCGTAAGCACTAGAAAGCTGAAATTTGGTACCAATATGTATATCAATCACGCCAACAAAGTGCAAAAATAAAAAATGGAAAAAAATGTTTTATTAGGGTACCCCCCCTACATGTAAAGTGGGGGCTGATATTTTTTTTTTCATTCCAACCCCAACATGTGATATATTGTTGGATAGGTATTAAGAAATGAATAACAGTTTACTAAGATAGTTTTTTAATAATATTAATATTTTCGGAAATAATCGCTCCTAAAGGAAAAAAAAGTGCGTCCCCCCCCTCTAACTTTTGAACCATATGTTTAAAAAATATGAAAAAAATCACAAAAGTAGAACTTTATAAAGACTTTCTAGGAAAATTGTTTCGAACTTGATAGGTTCAGTAGTTTTTGAGAAAAATACGAAAAACTACGGAACCCTACACTGAGCGTGGCCCGACACGCTCTTGGCCGGTTTTTTTTTGAGTACTTTCTTCATTAGGTACATGTCCAACGAAGTCTGGTGGTCTTCTCCCTACGTGCCCATACCATCGCAGCCTACTTTCCTGCATGTTGTCCGCGATGTCGCGTACGCGCAGGCTGCCTCGCACGTACCCGTTGCGGATTTTATCGAGCCTGACGCCGCACATCCATCTCAGCATCTTCACATCTCAGTATTCCTAGGACCTTTAAATTCATAACAACATGACGAGATCCAGAAGCGGAAATGGCATTGGATTGCACATATTCTCAGAAAACCTGATACCCACCTTATCCGGCAAGCGGAAACCATGCCGCCCTAAGTCGACTTGGCGTCGGTCTGTTCAGTAAGTCAGGGTGTTAGGGATGGGGTGGTTGGACGTTACCCTAACTGCCCAAGGGCATAGGGTAACAGGACTTAGAGAAGACAAAAGGAGGACCTTTAAATTAAAGCAGAGCTTTAGTACAATAATTGATTTCAAGATTTCCTCAAATTAGCTACGTTAAAAATTAATGGGTTCCCCTTGTTTTGGCATAATTTTACAATCAAGAATTCTTTTTGGCATAATCTATATCATCATAATTCACCTGTCACGTAATCTGTTATAGCATAGTATAGTTACACATAATTTGTTCTAGGCATATTTTTGTTACTCCGAATATATTTCATGTATAAAGGTTTTTCACCGAATGGTTTTTATGCATAAATTATTTCTGTATAACATGGTTATTCGAAATTTACGACGCCGAATTCCCATAGGTACTATATTAATACTATAGGGTAGGCTACTATATTTAATTAATGTTGCAGTTCTAACCTAACCTAGCCGAAATTTTTGACAAAATGTTGTATTTGTTGAGGTCGCAGTTCAAACCTAATCAAACCGACTTATTTGACAGCATTTAGTATGGGTGGATATTCTGATTTTAAGGCTGCTTTAAAAAAAAACGTCAAAAGAATGTAAAATTGATAGTTTTAGTCGGTGAAATACTACACTTTCCGTTATCCAATAGATTTATTTAATTCAAGTTCCAGTTAGAGCATTTTATTATCTTGATTTTTATAAGACTGGATTTTTGAAAACTAATTTACTAAATTAATTATGAATTTTTCTCTAATGCACGTTTAGAAAAACGCACGTATAGAGCTGAATCAGTCGATCTTATTTGTAAAATTTTGACAATTTTGAATATTAAAACGGGTAAATTTATAATTCGTATATCCTGTACCACAATCATTTCAGACTAGATTTTTATTTTAAGTTTTTGAAAAAGAGTAAACTAGCCTAAGGCGAATTCAATTTTTTTCAGAAATTACCTAAAATTAAGTGACAATTTCTTTGAAAATCTACATCACATCGAAGTAAGTTTTGTACTTAATTAATCAGCAACGTTTACTTAAATTGCTGTTATGTCTTAGTGATTATAAATTGCTATTATTGATTTTTGCCAATTTTTTGAAAACGAGCCTTCACCGGTACAATTATTACCACTTTTGGACATTTTCTCATATTTTGTTAGACCAAGTAGAAAAAGTCCTATAATGTGATATATATTTATAAACTACTCGCAAAGCCCTTTAATTTGATACCACACACGGTATGATCGAGCGCTCGGTTGCGATTTCACTATTTTTAACACGAAAGCCCTCTTAAGAAATATGTCAAATACAATTATGCGAATTAATTTTATTCGTAAAAACAATAGGCGTAAACAGAATTATGCGAACTTATTTTAGATTAATGACAAATAAGTTTTCTGCCAAATTAACATTCGGCGAAAATCGATTGTGCGACGTCGGTTATGCGAAAATCGTTTCGGACAATTAAAGTTATGCCAAATAGAGGGAACCCTAAAAAATGTCATTACCACATCCATACCCCTTTTTTATTATCCTCTATCCACTTCCGAGAACATCGCCTCTCTCACGGTTTCACATTTCCCAACATTTAATTCATCTTCACCAAAAACGCGGGTCATTCCATCAATTTAATGTCATCAGCCTTTTTCAGAGGAATGTTTTCTCGTCATTAATTCATTACAACGAAATTAAAATGACTCCCGCAAAAACATTTACGCATCAACACGCAGATTATTTTAATGATTATGGGCGTTCTTTGACGGTAATGATTTTTCTTTGCGATGATAATTGCGATGCCGATTTGGTTTGGTAATTGGTGAATGATTGATTGCTGAAAGCGAGTTACCTAATATATGTTCTCAATTTGGCTGGTCATTATGAATACCATAATGGTTTGCTTACGGAAGCGAGTATTCCGGGTTCCGCTTATAAAGCATAAGCAATTCTTAATGGTCTTAAGATAATCTTATGATTGTAATATACAAGGTGAAATAAAAAAGACCGTTCAAAGTTTGCATAGTAACTTTTGAGGTCATAATGCACAACTTTATTATGGGACCAATGTTGAAATCATGAAAAAAAATTGGCTGTTCTATTGAAATGACCACCATGGCATGGCAGTCCAAATGTATGAACCAGCCATTTTTTTTGCGATCTCAGCATTGGTCCCATAATAAATCTTGTTCATTATGACCTCAAAAGTCACTATGCAAATTTTGAACGGTCCTTTTTATTTCACTGTGTGTAAAATATTCGCTTTGTGGGCAAAACAGCTGAAATCCTTAAAAATCTGATCGTTTAATGTGTTTTATTTTTGAACCAATCATGTCTTGCTTACAAATTTTCAGGAAGACGAGAAAAAATTGGACAAACATTAACTGCATAGCACATTAAAGGGTTAGATCACCAGGCAATGACACCAGAAAGGGTACTGAGTAAGGTATTGAGTAATTCTCTCAACGATTAAAGTAAAGGCAGTAAAATTTAACGGTTCTCGTATAATGTTGCATTTCTCAAATCGCAGACGTCTTCGCACATATATTACCAATTACATAGTTGCATTTCCCATTAAAACTCACTATTTCTCTAAGTAAGATAAATTGTTGCCTAAATAAGGTAAGTAACAGCTCTGCCATCTTAAGTGGTAAGGGGATGGTCACGTTCTCATAGAAATGTATTACTCATTTTTCTGTATGGATAATGATATTATGAATTCGCATGCAATATGCATTTTAACTGGCTGGTAATTTTACTAATCGAAATATTTACACTTGAGTGCCACATTGAAAAATAATCAATTAATTGAAATTATCCGCCAGTCGAAATTTACTGCAAGGGGCCGATTTTTGAATGCCGACTATTTAATTTTCTGAATTTCGTTCAATAATATCTCCACTACTAGAGATTTAAATTCTACTAACAGGATCAAAAACGAGTGGTCTTTACTACTAGATTTAATATTACTAGCCGTCCTTTTTTCAAAAATAGCATTACGTCGTTTTCCACAGACTTTCGAACGGCGAATTCATGCATTCGAGATTCAAAAATCAGTCCCCGGGTATCTTATATTAATCATTGTTTTGGCCCCATGTTCGGTTTTTTTTATTATTATATGAATAAAGGACATTGCAAAATTAGCATTAATGCCGTTTTTTTGCTCCTAAATTGTTCTCAAAATCAATAAACAAGTCTTACGTTGCTATAGTTAATATACCTACATCAAATATTATAAAAATATTTCCTATAATGTCAATAACCTTAAAATTGAGAACTATGTATTTTGTATGGAGAATCGGCCATCGCCTTTCTTAACGCGTTATACGCTACATAGCTCATTCCCAGAAACAGAGTCATTCCGTCATAATTGAGTGCGTCAAACAAAAACTGAACAATAGTGAATAAATTCATTAGTGATATCCTTGTAAGTATTGGAAATGCCACCTGGTTTTGTTAATTTGAGGTTTAATTGCGAAGTAATGGTTAGTTTATGTTTTTAGGTGTTTTTAATGATACCGGTGGTGCTTCGATTACAATAAATTACTCTTGATCTGGTTGTCTGTTTTAATTCTTCTTTCAGATGGTGCAATATTTTTGCGGTTGATTTGCAAAAACTTGATGACTTTACTATATTATCTTAATATGGGTATTTACAGTTTCACTACCGACGGGTGTTGTAGAAGTCACTTCGTCGTTTTTTTAATTAAGTACCTACTTTAGATCTAGAGGGGCAATAAATATAAGTTTCATGCGATCTGCCTTACCCTTTTGGGCGTACAGGTACGAGCTTATCTGTGTATGTAACAAAAACAAAATGTAACATTATTATATCAACTTCATACATATTACACTTCTACTTATAAATAAACCACCTGTAAACATCATAATTTTATGCAACAAAAACCTGATAAGTATACATTGTAAAACGGTGCGTTGGCAATTAATTTATTTGCAATAATTGTTAACATAGCGACGTGAATGACGGTAAATTAACTGCGCTTGTCAGGTAATGACGTGCCATCGCCATGTGAAGGATAACGAAGTCAATTCGTTGTAAATTATATAGCACGTTAGGTTTTTGTTGCGTTGTCTTTTTTTGTAGGAGTTCGTAGGTACTTGTTTATATTCGTGTACTTAACTTGTTGATAGATAAAGTCAATGATTTCGTTTCCAATATTTAGTCTAGATTTCTATTGACCGGGACATGTCTACAGTTACGGACAAAATGGACAGACGAGATAAAGGTACTCTTAATTACAGTCTAATATGTATAGAGATGAAAACACTCGCTTAAATAAATTGAATCCTCGTTTAATGGTATAAATAAGTCAGCGATAAAATTAATCCCTAGATTTTCTATCTTGAAATCTGGATATCATAACACAGTTTCAAAAACCTTGATGATCGAGGTGTCCTTTCACCCCTTTTCGTTTTGGCGTTAGTTTAAGGGACACCCGGTACCTATGTCCGCAGTGAATACTTATCATTTTTCTGAATAGTCTATAAGTGTACTTACCTCCCATAGTCACATGCAAGCAAAAAAGAGTTATAATACTGTGACATAATAAAATGGAATAATAACATAACGAAAATTAAAATTAAATTAAAAATAATGTAAACCTATGTATTAAGTACTCTTTCTTTACACGTAACTCGCATAAACATTAACCACCATTCCCAATACCCATATAAATTAATAATTCATCCCTAAAAGGCAACGCGAGGCAAAACATGAGGTAATGACACCGCATTCTCTGTAATTAGTTTCTTGCCTCGCGAGGCACAAGAGAGCTCCTACCACGAATTTAAACTTTTTAATATACGTAACGATAGGTACCTAAACGTTATTGCAAATGTATGTAATTTTTGGGTCTAGGGGAATTTTCAAAAATTGGGACCCAAAATTAGTGACAATTGTTAACAAAAATTAACCCGATGTCAGTTTTGTAACAATTAAGCATGAAATTTCAATAAAAATATTGTTTTTGTGTCAATTACTACTACGAGGGAATGTTTATTTATAACGTTCCTTAGATTGAAATGTAAAGTGTGATGCTGATGTCACGAGTGAATAATTAAAAATATTGAATAATTTCCTCATTACCGGAGGCAACGAAACATCAACTGCTCAAAGCCAAGTACGGGATTTGACTTCAACACAATAGCAGTTAACACCAAGATGGTAATTCACCGATTTTTTCCGAAATTGTATAAAAAGTCCAAATACAATTAAAATTCCGAGCGGCGCGATGCGACTGCGACGCAATCGCGCGTTTTTCAATTAAACGCTGCTTCACGCCGCGTGGACGCTGTCTTTGACGCCGCCGACAGGGTTGCCGCGTCAGGCGTTGACGTGACAGGACATGATTGTCATAATAGATAAAAATATTATGACGGCTTGGACTTGATTTGGCATAATGTTAAGTTGAAATCATCTGAATTCAGCCTTGCCCCAGTGACTGTAGGTACCTCGGTGTAAATGTAAACCGAGGGTTTAACTGGTGAAACCCGATAAATCGAGATAATTTGTCCTTGAAATAACAACATTGTGGAATTTTCACATAGTTCGAAAATCAGAAACCAGTTTGATCAACTTATCTTGTAATCTAAAAAAATAGTATTACTATTTTTTTACAAGATTGTAAGTACCTTCTTACTAATCTGTGTAGTACGAACCTTATGACGAACGACTAGGACAACACATTACAGTCATAACGATTTTTTTTTATTTTTTTTACCTTCAGGCTTATAATAAATTTAAAAGTGTAAAATGTCTGCCTTGGGTGGAACTTAAACTCACGGCCTCTGGATCGATACCCTAGCGCTCTGCCAACTGAGCCACCAAGACTTCAAGCAAGCCAGCGAAATTTTCCACCACTTATAGGTCTTTGGGACCCGTGGGACCTTTGTTACCATAAAAATATGGGCACTTTGACTATCACAATATATCCGATGTTGACTGTACGGCCACCGAAACCCTCTGGACAGCCCTGCCGCCTGGGTGATCCGCAGCTAAAAGGGTTTGACGGCTGAGTAGAATTAGCCGCACTTTGATGCGCCCGCGTCGCCCTAATTGTAGCTTTGATCTTTTTAGGGATGCGCTGTTATGCATGCAAGGGTTTACTAAGGATGTTTATTTCTGCAGTATTATTATAATCAAATTAAATTGAACACGACAAAAACTAATCCTACCTAAGGTAGGTATTGTAAAATTAACGAAAAATATTTTTATGAGTGTACGAATACAAATCAAAACATAAAACTAACAAAAAAAATAACTTGACGTATCAAAAAAACTTTCAACAATCACCCGACTTCGGAAAAATGCCCAAAAGTTTCGTACTGGCTAGGTAGGTACATTTTCATCTGAATTGCCTGCAAGAAAAAATATTTTTCACCACACCAACTGGTAAAGGCTTTCTTTGCTATTCGAAAACAGATAGCAAAATTGCATTTTATCCACAAGGGGGCAAGCTCGCCTTTGTATCTCTATTCCTACAAATTGTATATAAACTGTTGTACACAATAAAGTGATTACTACTACTACTACTACAAAGTAATTTCATACAAATTTTAACTCGATGTCTTAACCTGGCTGCTAGATTTTACCTATAAAATGATGATTTTGAATCATAAATATTGAATAAATGGATGGATTTGATTTATTTTGATGTTTTATAGTCAGTATTTTGGTGTTAGTGTGGTGAAAAATTTTGTGTTTCACTCGGTGGCAAAGTTTGTTTAACCTTCGTGCCTTGAAACCCTCGCAATGCTCAAGATTCCACTCTTTCGCTTGCTCAGGTATCAATATTGGCACGTGCGGTTAAACAACTACATTGCCCCCTTGTAAAACAAATAACTATTGCTTGCTTTTCATGTTATTATATCAAACAATTGAAACACCTACGTTTAAATGTTTAACAAAATAACACTAACAAGAAATAGGCATTTTACCTATTTTTGATTAAAGTTCATTTGGAATTTGATAACTTTCCCACATTTACCCATCCGACAGATCCGTCCTAGAAAATGACTGCCCTTGGCAAGGAACACATGCCTAAAGAATCTAGTCTTCGGCAGAACACAGGATGTCACGATCCTCAGCATTGATGGAACGAGCAAAGAAGAAAATGAAACTACGGAACCTGTTTGACCAGCCCAACTCGCGCTTAACCTTTTTTTGTTTTCTTGTTGATGTCTGGCGCGTAATGGTTCTGTCACGGATAGGTGACGTCTGAGTGATTCCTGCTGATGATCATGTCGGGACGATAAACTTTGTCGCGCCGACAATTTGGGCGGACGATAATTTGTGATGATGATGAGGGAATTAATAATCGTTATTGTGTTACGCGTGTTACGGCATTTTAATTTGTGAGACATTTTAGTGGGGATCCTTTTAATTTACCGAAGATTTTTTTGTCGAATTTCATTTCCCAAACGAATTTTGCCAACTACACGTTTGTCAACTCAATCTTTCCCATAATAACATTTGACAACGTTAAAATCCGTCAAATGATAATTTCCCAAACTGTTGTAATGCAACTTTTATAACCCCAACTGTTCATTTCGCAAATGTTTCACTTTGACTAGAAAAGTTTGCTCAACTTTACTTTCGTCAAATTAATTACTGGACAAAATTATTTAGTCAAATAATTTGTTTAGTAAAAAAATTTTTCCTTAAAAACACACCATGGAAAACCACTTTTTGACAAGTGTTTTAACATGATTGTTTTCATTTCCCAAACAGATTTTAACAACTACTTACACGTTTGCTTCCCACAAACACTTTTGACGAAAATACCATAATTATGACGAGTCAAATAATCTTTAAAAACCTAAACATAGCCTAAAAACCTAAAAGTAGGTTTAGGTTAGGTTGGAACTGCGACCCCTACAAAAAACTGTTGCTAAGAAAGTAGGTTTAGGTTAGGTTGGAACTGCGACCCCCACAAAAAGTTTCTAAAAAAGTAGGTTTAGGTTAGGTTAGAACTGCGACCCTCACACAGAACTGTTGCGAAGAAAGTAGGTTTAGGTTAGGTTAGAACTGCGACCCCCACACAAAACTGTTGCTAAGTAGGTTTAGGTTAGGTTAGAACTGCGACCCCCACACAAAACTTTGCTAAGAAAGTAGGTTTATGTTAGGTTGGAACTGCGACCCCCACACAAAACTCTTGCTAAGAAAGTAGGTTTAGGTTAGGTTGGAACTGCGACCATCACACAAAACTGTTGCTAAGAAAGTAGGTTTAGGTTAGGTTAGAACTGCGACCCCCACACAAAACTTTGCTAAGAATGTAGGTTTAGGTTAGGTTCGAACTGCGACCCCCACACAAAACTGTTGCTAGGAAAGTAGGTTTAAGTTAGGTTAGAACTGCGACCCCCACACAAAACTGTTGCGAAGAAAGTAGGTTTAGGTTAGGTTAGAACTGCGATCCCCACACAAAACTGTTGCTAAGAAAGTAGGTTTAGGTTAGGTTAGAACTGCGACCCCCACACAAAATTTTGCTAAAAAAGTAGGTTTAGGTTAGGTTAGAACTGCGACCCCCACACAAAACTGTTGCAAAGAAAGTAGGTTTAGGTTAGGTTAGAACTGCGACCCCCACACAAAACTGTTGCTAAGAAAGTGGGTGTAGGTTAGGTTGGAACTGCGACCCCCACACAAAACTTTGCTAAGAAAGTAGGTTTAGGTTAGGTTAGAATTGCGACCCCCACACAAAACTGTTGCGAAGAAAGTAGGTTTAGGTTAGGTTAGAACTGCGACCCCCACACAAAATGTTGCTAAAAAGTAGGTTTATTTCGAATACATTAAGATTTGGTAATATAAAAAATGACAAAGTAAATGTTGTTTATTTATATTTTTGTCAACTACTCGGTTTGAGTAAACAAGGTTTGTTAAAATAAAAAATGCCCAAGAAATGTTTTACCAAATGTTAGATTTGGCTTTTTTTCTTTTGGGATAATATTGGTTGGCAATTAATCATTTTGATTAATTGAAGTTTGGTAAAATGAACATTGCCAAAGTAAGGAAATGTCTAAATATTTATTTGGATATCATTATTTTGGCAAATATGTATATGTCACACGATAAGTTGGGAAATGATGAGTTGCCTTTTAAATTTTTGGGATACATTGTTTGGGATGTGAAAATCTGGCAAATAACTTTCGGTAATACATTAGTAACCCATTTTAGTGGCGAGAGTAGGGAGTTACAAAAATAGGAATATAGAAATATACACACGAAAAATAAATGCTACTCAGGCGTTTTAAAAAATGAGTGTTTAAGAAGATATAGCTTAGAACAAGGAAATTACAAAATTTCTCACTTAATAAAATAAATTATCACGCAACTGTCTAAAGGTGAAAGGTATACCTACAGTATCCATACTTACTAATAAATATTATAAATACATAGACAAGTGTGTGGCTATGTTTGTCCGTCTTTCACGGCAAAACGGAGCAACGTATTGACGTGATTTTTTAAGTGGAGATAGTTGAAGGAATGAAGAGTGACATAGGCTACTTTTTGTCCCTTTCTAATCCCCAATTCCCTAAAATGAGGAGTGAAATTATAATTATACCGATAACATAGTGTGTCTGTAGGTTATTACTTACAGTTATAGAAAATCAATAAATAAAAAACCTACAAACTATGTATTACCATTAATTTCTTGACCGGTCCATCACCAGACCCATTAGTCTCCCGGACACAGAGAGCATCTTTATGTGACTCTCTCACGCGATCCCACGTGAGGACTCGACGTGAGGCATTCGAACTTAAATTTTCGCCATCGGACTGTAAAACAAATCTTATGAGTTATAATATTTATTTAGTTATTTTAGAAAGGTAGTACTGTAAGAGAGTCGGCCTATCAGTGGAGAGCATCCAAACATTTAAACAACGCTTTGAATCAATATTTTTTTATATTTTAGGAGCTAAGTACAACCGTTCACTCTCAATCGCTGCTTCTATATGAATGCCCCATTGAAGTGTCTGTTTTCCTTGACGTTCTTATACTGTTCCAATTTTAAATCAGGGACTGCCAGTCAGCGACCATGACTGCTGTAAAAGGTTTCATTCTAAATGCGAAACCTCTTACATATCCCTCCCCCTTATGTTAGAAGCAGCCATTGTTCACAATACTACACCCTATCCTATCCTATTCTACCCTAACTACCGGTTGGCCCTACCTAAGCCAGGCCCCCCTACACACAAAAAAAAAAAAATCTCCTAACACCCAATAGTGACAGCCTCATTCAAGGTAGCCAACATCTAACGCTCTTTGCGTGGTTGCCTAGTCCACGGTTGAGACCGCCATAATTTGGATAGTTGGACTATAGCCAAGGTCCTCGCAAATTAGTCAGATATGGACTATGGTTAGGAAAACCAATGGCAAAAACCTAACCCCTGCCCATCGACTAAACCCTTTTATTTTGAACTTTCTGACAGCTAATTGTCTGTGGCCATGACTAGATGACATTGACATGACAGCTGTTAGCAAATTCCCTAACTTTAAGTAAAAAAACAAGGCAAAACGTTTATTTCACATGAAAAAACATAATAAATTTTGAAGATGCCGATTCTTGTTGGCGGTGGCGTTGAAGTGGGGGCTTCTCATGGCCGCCAATCTTCCCGCCGCGCCGGTTGCGAAGTGAAGTGGAGCCCGAACGGCTCATGAAGATTGCTGCAGCTGCAGTGCGCTGCACGTTGGTGATGACGACGAAGTGGGGGTTGCATATGACCGCCAGCCATCTCGCCACACCGTGAACAGCTGGATCAACTGGTCATCTAGTCGGCCTTGTCTTGATACATGTAAAAGAAATGTGTATGAACATTGTTCTTTGTAGTTAGGAAATTATAAGGGTGTTGTGACGTATTACTCTATAACTTCTAACAATTATATCTATTTATTAAATATTTACAGTTTGGGGTGTGTTTTATTCCACAGTTTACATATTTTCATATAACTTAACCTTATTGGTAGCTATAGGAAAACATTATGGAATAAATAAGCCTATCAAATAGTTTTTATTCTAATATAAACATTGCATAAATAATATGTATAGTATTCTACATGTAATATATTGCGCCAAAATAATTAGTTCTATGTGGTTATTTACAAATAATTATCCTTTTTAATATTAGGGATAGGCAAATGACATTTTCTGTCACAAGTCGTTTTTCCTTTGAAATAATGTACATTTTAGTTCACAAATCACAATTATTCCGTAAGTTCTACAATATAATGTATAATTAAAAGATTGAAACTAAATTTACATTGCCTATCTAATGTAACCTACATATCTAGGAAGATTTACTGCATATGTGTATGATTAAGTATATAGGTATGATGGAGCTGATGTTCACGCAATTTGCGTTGACGCCCATGGTCACCGAAGAGGAGTCGTAGAGTTTCTTGAACAACACAATCTTGAGCGCCCGTTGCTCTGTTGAATGTCTCGCATTCCATTTTTACGTCAATTCTGCACAGCTATATTTTAACTACGGAATGGGTGATAATGAGTATTAGATAATAAGAAATATATCACCCGGAATAGCTCTTCGTATTGGCGACGATGGTCACTTTATTTTCCTTCTTCTTAAAGCGCGTTTGGCTTATCGCTTGGCATGCGCTTCCTCGCGCTATGAGGTCGGGGTCGTTGTCTGAAAACTCTGAAACCGAAACTAGGGGAAACTTTCAGACGTTAGTGCCTCCACCATGTAAGAGAGTCGGCCTATCAGTGGAGAGCATCCAAACATTTAAACAACGCTTTGAATCAATATTTTTTTATATTTTAGGAGCTAAGTACAACCGTTCACTCTCAATCGCTGCTTCTATATGAATGCCCCATTGAAGTGTCTGTTTTCCTTGACGTTCTTATACTGTTCCAATTTTAAATCAGGGACTGCCAGTCAGCGACCATGACTGCTGTAAAAGGTTTCATTCTAAATGCGAAACCTCTTACAGTACATACCTAATGTCATCTCACACTAGTGTCGCGTCGATCAGCAGCTTAGCATAACTAAATAATAATAACCCTGGATAAATAGGCTACTTGACCCTTTTTTAAAGTATGTCTTATATGATTAAGTTACTGTCCAATTAACCGAATTAAAATATCACCATATTTTATTATGACTTAAAAACAGCAAAAAATATTTTTAAAGTATACCTACTTTTACGAAATCAGGCGAAAACAACACAGTCATGTTAATCTATAGATTTTCTGTGCATCAGGTCATTCTACTCGAAAACAACATTTTCTGACATTTTAAGTATGAAGGCATAAAGTTCAATATGTCAGTGATTGTTTTGACATGCAGTAAGTTCGAATTCGATGACGTCACTTCATCGCTGACAGCGTTTTCGGTGGCCAAAATAAATAAAAAATTACACACATTTTTAATCTAAAATACGTAGTCACCTTTAATATCCAAAATCTATAAATATTGTTTTTTTATGTCACAGACTACAGAAGATAATCATTTATTGTGCCAAATTCGATATGTGTCTAGTTATGCTATGGGCTGGCACAAAAATGCGTTGTAAATGGCGCTGTATTTGGTCCTTGATTCTAATCCGGGCAAGGGCATCGAAATGTTTTTAATGACAAAAACATTATGCAGACATTATGTATTTTATATCTAATTTTGTTGTCTAAGTATTAGTATTGTGAGTAATAAATACAAGCCCCCTTGAGCTTACCCTGGGACAGTAATTTTTACCCACAATACAATAATATTTTTATGATATTTTATTGAATATTATTATTTTCGGTTACCGCGATAGTTACTCATGTAATAAAACTACGTCGGGATGAATAAATACGCGATATAATCCGTTTTCATAGTTTTATCACCTACATGATATTTTATTGAATGTCAACTCAATATCAAATCTAAATTATATGTTTAAATTTCAAATGCTGCCCAAGCAGGGCGTTTATCAAATCATCTCATGCAAGTAACTAAATCAATATGAGTTATAATGTATGGTTGTAACGTTACTGATAACACAGCGTGAGTGACTTTACGACTTCGTTAATGATAATTTATCTACTTGTATGTATGTTACTTTATGATGTTGCAAATGAGTCGATGAATCGCCTGATAGCAAGCAATAACCGTCGCACATGGACACCTAAATCAAGATGGGCTAATGTATGGCTGAGTGCTGTTGTGCGTGTACGATACAACATTACGACTTTTATTGTGAATGATAATTTTATCTATTTTTGTACATGATACTGAAACTTTTACATAAGACTTAGATTTCTTATGATAGGCAGCAAAACGAGCAGACGAGCTATCTGATGGGAAGCAGTTATCGCCGCCCGTGGACATAAGCAACATTCGACTAGGATTATCTGAAATTTATTATTATTTAAATATATATTTAGTATTGACCATCCAGTCAAAATAGCAAGAAGCGAGTCATAAACCAGCGATCTTTCTGTATTTTTTTATTTAAGAATGCAGTCCCTTTCGTAAAACTAGTGCCTACGCCAAATCTTGCAATTAGTTGTCACAGCGGACCCCAGGCTCCCGTTAGCCGTGGCAAATGCAAAAAGTAGCCTATAGCCAACACAGTTTTTTTTTGTTTTCCGTTAAATTCGGAGCACGGAGGAAGCACCCTGTATATAATATAAATTTTAGTCAAATTCGCAAAAATAATTTTTTCATCGTTTTCATACATAATAAATGAATTCATTAGTGTGAGAGACCCTTAAAAATAATATTCAAGTTAATGTCAAGTGATTGACGACACAATTCATGCCAAAACAACACAAATAACATTGGGAAGTGGTAAAGGCTATCACGTATTCAGTAATTATTTTTATTTTTTTAATAACTCGATAACCGTAAAAGGGTAGACGCTAGTTTCTTAGAGAAATTAATTGTATTTTATTTAAAGAACCATCTCTTAAAGTTAACAGAATTCAATAAAAACAGGGTGTATACCTATCACTCTCCATCCCTTCAACTACATATCTTCTTTTAAAAAATCACGTCAATTCGTCGTTCCGTTTTGCCGTGAAAAACGGACAAACAAACAGACACACGCACTTTTCCATTTATAATATTAGTATAGATATAATATGTTAAACCTACTGATCCATATAACAGCAACAAGTCTTGGATACCTCGGATGCCACTGGAGCTAATTGTCCAAGTTAAGAATGCGCGATTATGTTTTACACGGCGTTGGGAGTTATAGCCTTTTGACACGCGAGGCGTTGCTGTATTCTTTATGACGGCACAGATTAATTATTGCAATGGTAGATGCGTCGGACTTTCAACGTTGATTCTCTATCAATATCTTTACTGCCTTTATTGTTCTGGTGCTGTAGCAGAATGGCATTTCTGCGATGCGAAACGTAAACGAAACGCCGCGAAAGGTCTGGCTCTGTCGCGCCAATACGCACGAGCGATAGAGATAGATAGCTAGAAAAGTTGTGGGATGAGCGTTACTAGCGTTTCGTTTTGTGAGTGTTTCATGAGTGTTTGTGCCATTCGGCTCGTACACTGAGCTATCTTCTTACTTCCTGGGCTTCACAGAAGACCAGTGCTGTAACATTATATGTTAGAGCATCATATAATGGTGAGTGGTATCCATTTGTGGTCTCTATTTGCAGCATCAAATATCTATTTGCAAAATAACGTACTAAACTGCCAAATAGTAAATCCACTAGTTTATCAGATAAAACAAGACTATTACGTTGTCACCAATTTGTAAGTCGATTAATTTTTTAGATAGATAATATGTAAAAGTACAAAGTCATTTAATCCCTTAATCACTATATTCCAGATCTGTCACAGACAATTTAAACTGTAATTAACAAATTCAAGGTTAGTAATACATTAGCACATTTTTGATTGTGACATTTATGACGTTCCAGGGTTGATTATGACATTTATGACGTTCGTGTCACTTGGGTTAGGTCTTTGTTGAAGTCAATTTTAAACTTTTCTGGTCATGTGATCCTCGGGCCTTCTCTTCACAAATACAATTTTATTTTACTAACATGGCGCTAAGTTCATTCCTTTCGAAGGGGATCATGCACCCTGAAAGATGGGCTAAAATGATTACAGACTGGGACCTGATAAACACCATAAACGGGACATGCTGTGGTTCGGACAACCCAATAAGCAGATGGAGTGCTGTGCGCGATGAATTATTGAGGTTCTGCGAGAGGATGGATGTACATACAACGTACGTCTTTCAACAGTTTATCATGTATAAAAAATGTTTTGTACTTGTTTTTAGTTTTTAGTTTTGCAGTGATTTAGTATTTAATACTGTCATGCTGTATCACTATTTTTGAAAAAAAAAAGAAAAAAAAATAAGGAGCTGGCGGCGCAACAAACTGGCCGACAACAAGGTTGAGCGGACAAACGGGGTTTTCCAGTGGGACACTCAAAGTGTCTAAAACATGGCATATCTCCTGTCTTAAGTAATCTGCGACGCTGTACTTTTAATTATGGAAGACGTGTGTATGTAAACATTGCTCAAACTCTTTTTTGTAACGTCTACTCCGTGAGTAATGATGATGGCAGGAATTAAACGCATTTTCACAAGTCTACTTCGAAGTATTTTATTAATAACTGGGCTATTAAAAGTTTACACTTTTTAATGGTTATTTGTGAAGACACTTAAATTAAACCCTGATGAGGAAAAATAATAAAGTGTAGACTGCGAAAAGGGACCTACTTGCTCCCGATTCTTGGTTTTCTTATTTTTGTACACTTTTAGAATGTTTTAAAGATTATAATCGAAGTACAAACTTAATTTCTAAAGAATATCTGCAAAAAATAATATGAGAATAAAGTAATAATATAAGTACGTTGGTTCTTTATTTTTCTGGTTTACTCATTATAGTTTTCAATGACACAAAACACAAAAATGATATATAGAAAAATTCCAGAAATTTGTATAGCAATGGGTTTATAATTATAATTTTTATTAAAATAATATTTTTTGCCACCACAATTGACAGTAGTTAGTATTCGGCCATACCTCGTACCAGGATAAAAGCATGATACACATTTACGTAATACCATGGTATTTACGTAAATGTGTAAAGATAGGTAAGGTGGATTAGGGTAATTCCGAATGACAGAAATGCTCTGGTAATTCCGAAAGGGGAATCTTGATATGATGGAAATAAAGGTTATTTGGTGCGACTTTCGACATTAGACGACTTTCGGAGATACCCTAATGCACCTTACCTATAATTTAGGAATATCATTATTTTTAGGCCATTAGCATTTTGAAATATTTATGTTCTTTACATCCTTACCATTTAGCCCGTGCTCTAATCCATCTCAGGTAGCAATCCTTGCCATAACAACCCATAACTAACACGAAAACCATAACACGCGAAAATAAACTGACCCAAAAACCGCAAAAAACCGGATATCGGCGCTTTGAACCACTTTACCGCAGACATATCATTACATAGAACCATCACGACTCGTTTGATGGCGTTAATTGATAGTTTGCGGTGCTCATTAAACGTCGCCCCCCGGTGGTGTATAAATATTGTATTTCTAACAAATTAACGGAAGAAGTCGTAAAAAATTTAGTGCCGACGCCACGTCCGCCAGACGTAAATAGATGGGGCTGGCGGGAGCGGCTGGCGAACGAGTGGCGAACGGAAAGCGAATATCGCTTGGATACTGTAATTTTTCACTATTGGGATACTTTTCCACATTCATATAAATTAAATTTACAAAAAAGTTCTTAGTTTTTTTTACAATAACAACTGGCTTCACAGCCACTGAGTAGAAAGCGGTGTACAGTCAACTGCAGAGAAAAGCCCCCCTTGCATACAAATTTGTATGCAAGGGGGTCTACTTTTCTCTGCAGCTAACTGTACACCTCTCGACACCCTTGAGCTCTCACACCGGTGCGGTGTTGTCCTTAGGTCATCTTTAATGTCGCTTTTTGTGGGGGCCCATCCTGTGGGGGCGAGTCACCGTCAGCCGGAAATTAAATTGAATACCGTTTTATTGTTTTATCCCATAGTCCAGTATTTAGTCCACCACTGTCTGTGCTAAATCTAAAGAAACGATAAAGTTGATGTCCCGCCTTTGTACCTCGAGCTTGCAAAAATATCTTGTAAATTATTCATTATACCTTAAATACTCGTATACCTATGTCATAGATATGATTTAATTTGATGAAGTCATACCAATATTAACGATATTCACTTATAACCAAACTACGAGAATCTTAGCGAATTCGAAAATCTCCATCGCTCCCGCCAGCCCCCGTCGGCTCCTTTGACGCGCCGCGCTGTTTACACTAAGCTAACTGGGAAACAAGTCATTTGGCCGTTTGATCTCGCCGACGCGCCCCGGCTACGCTGACAGCGAGTGTTTTTACTAATTGTATAATTATTTTTGTGACCTAGAGACACAGTAATCCATACTAATATTATAAATGGGAAAATGTGTGTCTGTTTGTTTGTCCGTCTTTCACGGCAAAACGGAGCGACAAATTGACGTGATTTTTTTAAGTGGAGATAGTTGAAGGGAAGTGTCCATGAGGCTCTGTTATCAACCACGTGTTTTTATACGTAAATGTATGATTGCGGAAAAGTCACAAGAAACGGAAAAGCTATTTATAGAAAATTGTCCTATCCTATAATAGGTATTTATTTATTTAAATAAGTAAATTTGTAGGTAGGTGTAGGTAGGTAGGTACAATTTGGATTTCTTTCAACCCCTTTTTGCCAAGAGTGGCACTGAAACTTAGTAGTTCATGTGCTCTGCTTACCCCTTTATGGGATACAGGCGTGATTATATGTATGTATGTATGTCTGTGTGTAAATAGATCCCAGTGCCAAACAACTGAACGGTAAAGCTAGCTAACGGGAGTGGGAGTTATGTCTGATGCATGATTTACTAGTGTTTATTGAACTGAAACTTAGTAGTTCATGTATTCTGCCTACCCCTTTATGGGATACAGGCGTGATTATATGTATGTATGTATGTATGTATGTCTGTGTGTAAATAGGTTCAAGTGCCAAATAACTGAACGGTAAAGCTAGCTAACGGGAGTGGGAGTTATGTCTGTTGCATGATTTACTAGTGTTTATTGATCCTTATTTTATTTTATCTATTATTTATTTTACCAAACATCTACCCAGGTTCAAGAACTTTGCATGTCTGATATGAGTGATATAGGTATGTATAAATTTAAAAATCTATTTCAGTTTATAAATTTAAAAAGTTTCATTTTTGGTGCTAGCTTTTATTACTGCCTTTACTTTTCTCTCCACAGGTAAAGAACTAAAACTCACTGAAGTCATTGAGACTGATCTAAAAACCCCATTCACAGTTGTTGATTTATCACAGAATATCCCTATGTCTTCATCATCACATCAGATCCATAGTATTGCATTGTCATGCACCCGATTTACCTTATACACGAAACTTTTCAACTCATTGGAAGTCAGGAACTGAGTCAAAAATTTGCCAGATTTGACACAAACAAATATAATTAAATTACATAAATATAGTTTCATTATACATTTCAAGTTTAATAGAAAATTCTAAAAAACCTACATAATCAAAAACTTAACATAATCCACCAAAAACGTTCAAACACTTGAAACTTTGTAACGCGCGAAGCAGCGAGGCGGGGGGCGGAGCCTCTCGCCCCGCCCACCAAAGATGGCCGCTGCACTTGCAGTTGCAGCGTTTGATTTACGCGACTTGATGGAGATCATTGATGATGAAATTGATGAACGTTTATGATGGTTGCAACTTTTAGAAAAGTTAAATGTAGTGTATAATACCTTGACCCTTTTTAAAGTCTGTCTTATATGATCAAGTACTGTCCAATTAACCGAAATAATAATGTTCCATATTTTATTATGACTTAAAAACAGCAAAAAATATATTTAAAGTATACTTTTACGTAATCAGGTGAAATCAACACAGTCATGTTAATCTATAGAGTATCTGTGCATTCTAATCGAAAACAACATTTTCTGACTTTTTGAGTATAAAGGCATAAAGTTCAATATGTCAGTGATTGTTTTGATATGCAGTAAGGTTCGAATTCTATGACGTCACTAGGTACATCGCTGACAACTTTTTCGGTAGCCAAAATAAATAAATTACACACATTTTTAATCGAAAATGTAGTCATCTTTAAGTCACTTTAAGTCACTTTTAATACCCAAAATCTATATGTAAATATTGTTTTTTTTTAAATGTCAAACACTACAAGAAGACAATTATATATTGTGCCAAATTCGATATGAGTCTAGGAACCTTTTTGATGTGAATTAAAAAGTTGCATATGATTGTAATAAGGTCAGAGAAAAAGAGTTTTTTGAGGTATGGATCAGATACAGTCATACCTACACTGCAGATTTGCAGCACAATATTCATTACAAAAACCGCACTATAAGATATCTATTCGTGCCAAATGATGGTTACGCACTTCGTTTCTGTTTTTTTCTATTGTGAAATTGAATAGAATAGAAGAATAGAAAAACGTTTATTGCAGAAACCATCATACAGCATCACATACATTAAAAAAGAAAGAAAAAAAGAGATCTTAGGAACTAAATACTTAAAACTATATTGCTTATTATTAAATACAACAAAAGGTGCTGATTGATTTTGAATTGATTTTGGACATTAATTAGATGAATTTAATTTAATCGTCATTTAATGTTACATATCAGTTAAATATGTAGCTACCAGTATCAACTTCTGACCCTTTAGCACAACTTGTCTTGACGCGCGCGAGTCCATACATCAAGCGCGACTTCAAGTATGGACTCGCGCGCGACAAGGCAACTTGTGCTAGAGGGACTGTTATCGTATTCATACTGTACATAATCTTTCCTTATTAAATATATAATTAGGGTAATACTGGTATTATATTGTAAGATCCGGAGGCCTGACCTCAACAAATATTTCTTTGGTAACTATTGGATTTGTCTATAGAATAGAATTATAGAATAATAGAATAGAATAGAATAGGAATAGAAATCTTTACTTAGAATATGGTATTATACAATTGTGCGACAAGATCGGCGTAGAGGCGTTAACTGACATGTCTCAAAATTTTCCTCTGGAAATTATTTAAAAATATTGATGCAATTCTTTAGGAATCTTGTTAACAATTTGATTGGATTACATGTCTATATGAATATAAATGAGAGAAAAGCGACCAAAAACATATCCATCGTCCGCCTTATTCAAAAGCAAAAGTATCTACACCATACATATGTACGACTGTCGAGATCTCTTGATATTCACCAAACTACAGACATGCACGTTCGTGCAAGACATAAAATTGCGGTCCCAGGTAGCCAACCTCAAGGCCGGACCTTATTTAAATAATTGCAAGCCACAAAAAACGCCTGATTGACATTAGTCACAAATAATCGGTACAAAACTGTCGACGCTAAGCTATACTTACCTAACCAGTGGTTAGCGGGCTATGGTTATGTGTAATTTCGGTTTAAGTGACGGACGGCTAAGTAAAAATACTTTAGTTAACTACGTCGGGTCTAATCACGTAATTCTAGTTATTATACGGCCCTATTGAATACAGAGCTGGATTGGGTGGAGGGTTATTTTAGCCGTGACGAAATGGGGTATGTTTTTTTAAATAGACAGCAAACGAGCAGACGAGCTGCCTGATGGGAAGCAGTCATCGCAGCCTATGGACATAAGCAACATCAGAGGAGCCACTTATGCGTCGCCGACCTTTGAGAACCCTAAATATCTGCTTCTTGAGGAACCCCATGTCATACCGCAAGGTAGCTCACTCAAACAGATATATGAAAGTGACGTAGGTATTGTGTTTCTCGAATCTTCTTTTTAACCATCAGTTGAAAAATAAACTGCCTAATAAAAATATAAAAAACATTTGACTAGGAATAGCTTTACGTTAATTTAAGATTTAATTAACATTTTCAACCATGTCACTAAGGACACTAAGCATGAAATTATTAATAACATCAACATAACTAATATAATAACGTCCCAACTCAACTTCGTGGGCGTTGACAATCATACCACCATTGTCTGTCCTTTAATTACCATAATATTACTTCCCTCCCTAATGCGGGTAAAAAAAAAACTGCAAAGTCACAGATGAGAAGTCTCTTTTCAAAAGGCCTTATTTATCATTATGTCAACAAGGGTTATTTCTCTATAAAAATATGGAAAAACTAACCCCTGTAGACATCAAAAAATAAGTCCTTTTGAAAAGACATTCTCCAAAAAATTATAATACCCCAGTCCAGCCCTGTCCGACAATCATGATTCGACATACCCCTCAAGTTTAGTAATGACTGATGCCGAACGAGGCGCCAACGTCGGCTTTCGGCTTTCGGCGATCGACCAAATAATATGTAATTTGCTCAAACCACAGTCGAATCATGCCATTTACGGCGCGGTTCTGAAATTGGAATCCTTTGAATAAAATGCCGGAGATGTTTTTTGTCTGTCGGAAGTGGTTTAGACAAAGAAACATAGGTACAGTCGACGGACGATATAATATAACTGACCGGCTGGGGCGCGCAAAAATATCTGAACACGCCGGGACTGTACAGCCCGCAGATTTGTGAAGTCTATGAATAGCTTTTTAAGATCAAAAAATATTTTGAGATGAATTAATTATACTGTACCTAACTACTTCTGAAATCGTTTTCAATATACCAATATGTATTTTCTTTATTCACTTTGACTTTAGGCTAGGCTTTTTTATAATATGATTATAAAAGTAAAATACAAAACAAAACTAAATATATAAACACATTATAAAAAACCTAACCTAGGGTAACGCCGGCAGCGGGGCAGGGCCCAAGCTGCCGGTGGTTAGGGCTGCAGAGAGAGGAACCGTCGGACTATCCGCGTGTCCAAGATCAAGTTTGTTTCTTTATTGGCCCCAGACCAGCCAAAGGCAATGACGTGGCCTACGATGGAGTGAGCTCGCCCAGAAGATGCCTGTTCACTCTTGGTTCACAAAACTCTGAATGACAATGTCAAGTCTCAGTGCCTAATTTAGATATCAGACTCATCCAGAGGCAGAGGAGTTCGTGTCACCCAAGGCAGTACTGTTCGAAAAATGTATTCTAGTTAAGATATTATTGAGAGCCAGACGTCATTAAAAAGTAATAGGCTAGTTTCCTACTAGTCAAATCAGTTTCTTTTTAAAAACTTTCAAAATGATTTGCTAATATGGAATTACTATGAAATACTGAGGAGTGACATCACCGTCAATTTATTTAGGTACTTTATATCTTTGACTTATTAAGAGCGCTTTCAAAAAATCTGCTTGCTCGCATTTCGACGCCGGCGGCGCTGGCGTGCGCCTGTGTGCAGACGCACACTATAACCAGAAGCATAACGATTGTAGCCTGCGGTACAGACATAGCGTGCGATCCTCTTCGAACAAACCTTACGTGCGGCTAGAGCGAAAGGGATAGCATTCATGGTCGGTACCGCCACGCCGTCAGTGGCGTTGCGGACTAACCATTATTGATACTTGCGTAAAAACACCACCATATATATTACATATTTGCATACATGATTTCGTGCATAAATACTTGACCTTTTAGTTTAATTATTAAACTTATCACAGTTTTTTTTATTAAAACGTGTGTAGCCTTGGAAGAAATAAATTAAAAAACTTTTTATAATATAATAAATTGTGTATATAATATTGTCTTCTGTCACCGCGATAGTTACTCATGAAATAAATTTATGGAATCAGATTATATCGCGTATAATGAATATAATCCGTTTTCTTAGTTTTATTTTATTTTGTATATGATATGTTTTCTAGGTTCTTTTCGGTGAAGGAAAACATCGTGAGGAAACCGGACTTATTCCAATAAGGTCTAGTTTACCCTTTGGGTTGAAAGGTCAGATGGCAGTCGCTTTCGTAAAAACTAGTGCCTACGCCAAATCTTCGGATTAGTTGTCAAAGTGGACCGCAGGATGAGCCGTGGCAAATGCCGGGATAACGCAAGGAAGATGATGATGTTTTCTAGGTACATATACAGAGTGGGGCCTGTAACAAAGGCGAAGAATTGAACTCTAGGCTATTCTCCTTAAGCCGTTTTCACACTATCCGATCCGATATCGGATGTCGGAAGCATTTCAATAGAAAAAATCCAAGATGGCGCCTGTAATGTATGGGATATCGGTCCGACATCCGATATCGGATCGGATAATGTGAAAACGCACTTATACTGATCAACATTTGTTCGGCGACTTTTAAAAATAACTTGTATTTTGATTTTTATCACTCTTGAAAGTTTTTTCTAAGAGGTAATGTATTGCGAATTCTGTTAAGTCTAAAGTGTGACAGACAACGTCAATGACAACAATAATGGCGTACATTGAAGCTAATATTTATTTTGTATGAAAAATTAAAAATTTAAAGACTTCATAATTTTTAAAAGTCACTGAATAAATGTTGATCAGTATAAGGAGAATAGCCTACAGTTCAATTCTTCGCCTTTGTTACAGGCCCCACTCTGTATATAATGGAACTAAGATCGGTTTTCTTTAATTTTAAGTAGTTTTTTTTATATTTAAAATGTAAGAGTTTTGACTTTTGAATGATTCACGGTTATTTTCATTAGACTTATATTCACGGTCTATATCCCGGTCAATATAAGTTTAATATTTAAAATGTGTTTTTAGGGTTTCGTAGTCAACTAGGAACCCTTATAGTTTCGCCATGTCTGTCTGTCTGTCCCTCCGTCCGTCCGTCCGTCCGCGGATAATCTCAGTGACCGTTAGAACTAGAGAGCTGAAATTTGGTACCAATATGTATATCAGTCACGCCGACAAAGTGCAAAAAAAAAGTGGAAAAATGTTTTATTAGGGTACCCCCCTACACGTACCTAAAGTAGGGAGTGATTTTTTTTTTCATTTCAACCCTAACGTATGATTTATTGTTAGATAGGTATTTAAAAATGAATTACTGAAATCGTTTTTTGATAATATTAATATTTTCGGGAATAATCGCTCCTAAAGAAAAAAAGTGTGTCCCCCCCCCCCACTCTAACTTTTTAACCATATATTTAAAAAATATTTAAAAATCACAAAAGTAGAACTTTATAAAATTTCTAGGAAAACTGTTTTGAACTTGATAGGTTCTGTAGTTTTTGAAAAATATGGAAAACTACGGAAGAGCCGAGCGGCTATTTACCAACGCGGCTTTAAAAACCGGCCGAGAGCGTGTCGGGCCACGCTCAGTGTAGGCACTGAGCGTGACCCGACACGCTCCCGGTTTTTAAATATTATGTTGTTTTAATTGCATGGAGCACAGGAAGGTCCCATCTATGTATTGGTTTTTTGTAAGGAAATACAACTCTACGCTACGCCTACCTGCTTTAGTTGACTGTTGACACACTGAGACAGTGGATGCGCCAGAGTATAAAAGAGTGATTACCATCTCTTGGCAAAGATCTTGTTGAGACGAATCAAACGAACCCAAACACGAAGTGGTTTCAAGACCTGGTCGTTGAATACTCTTGACTACCTTCCAGCTTCATCATCAGATCCTGGGTACCATCTCTTGTCAAAGATCTTGTTGAGACGAATCAAACGAGCCCAAACACAGAAGAGTTTCAAGACCTGGTTGTTGAATACTCTTGACTACCTTCCGGCTTCACCATCAGATCCTGGGTACCATCTCTTGTCAAAGATCTTGTTGAGACGAACCAAACGAGCCCAAACACGGAGTGGTTTCAAGACCTGGTTGATGAATTCTCTTGACTACCTTCCAGCTTCATCATCAGATCCTGGGTACCATCTCTTGTCAAAGATCTTGTTGAGACGAACCAAACGAGCCCAAACACAAAATGGTTTCAAGACCTGGTTGATGAGAACTCATGACTACCTTCCGGCTTCATCATCAGATCCTGGGTACCATCACCTCTTGTCAAAGATCTTGTTGAGGCAAATCAAACGAGCCCAAACACGAAATGGTTTCAAGACCTGGTTGATGAGAACTCATGACTACCTTCCGGCTTCATCATCAGATCCTGGGTACCATCACCTCTTGTCAAAGATCTTGTTGAGGCGAATCAAACGAGCCCAAACACGAAATGGTTTCAAGACCTGCTTGATGAGAACTCATGACTACCATCTGACTTCATCATCAGATCCTGAGTAGCATCTATTGTCAAAGATTTTGTTGAGACGAGTCAGTAACCTCAAATGATATTCAATAATAAATAATACTTACTAAAAATATTAGTCAAGTTAATTAGTTAGTTACCAAAGTCGTCAACCCAAGGATCAAAGTTTTCGGTCGCAGTATACATGCAACAGTACAGCCAAACACGCACACAAGTGCGGTTTTGGACACGGCGGGTGCCGCACACAATGACAAAATAACTTCGCGATCGTCGAGCCGCGTGCGGAGCGGACTAACATACGTCCTGCCTCTACAAGCTCTGCCGCGGTACTGACATCGCAAGCGCGCGTAACCGGTAATAAGGAGGCATTTATAAAAATCGTCAAAAATATTAAATTGCAATTAATAGAATACTTTTGCATAAAATCTGTTTGAGTAAGCGTTGCAGATTATTTTTATATTAAAACTACTTCAAAAACACGTAAGTTTTCGAAGAAATTGACACTTATTCTGAGGTGATTTCTGAAACAAATTGGATTCATCATATCCTCATTTACTCTATTCTAAAGCCTTATAACAAAGAAGTAGTCTCAGATGATTGTAGTACAGGATATACATAATACAAATTTACCACTTGAAGCATTCAAAACTATCCAAATTTTACAAATTAGACGGACTAAGTCAGCACTTTTCGCGGGTTTTCCTAAACATGCACCAGAAAAAAAATCATAATTAATTAAGTGAGTTAGTTTTTAAAAATCCAGTCTCACAACATGTAAGTTAAGAAGATGTCCTAATCGAATCCTGAACTTAATAAGTCTTTTAGATGACGGAAAGTGTAGCATTTTGCCGACTAAAACTATCAATTTTACATTATTACGACGTTTTCGTTGAATGCCCTCTTAAACAGAAATTATGTTTAAACATAACTGTCCATATTTTTCTTCTATTATAATTATGTGGTGCTTTATTTCGTGCACTGTATAAAATATTTTATTTTAAGTATAGGAAACTAGCCTATTCTTCTGTTCTAGTACTTAATATTCTGAGCTAGCTAAACATAAAACCTCTTGATTGTCAAAGGAGTAAAACAGAAAAGGTTTAGTTTTAGTTATGTTTATAATTTGATTCATATTAATGACAATGAGCATTTTCAGAATTTGGGGCTCCCTAATTAGCGTAAGTTGTTAACAAAAATTAACTCACTGTCAGTTTTGTAACGATAATTAAGCATGAAATTTCTATAAAAATATGATTTTTGTGTTAATTACATAAACTTTAAGCGATAATCTACATTCAGAATATGAGAAAAGTAAATTTTTAGACAGATTTTATGCTTAATTGTCGTCACAAAACTGACAGCGAGTTAATTTTTGTTAACAACTTATACGCTAATTGGGGTGTCCCAAATTCTGAAAATGCCCCAATAATTATTCATTAACTTCAAAAATTATTTTTGGACTAATACTGAAAATGTCCCGATGCAGATGATTTTCTTGTGGCCAGATAAGGAAATAAAGTCCAACATTCACACTGAGCAAGACTCGTCCAACTACGAAGTCGCTTATTTAATTTTACCACAAAGCCCATTTATCATATATAAATACAAACTTTTCAAAAACCATTGAACCCAAAAAAAGATCACAAAGTTTCTTCCGCTCCAATTTTAAAGTTTCATTCATGGTCAAATTACACCTTTTGTGGCGTGACCAATCCCATCTCGACCAATTTGCCAAAACTCGTGTCAGAAGTTTGACGAATGTTCTATTATTACTGGCGCCAAAACCCGGGTTCTAATGACGTTACCTGGTCATGGTTCCTTCCTGGGTGGGCAATTTAGGTTATTAATGGGATCGGCACGCTTTTTAGCGGTAGTTTAGCTAATTTTTATTTGAGAAAAAGCGCCGCTTAATCATAAGTCCTAGTTTTTTTTTATAAAAAAAATATTTACATCTCAAATTGGAAGATCAAGATATCATGTAGATAATGAATTTTCAAATAAAGTATAAAAACAGAGAGTCCCAGTTTAATATTTAATTCATTACACTTTCGCCAGTCATTCTCATCAAGTCATCACCAAAGAAATGTCACCGGTGTTATTGAGTGGAACAGGCTTTAGATTCGCTTCAGGTATTTTTATTGTAGTTTCATTTCGCCCATAATTTGGTCATAACTAAGCCATACTTGTTTAAACTTTTAGACCCTTAAGTAGGTATTTTACACTGAATTTTATTAACTTTATTTGGCCATTTAAGTCATTATTCGTAGACTGTCTAAAACTCGTTGAAAACGTTGTTTTTTCCACCTCAAATACGGCATCAAATTAAGATCCTTTGTCTCAAACTCGTCACAGCGATAAATCAACGTTTCTTCGCCATGATTAAATGCGGGGCGCGTTTTTACTATCCCGAATAAATATTCGGCAAAACATGTCGGAAGCATCCCGAAATTCCGCCGACAGTGCCGCCGCCTCGAGTAATGTCAGGTTTGGCCGTCACTCGCCGTCAACTTTCGCCGTCAAAGTGTTCGCGGGTGGGTGTCGGCAAAAAGCTGGATTCCGAGCGTTCTGGTAGCTTGACATTCGGCGCGATGCGACGCGGATGTCGAGAATGCAAACAGAGTATATTTATTTGGAGTAGAATATTTTACACTGAGAATTTAAAATTCACAGCATAAGCGATCAAAACAAGTGAAGATCAACATCTATTCTGATTTTTACTAGATTACAAGAAGATCTTTCTACGCCTTAGCTTCAAGAGTTTAAAGTAAAAACATGAATTGCTTACCTAAGAATTGGAGATAGATAACTGCTGATACTTATTATACTGTGAAGCATCGAATAAACGATGGATTCTTCGGTAGGAGATTTTTTGATGGTCTGCCGAATTTATAAGATTGTTTTGGTCTTTAGGAATAAATAGGTATGGCATTGTTTCAGCGGCGTGCTCTCAGGAATTGGCAATTTGATTCGTAATCTGAAGTCCTGAGTCTGTAGGGCTGTTTTGAATAATTTACGATGACGCTCACAGATTTTAAAAAGGCAGAAGTAAGGGTCGTAGAGTTTAAGTTCCATGCTGTGATATTTCAAAAATCAATTAGCAAAATAGAAACTATTTCTACATAACTATCAATTAATTCCAAGGTCAGCTTATTAGCAGATGCAGTACGTTCATACATTAGCTACATAGCTTTGGTTACACTTTGATATTATTTATACAAAAAATACTTATTTGATACTATAGGCAAAAACATGTCATTTAATAACGAAGAATGAAACTGAAATCAGCGCTCTCTATGGGTTCTCCTAGTTCAGGATCGCTGACAATTAAAATAGAATCAAGAGAAACTGAAATATTGTTTATTACCCGACTTTTGGTACTTTCAGTAGCGTTTGTCAAATTAGGATTTTCATCTTTTCTAGGTAAACAGAAGTCTATATTCGTAAGTGTGTTTATTACCTAAAACGTCCCACTTTGTCGGTTATGATTAAGGCGAGATTTACTTAATTTAATCTTTAATTTTTGATTGTTTTAACTATCTTTATATGAATAAGCTGACAAAGCGGTTTTGTAGCAATCGACAAAGTGGGACGTTTTCCGTGCACACTCACATTTTCCTTCTACCAACTGTCCCATCACCAACTACGCTGTTATTCAAAGATGACTGATCTAAAGGCGTGCGTCGCACAAAGGGCGAAGATCTCCAACTTAATTAGATTTATTGTGCAGCCTGAGGCGAAAAATTGAGGAAGTGCTTCAAATGATTGCTGTGACTACATTAATTGTGGTGATGATAATCTTGGTGAAGTGCTAAGGGCAATGAATGATCGGAAGGAGATTTAACTTAATTTGCCAATATTTATTTTATTAGGACAAAATGTGGTCATAATCATCTTCCAAAAAGGCATTAATTGAGGCTTTTTTTATTTATTTTCGAGTTGAGCCGTAATTTGAATGACTTTGAACTCGAATCTGCAATAATCTCAAAAATATTTTTTATTTATTTTAACGTTTCTCCTGATTTTTTTTGCTACGAAAATACATTGAATTTTAACGTTATCTAAACACTGAGCAAAAATGTTCTTTTCTCAGTTTGAAAAGTAAATGATTTATTTAACAACATAATTTCGTCACATTTCTTGCCAATCAACTCGCATTAGAGACTTGGTGATTACAGGCCGCTCTATTATTTTTTTCTTATCGGTGTTGTGTCTGCCAGCGTTTCCTATCCTGCCCATCTACACTTCAAATTTTGACTTATTTATACGATACGGAATTTTCTTTCATTTGGTCTAACCTGCTCATTGCATCATTTGGTAAAAATCGCCGTCAATAGAAATCGTCAACAATGTAAGTAAACAAACTATTATATAAAATATCAATATTTTCAACAATTTTATTATTTTAAATGTTGAGGATCATAATGTGAGATGAAAATTGATTAAATAATACATGGATTTATTCAGTATCTGATGAGTTATAACGGAAATTAAAGACATTTTGACTACGAGGTTTGTTTACATTTTTACAAATTCTATTGACGGCGACTTTTAGAATGTTTCTGCTTCAAAAATACCTAAAGCAGACAAGATTGATGGAACCACAAATCTTGCCGTGGGTGGTCTAGTGTAATTAGCTTGCAAAACTGCGACTTGCGTATGCAAATGGGAGACGCCGCGAATACTAATCCAGTTGTCTGCGTGCGATCTTATATCAGAGGATGTTGGCTAGTAGATAATCGTAGATAAACGGCAGGGGCACTGACAAAGATTACTGCAAGTAACGTGTAAGGTATTGTAGTGGAATATCTTAGTTTAGTTATGCACCCTGCATTCTGTTAACTTTAAGGGAAGATTATTTAGTTCAAATACAATCAATTTCTCTAAGAAACTAGCCTCTTAACTCTTACGGTTATCGATTATTTAAAAAAAAATTGACACGTGTGTGGCATCTTTTACCACTTCTTAATGTTATTTGTTGTAATATGTGCCGTCAAACACTTGACGACAATGACTTTAATGTCCTCTCACACTAATTAATTTATTTAAGGTCCTCTCACACTAATTAATCCATTTATTATATAGGGAAATGAAAAAAAAATTTTTTAGAATTTCACAAAAACCGATATACAGGTTGGTTCCTGATGATGAACCTAACTGCGTGTCGACTTTAACAGAACACAAAAAAACACGGTGTATGTATATGTATTTGGTAAAATACAAGTATCCAATCGGGCTATTACGAGTATAGAACAGTTCATTAATATAAATTCTTACAACTGAAGGTAATCAATAACGAACTAGGGTTAATATTACATTAACTTTCAAACACTTTTAGAATGGAATAAAATAAAATAAAATTATTTGTGAACACAGGCAAGACAAAATACACATACTTAATAACAACAAGACAGAAAGGAATGAAGATGAACCACGAAATGGCCTCATCTCAGCGTGTTGCTGGTGACTTCCAGCGCTGATTTTCCGATGAGACCAGACCATCAAGTGAGAAAGATTCACGGAGTGTAATAGACAAAAGAAGTACAAAACACACACAAGAAAAGTCAATCAGTTAAATATAATAAAAGTGAAAACGTTACAACGTTACTTTTATTTTAAGTACTAAAATGCTGTTTATTCGCTCAGTTTATCTGAAATCGTTATATCCGCAACAAAAACATTATTATTATGATATTTCAATGCCCATCTAAAAATGCTCAATACAGAATTAACACCCGACCCATCCATCACCGACGTCGCAAAAACTTTACGAAGTCATGTCTTTCATTGTTTGCAAAGTGCACGGCAAACGACTCCTTAATAATGGTAACTATAGTCTAAACTCTCCTTTAAGTCTATCTGAACTAAGTTTAAAGTTGATTGGTTGATATTTCGAGGAAATCGCGGGTAGATCCGTTTAAGAATGGACTTAAAGTTTATGAAGCCACGGTTAGGACTCAAATGGTTGGATTGCAGTTTGTTAAGGCAAAGCGACAGTGCGGTGGCGGGTGAAAAAGTGTTATCAATCATCTTTGACGATGATGGACGATCGTTGAGAGGTTAGGGCGAGTGCACACGCAACATGTGCTTTCATTGAATTAGATCAGTTGAAGATGGATATTGTAATTTATCGGTGAGCGCGATTTGTTTGGGGCGTTATGATCGATATTGGCAACTGTATTCGGCTTTCATTACTTTGGTACTATAGTATGAATTTTTTGAAACGAACGTTTCTAAACAAAGGTATTGTTCCTTTTGTGTTGAGCGGGAGCTTCTGTATTTGCACGCGCTAAGACAACAAGAAGCAACTGTATCCTGATAATTGTAAGGTTCAAATCTGTACAGCAGCAAATTTGAGATAGATTATTTTGGAAATGCGAAGCGATAGACCACACCGCTATAGGTGCGAAAATACAGCGCTTCTAATACTTTGATACTTGATGGTGTAAGTATAGTACATATAGTTATAATAATCATCGGTAATATGTCAGTCTGTATGATAAAAATAACACGTTTAAACAGCGAAACTGCCAGATTAAAAGGTTGATAAGCACCTGGCACCTTAAGGTGTCATCGCAAAGTGACAATAAACACTGATAAGGTTTTTCAATCTGACCGCCATTGTTATGTTTTGTTATAAATACGGTTTACGGTTTGTTTAGTTATTTATGTTATTTTATATATCAAGACTTGTACCTAATATTTATGTAATTACTATTTATATATTGCTATATACAATTGGTGATTGTTAACAAAATCATTAATAAAAAATAACAGTGATAATATACGTGTTTCATTACTTACAGCACCACCACCAAGTATCAAAGTATTAGAAGCGCTGTATTTTCGCACCTATAGCGGTGTGGTCTATCGCTTCACATTTCCAAAATAATCTATCTCAAATTTGCTGCTGTACAGATTTGAACCTTACAATTATGAGGATACAGTCGCTTCTTGTTGTCTTAGCGCGTGCAAATACAGAAGCTCCCGCTCAACACAAAAGGAACAATACCTTTGTTTAGAAACGTTCGTTTCAAAAAATTCATACTATATTAATACTGTTACATCGTAAATATTCCATCAGCTTGGCTGCTCAGTGCTCGTGTGCGACTATCACATGCATAAAACTTATTAGAACTTAGAAGTAGCCTGATTTTTCGAGAGCAAATATTAGGCACATCATCCTTCTTGCGTTTTCGTCGGAATTATGCAACAGCTCTTACTGACAGTTGCTACGATTCTCTTGGCGACTAGTTCCGATTGGTGTAGGCACTAGTTTTTAACACGTTCGCTGCGGCAAGCCAAAACCTTAATCCAAAATCTAGTGCGTTACGAGGACCAATCTGCTCCGTAATAGTTTACATCGTAGTGCGTTACGGGTATAAAAGTGCCCCGTGCGCCTAAGTCTGTTAAGTGCTGTAAGTTCCTGGAATATTGGATTTTCCAATATTTTTTTCGACTAACTGTAAGAGTATGAAATTTCCTACGTCTCATTATCCCCGCACGTGGATACGATAAAAACTCACAAAATTATATAGAAAAGTTAACAAAACCACCGCCATCTGACGTTTTCCTTATTTCTGTTAGAACCTACTCATATAAATGTACATAAAAAAGGTAAAAGGGTTAACCAGCGTTCCAGTGGATACCACTTTTAATCTTAATTCGTTGTTCAAATGTGACAGAAGGTTGCCATGTATTGAGCATTTGTGTATATATTACCTAACTGGATCAAAATATATATCTCTCTCTCTTAACAGCTCACCTTTTATATTCACACGAAACAAATTCCTAATACTCGTAGATTAACCCTTTAGGAATAAAAGTAATCAAACTTAATCAAATCTACCGATTTATTCAATATTTATGATTCCAGATCATCCTTCATAAGTAAATTCTACCAGCCAGCTTGAGACATCAAGTTAAAATTTGTATGGAATTACTTTGCACTCTTGTGGATAAAATGCAATTTTGCTATTCGTTTTCGAATAATCAAGAGAACCTTTACCAGTTGGTGTGAAAGATATATTAAATCCTTTCGCTATCGGAATTCCATTTTACTACTTCATTGTCTTCATTATGTTATACATAAGCGTAGTCATTATTGCTTTGAACCACTACCAGATCTGTGCCTATAGGGTTAAATATAATAAATTATCCAAAGAACCCTGTAGCGTCGGCGAAAATGTTGAAATAAATGAAATCACTATACTGACGGTTGACGTCTGACTGAGCGACGGGGTTTTTCTACAGCATTTGTTTGCAAATATGGTGCGTGGACGCGAGAAGAATGCTGGAAGAGGATGCGATTCGACATGGTTTTTGACAGAAGGCTACATAGCTGATATTGGCTTTAAACTTATACCTTCTCAACTGAAATTCAACAATAGTTGTTTGCAAAATGCTGCAGAGATGTTATGCATGGTTTTCAACAGTCCGTTACATAAGTTTTTAGGGTAGTTTTGACATTGTCGTCAATATTAATTTAGTTGTGATAATTTTTTTCTTAGGTGTTTATTTTATTTTCTTAATATAGCCAGATACAAGTAAAATGCTGAAGAGATGTGATTCGACATCTTGATACACATTTAACAGATTATAACGCTTCTAGTCACTTTTGTATTAATTTGTGCTATATACAGTACTTCATATACATAACTAATATGAGAAAACCCACTCCAACATGTTACGCATCACGTTAATCAGGCAACAAAATTTGTTAATGGGCCCATAAAAATAATTTAACCACCCTAGTTTGATTTTTTGTCAGCAACAAAAACACTTTCATCCAATTGAAGTCAAATCTTCCTCCAGTTAATGTCAAAGCGAGTACACGTGACGTAAGGAGAACTTTCCACTTAGCTTACCATAATGAAGGTATTTGCTTGTATCTCCATAGGAATTACCTATCAGAGCATCCTTATTGTTAATCGGCGATGTGGTATACATTTTAATAGAGAACGGTACATATGTCGGTGTCGATAAAACGAAACTAATTTTGAGATAAAGTCAAGTGGTCTGTGAGAACATAACTAATATCTTATCGAGCGGTAATGGGTGTATCGGTGCCTTTAATTTTTGGATAGCGGTAGCTAAAGTGTGACATTTTTTGCACAGGGATATTATCTAAAACTCAAGAATATCGGCAGTAGGTTTTGATTTTTGTCAGCTTTGTAAAAAGCTGCTTGAAAGTATAAAACCTTCAGTGTGTTCGCACATGACACAAATTAAATTAAGTATTCACCTTTCACACAGGATGTCATGTCAAAAGCTGCCATTAAAGCTAGTGAAATGTAGCCACAGGAATCAATTTACTTTAAAAAATCAATTGTACATACATGCCACGGTTTGATTATTTTGGTTTAAGGTTTTAAATTAGCAAAATTTAACGTTGTTCACTAAAGAGTTGATTAATTTATATTATGAAATTATCGTGGATTGATAAAAGCAGTTCTGTTGAAATGCGTATTCGTCATATTACCTGTCTTCTTAAAATAGTATCTAAGTCAAACTTTACTTTAACTTAATTATTTCATTGTTTAATATTTTTAACGACACATTTTAATTTAAATACGTTACTAAGTAGTGTGTACCTAACACCTTGGCTTGGCATATAATGTACCTATTCTTACACGTCAAAAAATTCATGGCAGGCTCTGGGGCGTAATAACCGTGAAGTATAGAGCCATTCAGTTTAGGCCGACAGGAAAGGACACAGCTATACCAGTTGTATAGCTCCGTCCCTTTCTCTCAACCTAAACTGAACGGGTTTAGTACTTCATGGTAAACCCCAGATCTCCCAAACACCGGATCACCCTACCGGCGTAAACTAAGAATCCCAAACGGATGTCATGGGATTAGTAACTCGACTGTCGAGTAATTAAGTCCTCGCATTAAACAAAACGACCTGTATTAACCGAATTTACGACTTTAACAGAATCTTGACCTTATACCATAAGTTTGTAGGAGTAAGATCTAAAATGTATTGTATAATTTTGGCTATAAAGAACGTTGATCCCTTGATTGCGTGAACGAATGGAGATGAACTCAAACTTAATCCTAATGATTTTGTCACCGCTCAAAGTCACGAACAAAATTATCTGAAGGGACAATTCAAGTTGTGGATATTTTATTATTAGTCTATATTTCTTTATTACCTTTCTCATTGTGTTGAAGTCAAAAACACTCTAACGCGTTCTTGGCGTCCAATATTCATAGAAATGTAAGAAAAACGTTGATAAAATTAAGCTACACTTTGTTATTATTTCGGGTTCTTTATCAGCTATAATAACAAGTTCATCTATTTGATCACCAAATTTTGTACTGAAGTTGTTTCTTAAATAAATATGCTCAGGCTCGTTTATATAAAAATGACAACGAGGCATTTTTTATGTTTTGATTGACTTCAACTTACAAAAATTGACGCCCGAAAGCTGCAAGCTGCGATTAAAGACGGACAACATGAAATCATCTTATAAAACTGTGAGTCTGACCTAAATCCCGATGTCCATAACAGTTCCGTTTTCCAACTCCTATACTTACCATAATTCATAACCTATATTTCACAGTCCATCATTTATTTGGCAGAAAATGACCACAATCATCCTCAAAGAGGAATCGGCGGTGTACCATTAAGCTATTACTGATCATAGTGCATCATAAAAATCCACTTGAAGGACGTAATGACGGACAGACAGACACGCCTGCGGCGGGGGCGGTAATTACGGTGGTGGATCACTAGACGGCGCCACCACTCTTGTTTGTGTGTTAGCTATGATTTGTAGGTGCAAAGTATAAGAAATGTTGTCCCTGAAATTACTACAGAACCTAATAATCACTATATAACTATTTATAATTGGTAACGCTAGTGATAAAGGACCCATTCAAATACTTTGTCTAGCGATGTATGGACCAAAAAAACTAAAATACAGCATGAGAAAACAAATTATCGATAAATTATGGCAACGACATTTGATTACATTCTAAATTGTTTTAAAACATTTCTAAGAAATCATTCTAATTGTAATCAACTGACTCGTGTCTATCAACCTCTTAAATTTTATGACTTTCACACGTTGTATATAGGTTCCTGTACACGACTACACTAAACATTGAAGTGGTTAAGAACACTTAGTTTTTTGATAAGAAACATTTATTTAGGTAACAGCGTCATGGCTATTTTGTAACACAGAAAAAAATAATTATAATCTATTCCGTAAACTAACTATTATATCTTTAGATTCCGCGGCTAAAAATATTAAATAAAATAATTTGATTTGTTCCCTAGTTCGGCGAAAATTTAAAAAGACGTGAACATATCAATAATAATTCACCACGAATACTGTACTAATTGAATCATAGTCTCGTGGAGTGTTTACACTGAGTCAAATGCTCGCTCCAGCGGCTCGCCCGTCACGGTAGCGCGGTGTTTTGACAGCTTGTGTCAACAATAGTCTGTGTAAATTATACACGACTGTGTTGCGCAGGGATGTTCTGTGTCTTGATATTTTGTTGAAAGGTTCACGAATTAATGCTGTTGTTCATCAAATAATTTAATATGTACGAGCAGTTTAGTAATTTCGGTCCTACGGTTTTTTATCAACTAAACAACGAGTCCTAAATTTAACAAATACACAATATTATAATAGCACTATGATTTTCCCATAATAACTGAAAAATAGCCCTAATCGAATGAAACTAAGACTAATAGTATTTTTAATATCTCAGAATTTCATCGCAGTGTATCAAAAAACTTAAATTATTATACAAAACTGTTTTTTAATCATGAATTATGGGTCGGTCACTTTTTTTGTCTAGAACTCAGTGTATTTATTTAGTTTAATGTAATGATTTTTTGTTCTTTAATTTACTTTATTTAAATACAAAACTAAATAATACTTACTTACCTAAAAATAAAAATTTAGATAAATAATATATAAAAATTGTAGTTTTTTTTTACTGTTCATTTTTTTATAATGAAAAAGTTAATCTATTGAAGTTTAACGTGTAACACAATGTTTATTTAATACACTATTTTTCAATAATGCGTATGTGACTAGCTACAGCAGCCACATCACTATTACATTAAATACTTGACAATAAGTGTATTTCAAATGATGGATGGGATATCTACCTGCAGCCTGCAGTTAGTTAATCGTGTTTACACAGTTAACACTTAAATTTGACGTCTTTAAACCCGCGGGTGGCCAGCTACTGTTTGCTTTTCAACTGATTTGAACGCTCCTTAAAAAAACTTGCCCAGTCAATGTGCACTTTATAACTCTTGAATAAAAGATGAATTTGGAGTATGTTGAAACTAAAATTTGGTAGCTATGAGTGTTTTCTTACTGAACGTGTGGGGTGATGTTTGATGAAATAATATCTTGTTTAAACAATACTTTGTCGAAAAATAATAGAGCTGATGCTTTTGGTGCATTCGGTATTAAAAGTGTTTGTTTTGCCTATCGGAGTTCTTTGCTTTTTTATTTGAGGGTTCCTCACTTCATAAATTGTGTAAACTTTAGACCTTCAGTTCTATTCTGGAATTATTAAAAACACTGCGAACTGAAGCTGTACATATTTCACGCTTTTTGGATCAAGTGTTGGTGACCTAGCGGTATGAAATGATGCGGAAGTACAGTAAACGGCCATAAAGAATGCACTTCAGTCTTTGGAAAGAGACAATTAACGTCATATAAGCAAGAAAGAGACAACGCTCTACGAAGACGAAAAATAAAAATAGTATAAGAAAAATTGCCATACTCTACCAGGGTGCCATGTGATCCCGTGTACCTAAACTTTGTATACCATGGTTTGCAATAAATTATTATCTCATCTTATCTTATCTTAAAAAACCAGTGTGCATTCTTTATGGCCGTTTACTGTACTTTCAATCTTAATGTCGTTTGTTTAAATACCGATTTTAAAACTTTCTCTTGCTAGGACCTTAATGTGGTGTAAAAACATCTTAGTACGTATCAACGTCAGTAAAAATACTCATGTGGGGAGATCTCAATTCTTTTATGCATAAGTGGATAGTGGATAGTGAATACCTGCTTTATTTTAATATAGTTTTTTAAATATAATATTGCATACATATTATTTAGTTACATCAGCAAAATATTTGCACAGACCACCGGCATAGTTCACGGAAATGGATAACTGCTCCATTGTTCATGTTACGTGAGGCAAATAAACACCTTGCTCATTGACGTTATAAATCGGATAGGTATCAATGCACATGGAAGATGTAATATTTCTGTTAAGTTCCTACTTTTGATACCTAATAGTTACACAGTAAATTTTTGTCCAATATTAAGACACTAACTACCTAGTATAAAAAAAATGCTTTGAAAAAATGTAATGTTCAAGAATCTTCATCATACCACACTTTTATTTATGGTGATTTTTATGGGGAAAAAGGTTCTCTTAGTTTCTCATACAATTCCTTCCGTTTTTTTGTCTAATTGATACAATGAATGTAAGTATATAATTTTGAGACAATCCAATTTGGTTTGGAAATGCTCTTATGTGTGTGTGCAAGGGCCTTCACCAGCTCGCGCCACGTCTTCCCATCTTCAGCGACTTTCGTGGCCTCGCTCCAGCTCAAACCAGCCGCTCGTAGCTCATTTTCGACGGACCGCTTCCACTTCTTATGTTGAGTAGATATAACAAAAAAATATGGAAATTAGGTATATGGACAAGATAGTTTAGTTATGTTATCAATACATTTAACTAGCGGATCATGATTTTCCAATAAAAATACAAGAGTTAAAGACAAGTAAACTGTCGAACCTTAAATCTCTTAGGGCCCCCATACATTAGTGTTACCAGAAGAATACGACCTCGGTCTCATTAAAGCAAGAGTGAATAGGTTCTGTCTTCTCTTTCCATCAAGTGTGAGAAGGGTGATTCATCGATCAGTTTAAAAAAAATGAATACAGGCGGACTGCAAATCAACTGCAACTTGGAACTTCACAGACGATGCAGTTGCAAAGCCTACACCGGCCCTTGCGCAAAATTATCTCCACTTAATTCGCCGCCGTCGAAGCTATCAGATAAGGCAGCTGATTGAATAATAAACTTCTAACGAGACACGACGCGATCTAAACATGGCGGCGGCGGCCATCTTGTTCCTTTGATGCGCCGGCGCAATAAATCTCGCGCGGTCGTCAGAGCGACGACGTACGACGTACGACCTATAATTTCAGAGTTCCTTGGAAGGTGGGGCGGCCTTGCTTTAAGATCAGTGGTGGGCAAACTTTTTTTCATTGGGGGCCAAAATATGAAGGCTAAATAAATAGTTCCTTCCTTTTACCGCGGCTTCGCTCGCGTTAAATTCGAAAATTGCAGAATTCTCCATACAAATTTGCACCATGCATTTTAGGAAAGTAGGGGGTTAGAAAGAGACAATAAGTAGCCTATTTCACTCTCCATCCTTTCAACTATCTCCACTTAAAAAATCACGTCAATTCGTCACTCCGTTTTGTCGTGAAATATGGAGAAACAAACAGATACACATTTTCCCATTTATAATTTTAATATAATATAAATTTTAGATAATAAGATTAAATATGGATTTTAGTGGCGGGCCAGTTTTACACCAAAAATGCACTTTTACTAGAGTGCTGGCCATATCACGCACTATTTTGATAGACTGGTGGCGGTGGTGGGCCTGATAAGATCCTTTTGCGGGCCGGACAAAGCCCGCGGGCCACTAAGTAGTTTGCCCACCACTGTTTTAGATCAAAAGTACAAAGTCAAGCAAGGCTAGCGAATTATGTTTTTGGAGTTTTGATATCTTTTAAAGTTCTAATTTAATAGTTATTTTCTCTTTGTGCTTGAAATGTTTATTGAACTTTAACCACAATATACATACATACATCATCATCACAATATTATTTTAAAGTATTAATATAAAACACAAATTTTATAATAAGAAACAGACGTTATGAGATCACAGTAAATTCGTATGTCTTTATCTACTACAAAAATAATATTATAATGGCTTTAAACTTGAATTATTTAGGTAGGTACTCAATATTAAATTTAATTTTACATATATGTAAAAAGAAAGCTCATGGACATGTGCATTCTCCCCATCCTGACCTACGGAGCACAGACTTGGTCTTTCACAAAAGTTCAGAAATCCACCCTCAAGGTCTGTCAGCGTGCCATGGAGCGTAGTATACTCGGCGTGAAGTTGACCGATCGCATCAGAAACACTGTACTACGCTCCAAAACACGGATAACTGACGTAGCTGAAACAGCCGCCAAGCTTAAGTGGGACTGGGCAGGGCACGTTTGTCGTATGCCGGATGACATATGGGCTAAAGCGACAACCAATTGGGTCCCACCAAATCGAACCCGGGGTTGCGGAAAGCCTCGACGACGTTGGCGAGATGACCTTGACGCTTTTGATGAGAACTGGTGGGAAACGGGTCAGGACCGGGATACGTGGAAAGCGAAGAGGGAGGCCTTTGCCCAGCAGTGGGACACTCTAGGCTCATATAAATAATAATAAATAAATATGTAAAAGTAGTTTTTGACAACCATTGAAGTAGGTAAGTACTTACAGAAATCTTAAAATATGAAAAATCATCAAAAGATATGTGAATGTAATGTCACATGTAAGAATTTACTATTTCCTATACATGCTTTCTTTCAACTTCTTTTTTTCAATTTTGATGTCCTTTTTCAGCGTACACCATAACCTAGAACAAAAAATGTGGCGCATTTAAAACACATATGAAAATAAAGTTAAAAAATAAAGTCAAAATAAAGAAAGGCCTATTAGCAAAATACACTCATGGATAATGATATTTATGTCCCATAAGAAAGGAATTTTTTAACTTAAAGTACAGAAATAGTAGATTAGCATAAGGCTGAAGATGGAAAAGACGGGTAAGTAATCCTCTCCCGAATTAGGCTATACAGCCACGAACGTAAGTGTCGTAAGGATGCTGCTTAAATCATCTGTTATAGATGCAAAGGTCTATTATTATAACAGGCATACCATGATACGAATAGTATGGATAATGATGTAATTATTATACATGCTGAAGTAAATTATAATTTACCTCAAAGTGCAGAAGTAAAAGATCTCAACGAGGCTGAGGAAGGAGAAGCCAAGGAACAGGCCCAGGAGGCCACCGCAGTTGGCGAGGAAGTCCGTCAGCCCGAACAGCTCCGAGCGACGCATTGACACGAAACGGGGCTCTTTGAAGTAAATTTCCAGGCGGGAATAACTGAAATTGTATTGTGGTAATAAATAAGCATCAATAATAAGGTCAAATATGAATAACAAACAGATATTAAATGAGCATGAATAGATAAGGTTAAGTCATCAATTACTTGTTATCTCAACTATATACTTGCAGTTCAATCATATTTATATATCAGCTATAATAGACGCTCAACCAAATCTTCACATTGTATAGTTTGACCAGTGATTACTCAGAGAGTACATCTGAACGTCTGTCAAGTTACAGTTTGATAGGACTGGCTTTCCTCGAAGGCAACTGACCCTTGGCACTATAAAATGACACGCAATTTAAATTTTCTATAGGAATTTAGCATTTTCAATCGATTTTTAAGTGTAATAGCTTGTCGATGATGACGACAAGGTTTAGAAAAAAGGCACGCGTTTATGAAAAAAATGGCCGATGAGCCCTAAATTTTTAAAATTTTCTGCCTTTTCACCGCCTATATTTAATTTTAGTGTCGTTTAAAGAGCGGACCTTTATATATTTACTACCATTTTCGAAAATTGAGGAATGCTCCATACAAACTTCCACCCCCCATTTTAGGGAAGTGGGGGGTTAGAAAGAGACAAACAGTAGTATATGTCACTCTCCATCCCTTTGCCTATCTCCACTTAGAAAATCACGTCATTTCGTCGCTCCGTTTTGCCGTTAAAGACGGACAAACAAACAGACACACACACTTTTCCATTTATAATATTAGAATGGATTTGGTTGTATCTTTCAGTTATAAGTAGTGCAAAAAATACTTACTTGTAATTGTCTGATATAGTGTAATCATATTTTTTGTTCATAGCCTTCATATGTTTTTTGATGTCGAAGTTTGTCTTGAGTATTTCTGCATCGTAATGAACACTGTCGCATGACGGCAAACAATTACATTTGCTCTGCTTCAATTTATTTGATGCCAACTCATCTGAAAGTATTGAATGTTTTGTTTAAAATATGTTGAAATCGTTAATCAAACAAGTGACCACTTTGAAAATAACTTGCCTTGTGCTTTTTCCACGCACCGTCTTTGCTGCGATGTACCTATTTCTGAACTATTATGATCTGTAATAAAACAAACAGTTTGTAGCGTATTCAAGAGTAAACTTTAAAAAGTTAATATAAATACTAAATAGGTACATTGAATAAGTTGACGCATGTGACGCCCCATGAGTTTCAGGCGTCCATAGGTTACGGTGACCACTTTCCATCAGGCGAGCCGTATACCTGTTTACTACAGACGTGGTATATAACAAAAGGGTTCAATTCGTCACGTTCATTCGTCATTCGTTCGTTTGGTCTGCTAGTGAAATATCAATCATTTTTTTTTTGTAGACAAACTACATAAGTACCTATTGGACAAATAAATATTTCCGATAGGTATGTGAACTGCAAACACGTCTAAATTAACAAATATAATAAGCTTAACAAATTTTCTGAGTAAGAGGGAAACTTGTGAAAATAATGGATAGTGAAGATATGAAAATAAGGAATAGCTGAATAAATAAAGAACTTACGAGGCATGTGGTACCATACACATCCGCATCGCTTATAGGTGTATAAAGATAGACACTCTAGTCGGCAGTTGTCCGGTGTGTACGTTGCAAAGTAGAGAAGCTTACGATCCTTAGGGAAGTAGCACTGACGCCTGTAATCACATAGTCCTTGGCTTAACAAAGTCCTTGTTTGCTCCTAGTAATAAGAGACCTAAACTTGAGAAAAATTCAAGACCAAACAATTAAAGAGTATTGTCACAAACGTGAGCTAACATGAAAAATTAGAAGCTTTTCAGTAAAATGAAAATATTTTCACCAATAATCATTTTGTACTTACTGTTCAGATTTATAGTTCATCAAACTTTCCGACGTGTTAAGGATACTGAACTTGAGAGCCAACGACGTGACTTGATCGGGGATGGCTGCGTAGTAATACAGCGAAGCTTGAGGCATATCAGCTGGATGTTGAAGATAGATCTGCAATGAAATAATACAAAGATTACAAAGTTAGTAGGTCAACGTGTAAAAGGTTTTTAGAGAAAATTTATGGAGTACGTTTGTAGTCCATTTACTTTATTAGGTTATGCCCAATCATTTTACCATTGGCCCACCTTGTCATTGTACTCGATTTTTATATCACACAGTCCGTCCTTGTTTTCTTTTTGCGTTCGTCCCTTTCTTGAACATTGAACATTTTTGCATAATATAACTATGTAAGTATGACCTATTTACATCTATTTACAATAAATTTTCATCTTTTACTTGCTCATCTCATCCCGTGATTCAGAAATGTGATTTTGGAAATGTTGTCAATTTAATCAATTTATTTTGTGTAAATATGTATGAAGTCAATACTCACTTTCCAGCCATTAGAAAGACTGTTACAAGATTCATCTACATCAGTCGCATTTTCAACAAGTATAATTTCGAGATCAGGTCGTGCACCATTTTCCTGAAAAAATATTTTATTTTATGAAAACCTTCGCCATATTTGCTCGTTGGATATTTTTTTTATATCAGAGGACATTTTGGGGTTTGTTTTGTATTAATTTCTTGCCAATATTGTATTTATGTAGAACGTTTAACACTATTATTTAAGTTTATATTATTATTAACACTATTATTATTTAAGTTTTGCAAGGAGTCTAACCTGGCCACGCCGTGGATATTCTTCTGTATCATCTTCCACTTTTGATCTTCTTCCTTTTGAATACTTCTTCTTTTTTCTTTTAGAAGTTGGACTTGAATATCCAGATATTATATTCCATTTGTTTGCTGGGGTTGAAGAATTTATATAGATGTAATCGTTTTGTATACTGAAACAAAGACATAGTTATTTATAATTTTCTCATTTTATTGGTATTTTATGACAAACACGGTGCACTTTTTACTAAATGTCAAATTAAAGAAAAATAATCATTTAGGTTAGGTCTCAAATAATTATTGTGACGGGATATCAGAATAATTTTATATGGGTTCGCTTTAGACAAAAAGTAGTGGTGGAATATTTTGAAGGTTTCAAGGGTAGGGGGAGATATTTACACATTGATGATTGTAAGTAAATGTGCAATGAATAGTAAAATGTACCTTTTAGTTCTGAAAATGTCGTTATAAGATAAAGCGTTGAAATTGAAGCACACGCCTTCGCTAGTAAGAACTTCTTTAAAATACTCTCCGCAAGGTACTCCTTGCTGACCTCTCCATGTGCAGGAAAGCATCACTTCTTCTACATCTGGTGCCATCTGAAAACAAAATACTCTTATCAATAATAAAAAAAAACTAGGAATATATCGTGATTTAATGATTCAAAGAGTCTTCTCTCAAAAATAGTTGAACATAACATATTTTCCCTCAATTTTCTTGGGGATGATGGTCCTTGGAGACCCGACTGGACTGAAAGTTTAGTTACTCAAGCTGCCTTGAACTGGGATCAATAGAAGAATATGATTTGAGCCAAACAATTACCCCAGCAGAGAGTAACATGGTGAAAAGAAGAATAAATGTAAAGACAAAGTACTTACGTTTATTATATTATTTACGAGAGATTCATTAGATTTGTTTCGAGGCGTCAAGTATCTGTAGAAGTTTTCACACACCAGAAAAGCATCTTCCAGTAATATCCTTTCCTCCTCATCATTAGTCATTGACAACGAAAATAAAGTCCTGAAAAATTAATAAATGTAATAAGGAACCAAATTTTTTGGAGAAACAAAAGACTAGAAGTTAAAAACTTACTCTTTGTCAACGTTTGTATTGATTTTGCGCTTTTTTCCATACTTGACAAATTTCTCCGTGTACCTATAAGCCGATGATTTGCATTTCCATTGCGGACATATTGTTATTGATGGAAATGGTACCTGTAACATAAAGGTAGTACAGATAGTAAAAATAAATTAATTTTATACTTACTGTTAAAATAATAGTTATGAGCATATCGGCAATCATAAAGGCAAAATGATGAAATAGATGAATATTGAAGGATAGAGAGGCAGGGGTAAATTCAAACAACGATGAATGGATCGTGTGGAAAGGGCACATAATTATGAGAAAGAAGGGAAGTGCAGAAAGAAATGGAGAAAAACGGAAGACCACGCATAACGTGGGAAAAGGGCAAAAAGAAAAAGAAGGACGAATTCCGATGTTAACCGGCGAGATCTTATACGGGGCACCCGGGTCGAAAACGTCCTCGTGGATGCCCCAGATATCGCTGGTCCGAGGAAGCTTTTAAAGACCTGTATGCCCTCGGAGTACCCAATCGGCGTGAAGTGTCCAAGGATAGGGCAAAATGGCAATCTCTTTAGTCAGAAGTCAAGATATTTTTTGATGAATCAAAAGTTTTGAGTGATCCAAAAGTTTTGAGTCAAAAAACTCAAGTAAGTAATGACGAAGCACGGGATTAAACGAGCATCTCCTGCTTTAGTTATCGCCTAGGTAGACGTGACATGTAGTGGAAATACTGGAAGCAATATTGTACATGGAAAAACTAACGACAACTTTATTTATCGATATATGTACTTCAAAAAATGTTAGCTTCCAGCATACCAAGGTAGGTTAATTATTATGCAAGTGACTTACTTCTCCAACAGGGATCATCATCTCGTTGAAGGACACGATGACGGGACTGTACCACCACTTGTGCCACACGCGTTCGATCAGAATGAAGCACATGACCAGACTGGCCACGAAGGTAAGGATCCAGAACACTCTGAAATGAAATTGGTAGCAGGTTACATTACATTTTTTTTAATTATAAATGAGCTTACTCTTGGCCACAGACTAGCCAAAGGCAAACGTGGCCTACGATGGAGTGAGCTCGCCCAGAAGATGCCTGTTCACCACAGATTTGAAGGTTGCCGAGGTTGAAGAGTAAAAAGAGAATGGAGTGGAAGGATCAGTTGGAAGTGGAAGACCTAGGCGAACTTTCTCAACTAAACTGGGAAAATATTGTAAAGAGACCGTCAGAAGTTTCTTTCGTTGGGAAGTTTTTTTAAAGCCTGAAAACTATCTAAGACATGAAGATATAAATATTGTTGTAGAAAAAATCATCGGTGAAAATCAACTTACTTTTCTACAACAGTAAGTCCGACTTCAGTGACGTATCGAAGACCGTGGAGGGTTGTGTTTTCGCAAAGTCCAGGAACAGCTCTATGATGAGGAGCTTCTGTCGCTTCCTCCTTTGCTTCCTTATGCAGACCTTCCCGAACTCTCCAGATACTCCATCTTCTTCTTCTCTGAAATGTGCATCATCATCATCAGTGTATGAAGGGATATTCGTTTCATGACTGGCCATAAGAATGTCCTTGAAAATAAAATATGTTTGTCTGTTTGTCATATTAACCATACAAGTCGAAATAATAAAAACAAACGATTCATAATGAAAAACTATGACAATGAAGCGATGCCAAGTGTCTGAAATCATCATAGGTATTTATTGAAAATAAAATCGACTAGATTTTTGCCTCAATCAATACTTCATCAAAATTACCGTTACAATACAGTTACCAGAGTGCATATTAGGATTTTTAATGAAATCTAAATCAGATATTCATTTTCCTAGTAATAACTTTATAATTATCATTTTCAATTTTCAATTTTTTTTTTAATAGCCCGTTTATGTGTCCCACTGCTCCCCGTGATTTCCACAGCTCCCGTTGGTGTGCTATTTCTGGCCAATTAGTCACGAAGGTGTCAAAGTCGTCCCGCCATCTCCGTCTGGGCCTGCCACGTCCGCGCTTAATTTGATCCACTTAGTGGCTATGCTGGCCCACCTATCCGGGTGCATGCGGCAAACGTGACCTGCCCAGTCCCACTTTAGTCTGGCGGTCTTCTCCCCCACATCAGCTATTCGTGTTTTGGAGCGCAGTGTAGTGTTTCGGATGCGATCCATCCTAGTAACACCTAAAATACTGCGCTCCATTGCTCGTTGGCAATTGCAAATTTTCAATAAAATTATTTATTTTATTTCTCTGAATTACCACCACTCGAATCAGTATTTAAGCAGTAAATAGTAATACAGAAATACATAATACAGAAATACATAAAGAACAAAGAAGACTATTAACATACAAGAAAAAAAAAACTATCACTTACTCCATCTCTGGACACAACTGCTCACCCTTCAGTTACATTCGCAACTGAATTTCCGTAATTGCGCCGTTACTCAATTAGGTTAAAAGCCACTTCTAATTAGCTGACAGTGACAGTGTTTACACTGAGTTAATTGACAGCCCTGGGGGGTTTTATGTCATGCAAATAATATGCATTAACGCACCTGTATGGAAAAGATCATATGGAAGGTGCGGCAGGTCAGACCCATTCAGACGTACACCGACGTCAGAACGATATCCAAAAGATATCATTCAGTCATCGTCCGTCTCACGCGTGCCATTTCAGCTACCACAGGATGAGAGAAAATACAACCAGTTTTCATGTTCGGTCAACAAGTTTTTTGGTTAAAATAGCGCCTGCGTGCTCTTTGGTTCAAACAACAAGCTACTTGTCATTTGAATCGGCAATATATTTGAAACAACAAGTCGATTTTATAAAAACAACCTGACACATATTGTTTTAAACATACGTTTGGCTGATTCAAACGGATAAACCGCAACAAGTCGAACTTCTTAAATTCACAATGCAAATTTCTCTCAGTGCAGAGGATCGAGTATATAGACAATCACGGTCAAAGAAAATATGAAGTCATATGCAGTGCATAGACTGCCATCTCTGGACGTAAAATTAAAACTTTTCAACCTTTTGATAATGGCCATTTGTTAATTATGAATAGCACCATCTAGACGACAGTGCATATTTCTTGATGGTTCTAAGGTACGTTTTATTCTTGGACTTTATCTGTCTTTATACCGAGTTGTATATTTCTGCAGCTACGCTACGGGCTACAGACAAGCACGATATCTAAATGGCACTTTTGAGATATCTCAATGATATAAGTTTAGGTTGGAATTGGCCGGTTTGTCAAAGTTTGGTGAAAAATGAACCAAGTTATTCATAGCTACAAAATAATGGAAGCTCTGTTATCTTCTAAGCCACATTATGTAAATACCGTACTAGTAGTATATACCATGTGCATGTATTGTATACCTGACTGACGCTGTCACTTCTACTTCTTTTTTTTTAATTTGTATTTTTAAGTAGTCACACTACTATTTAATTATTTATACTATATGTAAACATGAAATGTGTCGCTTAACTTCAAAACTGGTTAAATCCATTCTGCTATAAGGTTTATTATCTTTCGGGTCATCTTATTTTTTTTTTATATTCAACCTTAAAGCAAGTTTGAAGTTAAGCGACACAAATAAATGTCATATACAAAGAAAAAGTGACCAAGGTCTTCAAGTGTCCTGAGCTGGAATCGAACCAGCGTCCTCCGTTCAGCGTCTTTTTCTTTGTATGAAAATGAAATGAAAATGAAAAATGATTTATTGGTTACATTTTAACACATTACTAGAAACAAACCGAAGACTTCTTTTAAGTAAGATATTTACTTGTGCTAGAAGCCTCCGCTCTTCAATACAATTTGAGGGTTACAAACCAATTTATACTTATGTTTAATGTACATAATCTTAATTTTATTTCACTACAATTAACTTAATTAACATGCTTATACGTGCGTATAAGGCAGAAAAGTTATACATTTTAAATTTTTATTTTTTTAACTACTTATCTAATTGAAAAGTTCTAAACTATTTGAGAGCATAATAAGTAGGCATCTCAATGTGTGTATGCGTGTGCGAACGAAGTGAGTGCGCATGTGTGTGTGTGTGTGTGTTTGTGTGTGTGTGTGTGTGTGTGTGTGTGTGTGTGTGTGTGTGTGTGTGTGTGTGTGTGTGTGTGTGTGTGTGTGTGTGTGTGTGTGTGTGTGTGTGTGTGTGTGTGTGTGTGTGTGTGTGTGTGTGTGTGTGTGTGTGTGTATGTGTGTGTGGGTGTGTGTGATTACATTGATTACATACAAGATTCAATTTCAGAGTAACATAATGTTTTTAACCACTGTGTAATGTTATGTTTGCAGGTATATGTAAGTTGCGGATAAATGTTTAATTGTTTATCTACATAATTGTATAGTTTGGCAGATAGGTAACAAAATTGTCTTTTAGCAAATTTCGAATTTAAAGAGGGGACTTTTGCAGGTTTTGGCTTTCTCCTTCGATTTATATTGACAGTGTCATACTTTATACTAGAGTGCAATTTAATAACACATCCCAAGACATAGAGTTTTCTTATAGACAACAAGTTACATTCTTTGTATAAAGCATCTGTTGGGTATCTGTAAGGTTTCGAAAAATAACTTTGAGTAAACACCTTTGCGCTCTTTCAACCTCTAGAAACTTTGTTTTATTGGCTCCACCCCAAATGGGAATGCAGTAGGTTACAATAGATTGGGCAAGAGAAGTGTAAATCTGGGTAAGTAATTGAGTAGATGCGACATGTTTCAGGATTTTAAAAAGCCATATCAGCTTCCGGATTCTTCCATTTAGATAATCAATGTGGCTATGCCAGGAGAGACGCTGGTCAAGGATAATCCCAAGGTATTTGGTTGAAGAAACCTTTTCAATGGGTTGGCAGTTACAAGATAGGGTGTTTGACAAGTTGCATGTGTGTATTTTAATTTTTAGGTCTTTAGGTGGTTGAGTGTTTTTGTATTTTGAAAAACATATATAGTTGGTCTTAGTGATGTTAAGCGTTAATAAACTACTATTCAGCCATAAGGCAATCTTGTGTAACCCCTTTTCAGCTTTATCAAACACCGCATCCCACGAGCACCCGTCAAAAACTATCACAGTGTCGTCAGCGTACGAGAAGACGCACCCTCCTCGACCTTGAGATCTGTAAGATCGTTAATATACGCAAGGAAGAGCGTGGGGCCGAGAACACTCCCCTGAGGGACGCCAAATGTTACTCTAATCTCATCGCTTACATGTGACCCGATTTTTGTCCGTTGCGTGCGGTCATTAAGATAGCTCTTGAAAAGATTAAGCGGTGCTCCCCGGATGCCAATATTTTCAAGTTTGTTCACAAGCAAGGGAGAGAGACTGTGTCAAAAGCTTTGCGCAGGTCTAGAAATACTGCAAGACATTTATTGCCCTTATCTGTGATCTGAGTAATTTTATTTGTTAGTGCCAAGACTGCATCTTCTGTGGATTTCCTTTTCTAAAGCCATACTGGGCGTCTGATAGAAGTTTAAATTTTTCTAAGTAATTTGTGAGCCTGTAGTTTATTAGTTTTTCTATAATTTTAGAGATAGACGGTAGTACAGCTATTGGACGGTAATTATTGACATCGTCTCTCTCCCCAGACTTGTAAACAGGTGTAACAATTGCTTGTTTCAGCTGGTGCGGAAACACCCCGCGAGCAAAGCACAAGTTTGTGAGATGACTAATGATCGGGACGACTACTTGACCAGCTAGTTTCAAAAACTTGGTAGGGATTCCATCCCATCCCGGAGCGCTATCATTTTTGAGACTCATTAGAACGGAATCCACTTCCTTTGGGTCCGTGTCAAGGAGAACAAACGACGAAACACTATTTGGGACATGTGAAGGAAAGTTTGTATTATGAGATCTTTGTATATCCTCTGCTAGTTCTTGTCCCACCGTAGCAAAGAAATTATTTGCATGGTTGGTAGCTGCTGAAGGAGATGGTTTAGCATTTAGTAATTCAAAATTATCATTGTTATCCTTAGATTTATAATGGGTTATTTTTTTAATCGATGTATATGACATTTATTTAATGTTTATAGTTTTTTTCCAACAGCTTTTGGGATCCTGGACCACTAGTTACCAACTGAGAGTTGGGAAACCATTTGGGAAAGTAGCTCCACTTCTTTAATTACCACAATTTGAGATAGCTCAACTTCTGAAATCAATCCTTTAATCTTAGAACCAATTTTTCCGAAGAAAATATTTTGTTCACGGGACGCTGTAGTTCATTGAGTACAAAGACGACTACATACTATATATTATACCTCTAGGTAACAATATATAATTATATTTGTCCCAACATTGCAGCATTGCTGACTGTCTTTATGAGCATGTTTTTCTCCATCAAGTTAATTGCAAGTACATTGAAAATAAAAATGACTATTAATCAGTATTAATGTAACAGAAGAGATATGTTTGTAGGTTGAGTGATGTTCATCCAATTTGTAATGGACACCCGAGGGACTCAAAAGGCTTGAATAATAAAAAAATATCACTATTTCTTTTAGTTTTAATAGCATTAGAATTTTATGGGACAAAGACTGACGCAAACTTGCCTGTATAATGTACATGTCTGCCTGTCAATAAGTTATTAGTTCGTACAACTTTTAAAATAACTTATGTTAAGATTTTTGGCTTAAGTATATTATTTTTTTATTGTAAGTTATAAGGGCAAATCTCGACTGGGGGGCAATTATTGTAACTAATCCATTTTTTCCATTATTTATTACACTATGATGTTGAGGTCTACATGTATCCACTGAACACGCCTATCATATATGTGACAATCCATAAGAAAAGGGCCCTTATGGCGGTTTCTAGTTACGGAGATATCGACGTTTTTGTAAAATCGTTCGAAATTATCGATTTTTGAATTTATGCAAAATAGTAAAATATACGAATAGACGTGCAATTGTAGCTTGGTTTCAGTAGTGTACGTTAAGTATTTCTATATTAAAATTCAGCTCAAAGTTTAGTAGAAAAGGGCCCTTATGCCAGAGCGCGTTCGAAAATATGAAAACTGTTGTTAAAAAATGTTGTAATTACTTACAACTTTTGTTTATAAGTTAGTTTATGTTATATAGGTACGATTCAATGAAGTACTTTGATACCTAATTTAAAAATTACCCGATTTAGGTACCTAGTCGTCACTTTAAAATAAAAATCTTACTCGTGAGTAGCTACTAAGTGCAATCTGACTTCAAACCTCACTCGGCGGCGTGTCAAAGCGAAGATGTTCTTCCTTTGACTAATGCCGCCGTTACCACTGTCTCTCTCTTACTCGCAATGCAATTATAGGCACAGTTGATGCCACGTGGCAATGTTGCAGCAGTTGACGGTACGTAGTTTATGAATGGTCCCTTATTGGTGACATTATCGGTGGTAAGATGTGTTTTCTTCCGATATACTAAGTGTCTTAAATAATTAAAAAACAAATATTAAGAATTACAAATCGATCTGGTAGGTACTGTGTGAATTAATAATTATAATAAACGTTTTATGAGAATTACTGATTAATGATCAAGATTTTAAGTTTACTTCATATAACATATAACCGATGCACACTCTATTTAATAATGAAAATATTGGAAACATGGAAAAAATGGACCAGTTACATTTGCACCCTAGTTGAGATTTGCCTTTACCTTAAATGATATTCTGTAGCCTGCCTTAATAATGATGAAAGGGTACATAGAAAATGTCTGTCTTTTCCTTGATCGTTTGAAACGATTTTTCTTTTAGATAAGATTGTTTTTCTTCAGTCTAATGCAGACTCTATAATTATAATCCCATTACATACTTATCACTTATCATTAATCTCCACTTATCAATAAATCGAAGCCATGAGTCAAACCAAATCCGTTCGGTAGCGACGCGAGCCACAAAGTACGCATTATCTCGATACCACGTCACTCAAGCGTCCATCAACGTTTTACAAGTTTACCTTGTACACTTCTATAACAGACAATCATTCAAAAATTACTTCTACATCTCTGTATTAAGACTGTCAATTGTTTTTGGGAGATGAAGGTACGATGATTGGATCGATTGTCTGAAGACAATCGCTGCGTTTGATTGACAGATAAAAGAATTCGATGCGTCGGCTTTGTGTAGATAGATATAGATTGATTATTGGTATCGGATAATTGGTTAGAATCTGGTAGCTTTGTTGTGGACTGCTGGGGTTACGGGTACCATCCCACTGTTGTCTAACAATACGGAATTCAGACATACCCTTTAGGATGGTAAAATTTTAGTGCTCCATTAACCCCTCGTATGCGGCCTGTCAATTTTGGTCATTGAAATAGTGACCTTGACATAGCAATAGATTATAATTCCCACGCACGGATCCGTGTCTAAGCAATCTAAGCATACGAGGGGTTAAAGTTGCAGCTCTTACAAGCACTATTAGGCGGGGTAGCTGACTATCAGCAGTCGGGCCTGATGCTTATTGTCACATAATAACAATCATTTGGTCGAAGTCTAATCAAAGCTCTAACGCAAAATCTTTGTCGCTTACGGATGAGATTAGGTCGAAGGAAGATCGCTTCATACGAATAACTTTTCTAATCTTATGACCAGGTCACCAAGTTTTTTTCAACTGATGATCATAGCCGCCCATGGATACCCGAAACATCAGAAGGGTTAGAGGTGCATTGGCAGCCTTTAAGGTGGGAATAAGTTTTTTTTCATGAAAGTTTGAAGGTCAAATCGATCCGAAAATACCGCAGGTCAACTGTGCAGGAAGTTTAACAGGAAATTTCGCTTGGAAGTGACACTATACGGTTTGTTATCCTCAGTGTTGAGGGCCATTTACTCTTCAGCACAGGTCTTGGATCCCACCACCAGATTCCAAATGCAAAATTTTCAGGTCTTTCGGATTTTTACGACTTAAGGCTGAATATTTCCAGGCCATAGCGTTTGAACATTTTTAGCCCAAACTAACCAAACTACCACCAAAGAATTTGGTCTTTTGGACTTAGGTCACCAAGACCAGCTGACCAAAGAGGATCGAGTTGTATAGATAGTTACTGTCAAAGTAAAACGCGTAATCACAGTGCAAAGACTGCCATCTCTCGGCACAAGCTTAAAACTTTTGCACCTCAGTCTTGACAATTTGGCCCATATTGTTAGCTTGATATATGTTAAAATATACACCCATCTTAAAGGCCGGCAACGCACCTCCAACACCTCTGGTGTTTCGGGTGTCCATGGGCGGCGGTGATCGCTTACCATCAGGCGACCTGTCTGCTCGTTTGCCTCCTATCCCATAAAAAAAAGTCAAATATTAATATTAGAGCCATCTAGACGTGCGCTCCCCAAAGGTATAACGCCATCTAGGCCACCGTACCTTTTTCTTTGTGGCTTTGAGGTACGGCGCTTTAAATCCACTTGCAGCTAACCAGTAAAAACCTCCAGCCTAACTTCACACTCCAACTAAACTTCTTTACTTACGCAAAAACTTTCAACCAGATAATTTAAAAACCCTTGTATGCCTATCTTTCCGGGCAATCGGCGTCATTCCTAACGATTTCAATTTCATCTCGATACGATATCTGATCCAGAATTGCTACGCCGATAGCAACACCGCTTGAATATGAAGCAACCCTAGCGGCTTACTGCTACAAAGTTTTATTTTGCGGTGGCAACCCTAATACGACCACGTCATTACCGTATGACGACCTCTGTTCTTCTATTTTGCGTTTAGTTCGCATGAGAACTTAGTTGAAATTACAACGAGAGGCCAAAGGTAGTAAGGATGTGTTTGAAACGTAGGGTTGTCAAATAGATAGTGGTGGCACAATCCGCTATTATCGATAAAGATAAGAGGTAGGTGAGTATTAGGTGGAATAAGGCTCTATTAAGTTGTTCCGCTGCGCGATAAAACAGAATGTTATCTTGGTTGCTTCGCGTAATGATCTGAGGCGGTGTAAGTGCGCCTAGAAAACTGCATTAAACCATAGGTAAGTACATTTAGATTATGAATATGATGATTGAGTACTGTCACATCAGCGTTGCTACTTACTACCGATGATTACTTGTAGGCAAAATTAATAAGCTTTCAAGCTTCATAGAACCAAAAAAAAATACGAGAAGAGAGTACTTGCATAAATGTATGCACCTGAGCCAAAAAAATACAAAAAGACAGGGTGAAATAATTTTTAGGAAAAAAAAACCGCCTTCCTTTGGGGTTCTGGTGATAAATATTTTCAAATGTTGGATTATGTTATCAATTCGTCTGTATATTTTTTAATGTTTGTTATTCGTTATCTCCGTCATTTCTGAACCAATTTTAAAATAATATTAAAATAAAATTTAGATGATTCTGAAGTACTTACAGATGAGAATGATTATCAGAACGGAACTGGATGCATATACATTCAATCAAAAAAAAAAATTTTTCAAAATCGGTCCAGTAACGACGGAGATATCGAGGAACAAACATTAAAAAAAAAACACAGATGAATTGACAACCCCTTCCCTTGAGATTTGGAAGGCGGTTAATAAAAAGGATCGTTGAAATTTTACATAGTGACTTTGGAGGTCATAGTGAACAACTATTATTATGGGACCAATGCTGAAAACGCGAAAAAAAATTAGGTTGTTCTATAGAAATGAGCGGCATCATGACAGTCGAAATGTATGAAACTGCCAAATGTTTTTTTGTGATTTCAGCATTAGTCCCATAATAAAAGTTTTTCATTATGACCTCAAATACACTAATATGCAAAATTTGAATAGTCCTTTTTATTTCACCGTGTAAAGTATTTATATACACACTAGCTTTTGCCCGCGGCTTCGCTCGCGTTAGAAAGAGACAAAAAGTAGCTTATGTCACTTTCCACCCCTTCAACTATCTCCACTTAAAAAAATACGTCAATTCGTCGCTCCGTTTTGCCGTGAAAGACGGACAAACAAACAGACACACACACTTTCCCATTTATAATATTAGTATGGATAAATCATGCACCTATCTTTAGAGATACACTACCAAAGTTAAGAGTTAAGACATTAAAAAGGGATGATTTAAATAAATTCACAAATTTCGGTTACCACTTCACGTGTATAAATAGTGCGTATGTATTACAAACACATTTGTCTTCTAGGTACTAGGGTGACCAGGGTGCGTAGCCGAATAGCACAAACGCTCACGAAACGCTCACGAAACGAAACGCTAGTAGATATCTATCTCTATCGCTCTTGCGTATTGGCGCGACAGAGCCAGACTAGCTTTCTCGGCGTTTCGTTTTCGTTTCGCGCCGGAGAAATGCCATTCGGCTATGGGGCCAGGAGTATTCTTTGAAATTTGGGACGTGCTGATTTGAGTCTTCGATTATGTGCTAGGGGCCCTTTTCTGTCGCTTTTAAGTCATAAGTATATTGCTAACAATTTAAAAGTGCTTACTGTAAGCCTATTTGAATAAAGGATATATTGAATTGAATTAAATATTAATCTTCGCTTGTCATTTGATAAAGTGAATAGTGCTACCCCTGACGGGGAATTACGTAATTCTTTATGCAGTTCATAATTTTTAATTGTTATTACCTCATTTAATATTTTGTTATTGTCCAGTATAATAGGAAATCCTGGTCCCACTGCAAACTATCGGTTGACCCAGAGGCTGGACGTCCGATCGAAATCTGGCTCCATTTACTTTGTCCAACATATATTAGGTGCTATTTGCCTATCCCGTAATTAGTAATGGCTTTTGACCCAATTACCTCGATTAATTATATTACACAACAGTTGAGGCAGTGGGAAATATTCGCTGAGTGGGAACAGCCGTGTCCGGAAATGGAGTAAGTACAAGATTATTATTTAATAAGTAGATTATAATAATAATTATGTAGTGTTGGCTTAGGCCCTGCTCCGCTGCTGGCAGTACCTAAGTTAGGTTTTTAAACGTGAAAACTACGAATAAAATTAATTACTTAAGGGTCTTTTACGTTTCCATTGCGGGCATATAGTTATTGATGAAAACGGTACCTGGAAGAATGAAGTTGATGGTTAGGCCGATGTTTTCCCATGATGTTGCTTATGCCCATGGGCGGCAGGCGGCTCGTCTGCTCGTTTGCTGCCTATTTCATAAAAAAAAAAGTTTAAAATTTGCGGACAGATTTCATTCGGTAAAAAATTGTTGATTCGCCCTTATTTCAAGAGCAGCACTTCATCAGACATCTGAGAAAATTAAGTCTCTGATGCTCCAGTCCTGATTAGACCCGGTCTAACTCAATTTTTCCTTTTCTATTTGGTTGTTGTTGTTGTTATTGTTACCTGTGTTAGGGCATCCCATTTGTGCATAGGACCTCCACAAGATCCTTCCACGCCTTTCTATCTTGAGCCACCGTCTTGGCCTCGTTCCAGATCAGTCCGAATTCCCGCAGCTCATTCTCTACGCTCCGCTTCCAGGTGTGTACAGGGCGTTTGCGGGCTCTCTTTCTATTTGGTACTTTACCCAAATCAAACCTTTAATTTTAGAAAAGTAGAAGAAGAAGGTGTGCCAGGAGAGTTCGGGAAGGTGTGCCACATCAAGAAGCAGCGGAGGAAAAGACAGAAACTCCTCATCATAGAACTCTTCTTTGACTTCGCGAAGAATACGACCCTTCATGGCCTTCGGTATATCACTGAAGTTGGACTAACTGTTATTGAGAAGTAAGATACTTGTTGGTGGTCATAAACTTATTACACATTCCCAAAAGGGAGAGGCAGAGCACATGAGACAGACACATTTTAAAGGTTTGAAACAAAATGAAATTGTGATGTTGCAGTGACAGAAAGCTAGCCAAAATACATGGAACCTATATGAGTTCCTCACACAGTCGGATTCTACGCAACCAGAAGAGGAATAGGATTAGTGAAATTTTTAACCCATCACCACACGTCATATTCAAATAAGTTATAATCAATACCTATACTAAGCTGACTTTGATGTTTCAGTAATGTCAACGTCCCATAAGAGAAGATACAATAATTTACTTATTTATGACACATCACGTCAGGTAGCTCATATTCATGTGCTGTTTTTGTTCAACTTTAGCAGTAAATTAACGATTTGTTTTCAGAGTGTTTTGGGTCCTCACATTTCTGGCGAGTGTGGTCCTGTGCTTCATCCTCATTGAGCGAGTGTGGCACAAGTGGTGGTACAGTCCCGTTATCGTCTCCTTCAACGAGAAGATGGTCCCAGTTGGAGAGGTAAATTTCAAAAGGCGATGATCTTTGTTCTGGAATGTACCTTTTTTCTCAGGGGTGGAAGTGGTCCCGTTTAAGAAAGATGTTTGCGGTTAGGTAGGTTGTGTATCTATGTAGGGTAGTCATAAAACTGTATTATAATTATGTATAACGTATTTATTTATATGATTTAACGTCTATATTGCTATAGTTTGTAGGTTAGGTATAGGTTTAGCTTAGGAACGTCTACCGTCTCCAATTCTCCTTCAACTGCTCTAAGGTTAACTGGAAGAAATCCCTTAATGGGATAAGTTCGCCTTTGTACAAATTATGTGTGTGTTCTTTTTTATTTAATGTGTGTGTTCTTATCTTTGTACAATAAAGTGTATTACTACTACAACTACTACTTTAACAGTATCGAGGTCCATTTTGTGTATGAGAAATTGCTCGTTTGTATGAACGTGCGTACGCATGATTTCAACTTTCCGATGCGTCAGCGTCTTAATACTAACGAGCAATTTTTCGGGATACTGCCAACGCGGTAGGTAGTTCTGTGCCTGACTCGGCTTGCTCCAGCCGCCTACGAAATAAACCCCTTCACCTTGTGCTCAACTTCAGTATCAGATGCATTCTTAACTCTTTAAATTTTAAGAGAGAAAATACAACCAGTTTTCATGTTCGTTCAACAAGTTTTTTGGCGAAAATAGCGCCTACATGCTCTTTGGTTCAAACAACAAGCTACTTGTTATTTGAATCGGCAATATATTTGTATCAACAAGTCGATTTTATAAAAACAACCTGACACATATTGTTTTAAACATACGTTTGGCTGATTCAAACGGATAAACCGCAACAAGTCGAACTTGTTAAATTCACAATGCAAATTTCTCTCAGTGGCAGTGTTGCACAGTATTGGTCTACAGTTGGTCCAAAAAAGTGGTGTTTATAATTATTCTTACATTTTAAACTAAAGCTCACCATAATGTCTGTTTTCCGTCTTTTTTAACCTTCCAGGTACCGTTTCCATCAATAACTATATGCCCGCAATGGAAATGTAAAACATCAGCTTATAACTATACGGATAAGAAGATAAAATATCGACGGAGATATAATAATATGAGCGATATCGACATTGAGTAAGTATAATACAAAAAAAATAGATGACGAAGGCCAAAGGAATTACTCAGAACTTGCACCTCTGCTTGATTTTATTATTATTTGATGTGACCCATTTTATTTTACTGGTATGACTCAAAGTGTAACTTTAGCAAAATAAATACACAAACAGTGTCGACATATAATAGGTAATCGAGTACGGGTCGAAGGTACCAATAATGCGATTTCAATACTTTCTTGATTTTCCAAAGTAATACGGTCTTTCTGAGTACTTATCTTATAATTATGGACTTATCACTTTGCCTAAGTATATTTTTTGTTCTAATAATGAACTAATCATTTATTTAATTCTTACATTGCTGCTAAAGGACTTATAGCAACGAGAGGGTTTTACTGGAGGATGCTTATCTAGTATGCGAAAAATTCCAATTTGATTTAACAGGACGTACACGAACAAATAAATCCATTGTAGATCATATAGTAAAGGTGAGTGTAATCAACATAAAAGTAAGTGTACCTAATATCTCATCCGTAAGTAATTCGATAAACTCTCGGATATTCAGTCCCCATGTGATGTTACGGAGAGCTTAGGTCTCGAGTTTGAAGGACAAGTGAGAAGCGGCCACGCAATTATTAGTGTTTGGAAATGAAGACCTAAGCTCTTCAAAACATGTTGCACGAGTGACTAAGAAAATAAATATTAAGTTCTAACACTTGTCAACTGTAAAATTATCATTTAAATTCGATTCCACCCGTAGCTCAAAATGTAAAAGCAATAATTTCAATGGCCTGTATGTTGTTGGGCTGAGAATTCCACCAACATAGAGGTCGACTGTGGGATAAGGAGTTTGTGGTGTGGACTAGCAACCGTAGGCATTTGTGGTGTGGGTTATCTGCAATATGACAATTTGGATATCTGAAAATGACACTGATACTTGAGCAGTTCTATATTTTCTGTCTATTACTTTCGTGTTTATGTATGTGTATATATTATTTCAAGATGGCGCCAAAAGTGGATGAAGTAATGGCTTCATGTCGATGGAGAGGCAGTTACAAGCCGTGTAAAAGGAGCTTTAAAGAAGTGTTGACTCGTGAGGGCGTGTGCTTCAACTTTAATGCACTGTCTTATAACGACATCTTCAGGACCGAAAGGTATGGATGGCTCTTCAATGTACATACGAAATGTAATAATCGAACAGTAAGTAAACCTGCATCAGGTATATGTATTGTAATATTGTCTTCTGTTACCGCTATATAGTTAATTAGTTACTCATGAAATAAAACTTTGGAAGTTTACAATTCATCCCGACGTTTTTCCTCAGTCATCCGTTGACCAGAACGCTGTAAAGTGCTCGAAACGTCGGGATGAATTGTAAATTCATTATACGCGATATAATCCGCTTCCATAGTTTTATTTCATATGGATTGTACTTTGAAAGAATTTTGAATTGTAATTATTTTATTCTTAAATATTGCAGAACTTACTTAAATACTTCTATAAGGTAATGTAATATTATATTTAATGCAAAATATTTTTTTATATAAACAAAATAGGGTTCCCGCAAAGGTAACAAAAAACCAAACTTGTAATGTTAAATTTAATATCCCAGCAAAAATTTGGTGGCAAAACGAGCCCCACAGTGGCTTATACATAAATAAAAATAAAACATCAGTAATACGAGAATAGAGAACTGAAATTGAAATCCAACATACAATAATGGTTGTGTTTGATAATGTTACGTTTTGTTCTGAATATGAAACGATAAATAAACCTATTTTTTGCAGTATCCAACATGATTACAAATACCTGAATTCTTCGGATCCTATTAAAAATTGGGACATAGTTTCTGGATATACAACATCGAGTGAAAATGTAACAGAGAAGACGAAGGAATATCCTCGGCGAGGACGGGTTAGAAAATTGATTTATTTTTAACAAATACATAATAATACCTTTTCAATGACATTTTTGCTATCAAATACTATGTATATATTTTACATTAGACCTCTCACCCGCTCTAGTAGCTTACAATCAATTGAAGACTTTTTTGAAGAAACAATTGAAGACTTTTCAATATTTTCAGGAAAATGGTGCGAATCCGGATCTAGAAATTTTACTGCTTGAAGATAGTGCAAATATCGATGACTCGTGCAACAGTCTCTCTAATGGCTGGAAAGTGAGTAAGCTTAATATTTTAATTTAAATTTTGAAAAAACCCTCGACCGCGACATAGTAGACGGATTTTCATGAAACATGGCTAAGAACACTCCCGACTAACTCAGCTTTCAGACCAAAAAAAAATCTAAATCGGTTCATCCATTCGGGAGCTACGATGCCACAGACAGACACACACACACAGACAGACAAACAGACAGACAGACAGACAGACAGACAGACCGACAGACCGACAGACCGACAGACCGACAGACAGACAGACAGACACGTCAAACGTCAAACGAGGTGAAAAATGAAGGCAATAACGGTGATCCTGTTTATTTTATTTATTTTTTATTTATTGATTCAAAAAATTTACACAGCATTACAGCGGACTAATACACTGTGAAATTGATAACAGACAGTATTTATACAACTAGGTACATAATACAATCTAAAAAGGTAAAAAAAAGAAAAACACAGATAAACTAATACAAGACAGAAGATTCACGTTTATCCATCATCTCACAAAACCTCATACATTCTTTACACAGATCCAACCAACCACTTGCAAATACATCACATTCCGGTGCTGATGCGAGTAGCGCATTAATATACCGTAGAACGCGGACAAGTGGTGATTGGCCATGGGATACAGTACGGGTTTTAGGCACAGCTAAAAGTTGACTACTTCGTAGTCTGAAATTAAATTGGGCCTTAGCTATAGATGGAACGAACAGGCGTACAACCTGTGCAACCAATTCCGGGCAGTCCGAGTTTCCTCGTAAGACATTACACGCAGTAGTCAAGAGTCCATAGTTGCGCCTTACCTCTAAGGAATTAAACCCTAATACTCCAAGTAGGAATTTTGATGGGTACAAATATGGGTAATAACCGTATTCCTTCTTGTATAAAAATCGCAGAAAGGCTTTCTGAATTTTTTCCAGCAAGAGTATGTACTTCTCCTCATGCGGGCTCCAGATAACCGATGCTGCCTCGAGTTTACTCCGGACTAACGCAGTGTACACTAATTTGATAATTCTAACCTGATCAAAATCTCGTGCATTTCGGACCACAAACCCTAACCTCCGGTAGACATTAGTTGCCAGCGTTTTCATATGTTCATGAAAGTTAAGCTGCATGTCAAGAATGACTCCTAAGTCCCGAACAGACTGGACTCGAGTAATGGGATCAGGACCTAGTAGGTATTGAGCGAAAATAGGGTTATTGGCACGGCTGAAAGTCATCACGGAGCACTTGGAGTTATTGAAAAGGAGCTTGTTCTTAATGTTCCTGTAACGATGCGCAGTCGGACAATTGTTGCACTCCATAAATTAGCTTTAAGTCGTCTGCGTAAAGTAAACATCTCGCATGTTTAGGGATAGCAGCTAAGTCCGTTATCATCAAGCCGAAGAGAAACGGACCTAAAATCGAACCCTGACTGACTTCGGAACGCGTGTGGTAGGGTTTCGATACGAAGCATCCGTGCTGCACATACTGCTGTCGATCGCGCAGATAATTGGCAAATAACCGGAGCAGCTTCGGCGAGAAACCAATACTACACAGCTTGCTCAATAATATGTCGTTATCTACGCGATCGAAAGCCTTCCTGAAGTCAAAGTACAGCACGTCAACTTGAATTCCCATATCTAAATGCTCAGAGACGGAGTCAACCAGAGTTAATAGGTTCGTCTCTACAGATCGCTTGGACCTGAAACCGTGTTGAGAATCGCAAAGGTAAGGCTTCACTTGAGGAGCGACAAGTCTGTTTACAATTGACTCAAACACCTTTGCAATTGAACATAGGATGGCTATGGGGCGGTAATTCTCAACATTGGACGTCTCACTCGATTTATGGTATTAATGGTGGAGACAAAAAGCAATGACTGGAAAATTTAGGTACACAAATACAGAATAGTTTGGGAATTCTAAACGAAACTTTGCCTTAATGTTCATGTTCGCTTTGGCAATTATACTTGCGTTAAGTCTTTTGGTTTTTCTTTACAGTGTAGATATTTTTTGCAGATTTATCTCCAGCATCCGGCAGACATGCCCCAATCTTCGCTATATTATTATGCAGCCATCGCGAAGCAAGTTACCTCCTTGGCTCTCAAATTCAGTATCCTCAATACATCGGAAAGTTTGTTCAACTACAAACCTGAGCAGTAAGTATCTATATCATCTTTTTTTATAAACATCCTTGATATTTAAAAGAAACGCAGTTGATACCTATCACTTTAGAATAGATAGATGTAAATAAAATCCACCTTTTGGATTATAAGTTTTCGAACGTCGACCTACTTATCTTCGCTTATACCTCTATTACAAGACACCTCTATTACCTCTATTATTGGTGCAAGACGTTGGTTTCTTCATTACCAAACTAAAATGGAGTTGGGCGGGACATGTTGCTAGGCAAAGTGATGGTAGGTGGACTAAAATGTTAACGGAATGGTGGCCGCTTACAGACGTAAGAAGCGCTTGGCATCCGTTAGCTCGTTGGGTGGACGACATCCGCAATGTTGCGGGTCACAACTGGATGAGACTAGCTCAGGACCGGGATATGTACATGGCGTACTAGAAGAGAGGCCTATGCTCAGCAGTGGGCGATAAAGGGCTGACATGATGATACCTCTATTATATACTTATCTATCTTATCTCTGTTGCTATAACTTCATTCGCTTAGACCTTTTCTTTGGAGAATTTTTTCTTTACCAATACATATTTGAAGTAGTGAAATCGTGCAAAGTGAACTATGATTTAGACGTACCAGCATCAGCTGCCTGTCTAAAACGAAATAATAATAATAATAATAATAAGCCCGCGGGGGCAGCTTGTGGCGAGCTGACGGTGAGTGGCGACACCGCGGACCCCTATTCCAAAGGGCACTTCCATCTAGCCCTCGCCTCTGCGCTTGCCTTAACCGGCCGGCCAGAGTGGATTCGCAAGAGCGGGACCTATGCTCCAGGTTGGAAGTGTAAAATGTCATAACGCCGGCGGCCTGCTGAATGGAACACCAGGAACCAAGCTACCGCAGACTCACCTCTCGACAACCTTTTAGCCACTCTCAAGTGTTGCTCTGTTGTCGCACCGTGCGTGCGGCCGTTTTGCAGGGCCCACTCAATGAGTTGGCGAGTCACCGCCTGCCTTTTACAATTGTGAGACTAATTGTCATGGCAGGTGTCCGATAGTCTCCTCCCATAGCCCTTTAACCAGTTCATCCAACTTTCAAAACAATAACCCATGACCTTAGCTCCCATCGCAGCACAAAAGTGCTGCACTGCAATAGTCTTTGCACCTGGCGGGGACCATCTCCGGTTGTATCATATTGTGCGCTCGGGGATGGTATCCGCCACGTGTATCCCTTGCCTTTAGATTAAAATGTCTAAAAGGGCCTCTGTGCTGTTGGCTTCGGCCCCACGCATGCCTCCCAAAGGTCCGGGACCCCATGGTCCCGAGATATGGAAAAGACAGATAATAATAATAATAATAAATTAGTGCCTGTAATGTATCAACAAATTTTCTTGCATTGCATAAAAAACAGGTATCATTAACTTTCTTAACAATGGCGTATTCAACAATTTCAATACCAATGTTAATCCAAGAAATCTTTACATCACCACGACCTGTGGGATATAGGTACAATTGTGTCGAAGGCTCTCGCCGATGGATGGAGATGAATAGCTAATGGTAACCTGTCAGTCTAATGTCACAATTTAGTTTTCTTTCAACCCCTTAATTGCTAACAGTGGCACTAGTACCCGAGTAGTTCATGTGATCTGTCTATTTCTTATGTAATACAGATGTGAGTATACCATTATGTAAGTTTACACCTTCTTCGTTCCGGTCCACAGGCGCCAGTGCTACTTCCCCAAGGATCGGGATCTGAAGTACTTCGCAACATACACTCCGGATAACTGCCAGCTGGAATGCTTGTCTTTATACACCTACGAGAAATGCAAGTGTGTGTGGTTCCACATGCCGCGTAAGTCAATTTATTATTTATAACATATTTGTCTAATTTTATTTTGATACCTACAAGTTTTATTTGGCTCACTTTAATTGTCAAAGAGCATATGTCCTCAAGGGAGTATTTCCTGCATGCATGGTCAGATCCACTTGCCGGTACCAATTTTACATCATCGTTCAACTTAAATGCATGTAATTATAAACTTTTGGCTCGTCGAATAATGGACAGTGGCATCACTGACAATTTTCTAATTTAGCTTGCAAGGTTGAGATCAGAAGATAATTTGCAAAATTAAAAGCTTGTAAAGTAAAAATATCAAATACATTAAGTTATTCATTCAAATATTTTTATTAATTCAGATGACAACGCCACTGAAATATGTACAGCATCCCAACAAGCATGCGTTGAAAAAGCACAAGGTAAGTTCCATAAAATTGTAACATTAAAATAACTAATAAATTGTCCAGTAGTGGAACTTATAGGCTGGATCATTTGTTAATTTAATGGAATTTACGGACCATCGATCTGTATTAACACAAAAGATAATAAAAAATGTGTGTAAGCCTTTATAAAAAAAAAGTAACCACCACTTATTGTAATACTATAGCACTCTACTACCCCACTTATTGTAATACTATAGTAGTTATTGTACTTGTACTTTTATATATTCTGTGTTAATACTAAAAGTTTTTAATTTGTCTTGCAGATGAATTGGCATCAAATAACCTGAAGTATGGAAAATGTAACTGTTTGCCGTCTTGCGACAGTGTTCACTATGATGCAGAAATCCTTAAAACCGAATTCGATCTACAGAAGTATAATAACTCCTTGAAAATGGTTTATAATCAGACTTTAAAAGATAATCGCAGGTGGTTAAATCCTTATTTTAGTACTTTTTTTCGTTTCACACAGTCATTTGGTTACCTTTGATTCTGTTTCTATCATCTCATCATTCATTCTTTCGTTTCATATCTATCAGCTCTCACACAGTCCTTGCTTTTCCTCTCCCATTACTTCTTTCCACTCACCTTTCCATCATTCGTAATACTTTTCTCATCACATGACTTTTAATCCTTCGCATCGCATCTCATAACCATGCCAGACGATTCGCTTTTACTTTCTTCAATATCGCCACAACTTTCCTTCCTCTTATACATATACTATAGTAATTATTATTGTCCATATTACAGATATTCCCGCCTGGAGATTTACTTCAAAGAGCCCCGTTTCGTGTCAATGCGTCGCTCGGAGCTGTTCGGGCTGACGGACTTCTTGGCCAACTGTGGTGGGCTCCTGGGCTTGTTCCTCGGCTTTTCCTTCCTCAGCTTTGTGGAGATCTTCTACTTCTGTACTTTGAGGTAAATAAGCATGTTCTTTACTATCTACAATAACATCACCAAATCTATCAGCGGCAGGCTCCTGGGCTTTTCCTTCGGTCTCTCCTTCCTAAGTCTTGTAGAGATTTTCTGATTCTGTACTTTATCAATAATTTCTTTCAGTATTATTGTCCAAAGTTTTAGTATCTTATATTATAACATTACATACTGTCTGCTGTGAGCCATTAGTTGGGCCTTTTATTATTCAGTATCTTTAATATTGTGGATTGTTAGCCCTCTCGTTCGGGTTCTATATTTTAAGCTTTCAATTTAGGTCATTCGAATTGTTTCAGTGAAAATTTTTATCATGTCATCATATTATTATTCATTAATAATGTCAGTATATTAATAAGCTTTATGCCTTTCTAAAGCCTCGTTGATACGACTGTTGTTTCTGTATTGTAATTTAGTTACGTTAGCCAAGTCTTTGCCTTTGGCTAGTCTCTGGCCAAGAGTAAGCCCATTTATGATAAAATAAACGTATTTTTATATTTCAGATTGTGGTGTACCTTGAAAAAAGACATGAAAATTGAAAAGAAGAAGCTGAAAGAAAGCGTGTATAAGAAATAATTTTGTCAACATAAATATTTAGAAATATCAATTTATGTATGAATATTATTTAGGACACGGATTGCAAGTAGTTTTCTCTTATAATGTATTAAAAGGGTACAAATTTGTAGCCTCCGATCGTTTGGCTGTCTCAGACAATCGATATCGTTTTTTTAATCAACATTTTTGCTCCGTATTATTTATTAGTATTTATAATATTTTACTAATAAAAACAAATTTTAACATTAAACAGATGACCCTATCTTCGTCAAACCCTGTATACGTTACAAATAAACATTACGCTCCATCCATCGCCTGTCAGAAAAAGGTTAATATCCTCTTTCTACACGTCCATTTGTGTGTGGATTGCGTGGCTGTCAATATCTCCGCTGGTATATCTTTGAGCTGTCAAAAGTGTATCATTTGAGTGCAACCGGCTACGCTCGGCCGCCGATCATCTGATACTTAGGTACAGATAGCAAATCAACTCGAAATGTTTATGAAAGTGTTTGATTTTTGTCTTTCAGAAGAATTTTTGCTTACGATTTTAGTAACACAACATACCCACCCAGTTAATGGTAGACTCTTAACGGTGTTTCATTTCATAACCTCATTGAAAAAAAAAGACATCTTTAAGAGTTTTAAATGGTTAACGCCTCCTGTGGGGTAGGTCGTAAACCAAAACAAACGAAATATGTAGACTTATATTGACCGGGATAAAAAGAAAGATATCGATTACAAACATCAAAATAATGCACAGATGTATTGGTCTACTTTTTATCCCAGGATCCCATCATCAAAGTTTGGACAAAAACGAGACCAATATCATATATGCATATCTGTGTGTCGTCGTTTATGCGTCGGGGGTTAAAATTATTGTATGAAGTGATTGGTAAAATAAGTAAAATATCACGACTTTTTCTGTTCAAAATTGATCCAGGCTAGTTAGTGTCAGTGACAATGCCGACAATGGCGAATGTTCGAAAATATATTCAATGAGGAGGCGCACTCAAAGGTTATGACAGATGGCGCCACCTTATTAGTCCATTGCACAGATAAAGAATTTCATAAGTGAGAGCGAGAAGATGATTTTTTTCTCTCTCTCTCTCTCTCACATATTGACAGTGACATGCTTAGGCACTTGCACAGTCGCCACCTGGGGGGATAAAATGTCAGTGTGTCTCCTCATTTAGAGCCAGTTGGATCAAACACAGTGAAGTATATCAACTATTATCAACGTCACGCGGTAGAGATCTATGGAACTTCCCATACAATACGTTTTAGCGAACGCTTTGACGGTGACAGATGGTTTGGTGCAACCGGCCCATAACAGGATTCGCGCGACCAAGTAGAGAAATATGAAGCCATTGTGAAACAAGACACGAAAATAAAATTCTTGAAAAAGAATTGAAATGTTTTTGCTGTCGCTACGCCGGTGCTACTGGACAGCACTTAACGGATCGCGTCGCAACGCTATCGTAATCAACGTTATAAACGGTCTCCTTTTATCTCTTTATCGCCTCCTGTCCCGCCTTTTTAATTTTATCGCTTTGAGCGAGCGATATAATCGATTACGTGTAGTCCGGTGTTAGCTTCATTTGTATGGATACTTTGTTTTTCATGTAAAAGGTACACCATTTCTGGTCAACATTATACAACATTGTTGTTTGTGTGGTACAACATTTTACTTACTTTATACACGTCTTGACTTACTATTAGCCTCCCTGAAGCTGAACAGAGACCGTGCAATGATTATGTCCTAACTTGCTCTCAGTTTTTATGAATGTTTGTTTACCTCAAGTTTAGCTAATCTATGGACACTTTTCTAGAGATTATCGTAATTGTTTGATTAAATATATTATCTGTCAAAATTTTCTGTAAAGTCTCAAGTCTCAAAGATGAGGTTATTTTGCCGTTGGTAACTGTATCTGCCAACTGTTAATTTTGTTTTACACAATTAATTTATAATAGTCTACTGAAGATAATCAAACGATACAGTGACTGGTACTTGATCAACTATTTATTCTCATACCTAGTATTTTCAGTCTTGGGTAAAAATGCCACCAAGATTTCTTTTTCTCCGTAAATTATATGGTGGAATGACACCACAGACCAAAGTGATATCCCTGTCTGCCGTATCCGGTGATTGTACAGGAAGTTAATGCAGCACCTGCCACTGGGAACTAGACGCGAACCATCTTTTTAGGGTTCCTTAAAAGTGTAAGGTTAAAACACCGTGTATTATTGTGTATGAGAAACGTTATAAAAAAAAGTGTCTGAAGCGAAAGTGGTTGGGATCGTAGCAAATGGAAATCCGTGATCTCTGCCTACCACTCTGGGAAACAGGCGCGATTGTATACATGTGTTTATATTTTTGTGGCTTTCTGGAGAGATAACGAGTATATAATTATGTTCTAGTTCAGTAGTGAGACTCGTGAGAAAGAAATAGTAACACATATTTTTTTTACGGATTTTAGTCCGCCTATAGGCCGTTGTGAACATTACTCGCACTGAGTGCATATTTCGTGAATCAAACTTTTCCACTTTGCTTTGAGGGTTCTAGGATTAGTGTGACAGCCCGAGAAATGGCGAAAAAGGTTACTTTTAATTTTTTGAAAATATCTTCTGACTTTTTTACCAAAAAAAAAACCGCAACAGATGTGACCCAAGATAACGTTGGATATTTAAAAAATAAAAAACTTGATTCATTTATTATATTTAAATTGATATAGCTTTATTAGTCCTTAGTCATCTCTGCCTTTTGAGCAAGTACAGTCACCGGCATAAATATGTGATGATTTCTATACCTTGTCACATTAACGACTTGTTTGAAATGTCATACGAAGGTACAGAAATCATCACTTATTTAGTGACTGTAACTGTAAAATTCATAAGAACCATACCTTACTCAAGATTCCAGCTTACCGCCGTCACTCGCAGACGCCACGAGCTTGATCTATGCACCATCTCGTACACATTTTATCTTGCAAAGTGCTCAGATAGACACGAAAAGAACTTCAACAAAATTCATACCTCACCCACCTTACAAACACTCTATGCGCCAAACGGACTAAGACAATTTCAACCCTTTACTTCAGTCTACATGGTAGCTACTGTGTTGAAGTTGGTGTTGCATAAAGGTGGGGATAGACTAGTGTCTTGTTGAACAGAGTTGAAAATAAATGTATGGAGCTACATTAATCTAAGGAGACGTGCATTGGTGGGGTGGATGGCGTGAAAATATTGCTGGTTATTTATTCGTCTTTGTGACTTTTATACCTTTAAGCTGTTGTGGTAAATGGTGATGGAGTAATGTTGATGACATTTGTGTGATATGCAGATGAACGTCACGAGTAACTCATATAAAACTAACTGATAAAGCTAGATGGTCTGACGAGACTAGCATATTGCATAAGTTTTTTTTTTACGCCTATTTCGTCAGTGTCAAGGTGATATGAGCTAATATTAATTAGTGATTTTGGTATGGTAAGTACAAAAGTATACGGTGAGTTAGCACTTGTAAATTGATAGCTAGATTTTACAAGAGCGCGTGGACTACCGGCCGTTGTCGACAGAAAAGTGGCTAAACGCGTTTCGAGATGAATTCTTCATCAGCTTCTCACTACAACATTAGTTTACTGTATAATAAGCTATCGATATTACACTTTAAACAACATTAATGAGCAAAGGAAAAAGAAGTTATGCACGACACGAGACCGCTAAGATGGCGCTCGATCTGGAAACTAGTCCTATTGCATAAGTTACTCACTCGAGTTCGAGCGGAAAAGATCTGACTGGAACTTATTCAAGCAAACTCATGGTTAGATTCGTAATTCGTGGGGTTTATGCGTCGTTGGACTAAAAGTAAATATGGCGATGTATAAAAATGTCTACTTGCATAAGTTCGGGCGTATATAATTTCGACGAAGTATAAAAATGTCCACCAGTATATTAGACCAAATATAAATATGTTGCGGCACTAGACTAAAAGTAAATATGACGATGTATAAAAATGTCCACTTACATAAGTTCGGGCGTATATAATTTTGACGAAGTATAAAAATGTGCATCTGTATATTAGACCAAAATATAAATATGTTGCGACACTAAAAGTAAATATGGCGATGTATTTTAAAATTACTTTTTGTTATATTTATTATGAGAAACGAAAATGTATGCATGTAAAATTTATTAAGGAATAAATGGCTAAAATTATAACAATAATCGCTTTATCAAGAAGGTCGTCCGCAGGCAGTGAGCCAAGATTAGATAGTTTGTAGAACCTGTCAACTTGGTGAAATAGGGGCCTGGACCTATGTAAAGAAAGTAGTCATTTTTATATTCCGACTTGATAAGACTTAGACATTTGTATACTTTGAAAGTAGTCATTTTTATATTCCGACTTGATAAGACTTAAACATTTTGAAGTATTGGCTTTCTAATACTCGGACCAATTTTTATTTTATATGTAGACATTTTTATACATCGCCATATTTACTTTTAGTCCAATGACGCATAAACCTAATTTAACGGTAGATGTCGCCACAGATCCCATTGAAATGTATGGTGAAAAATTTCGCTTGGTCTTACTAAACTTACATAAGCATCCTCAAACGATAGTAATCTTATATAGAGCTGCGCCCGTAGAGATAACTCAGCTCTAACACTTCTCGAGGTTTCTTCCCATTTCTTACAGAGACATTAGCCGCTAGCTCGGATTTACCATCGATAAGGAAGCTTTAATATTCCGCCTGATTCGAATCTTGATATTGGTCAAACATTTACTCTAGATACGATACGGGTGGGTTAGTATTAAATTAGTGTCAAAAGTGACTTTTCTTTAGTTACTTTTTAACCGACTTCAAAAAAGGAGGAGGTTCTCAATTCGACTGAATGTTTTTTTATTTTTTTATTTTTTTTGTATGTATGTTATTCGATATCTCCGAGAATCGTGGACCGATTTTCAAAATTTTTTTTTTGATCGAACCGGTATAACCCCGAGATGGTCCCATTGGCACCAAGTCAGGGTCTGATGATGGGATCCTGGAGAAATCGAGGGAACTCTTCAAATGTTATAGGCACATGTAATGTTTTTAGTCTATTTTTCAAAGGTACACCAGTATTTACGTCTGATGGTAATAATTTTATGTCGCTGAGCTGATGATGGAAGGTCAACTCCTCAATGGTTAGGAGTTAAAGGATAATTCTTTCACTACTGTACATGTATTCGGACTGATACATATAATATCACTAGGAACCACTAAAAATCAACAAATAAATAAACTTTTTAACAAAAAATAAAACCGCCTTCAAAAATAAGCGCGTTACAAAACACGGAGAAACTAAAAAGCCAAAAATAAAAAACCTTTCAATTCAGATTTCTTATCGTATTGCAATAAGCTAAACATCCAAATTATAAACAAATCAATTATTTTTGGAGTCGGTACCAGCCTGTGTATGGTTGGGTGGGGAAACAGGCAATAGCAAGGCGACGAACAGATCTGGTACCGACTCCAAAAATAATTGATTTGTTTATAATTTGGATGTTTAGCTTATTGCAATACGATAAGAAATCTGAATTGAAAGGTTTTTTATTTTTGGCTTTTTAGTTTCTCCGTGTTTTGTAACGCGCTTATTTTTGAAGGCGGTTTTTGACACTGTCACATTATAAGAAAAGTCTCTGCGCTCCAACTCGTCCTGCAACCGTTTGAAACTATTGCAAGCATGGACTTCTGACTTCAGGGGGGTTACCATGACGTACTAAAGCCGTTCAGTTTAGGTTGCGAGAAAGGGACACAGCTATATCAGTTACATAGCTCCGTCCCTCTCTCTCAACCTAAACTGAACGGCTTTAGCACGTCATGATAACCCCCCAGATGTTTGTGATTTGTAGGCAAGTGAGCATCTAAGGCATTCTGATTCATACAAGCATACTCCCTGAGCCTAAAATGAAATTTATCAGAGTTTGTTGCTGCTATTTTAATCTGGATGTAACAAGTTTCTAGTTGATCGTTACCGCGCATGTGACACCCCTTGAGTTGCAGGCGTCCATAGGTTACGGTGACCGCTTTCCATCAGGCGGGTCACGGGCAGTTTTCTACCGACGTGGTTTAAAAAAAAAAACATTTTTTGTTAAGAAAAGTAGTCGAAAACAACGAAAGAGTCTGTCGTTACCTGGATATAGACCGTGATTACCTTTTTGATTTATGTTGACGTCCCGATAATTCGACGCAGTTGCAAGCATCATGATCACGGAAAACTAAAGATGGCGAGTGGACGTCAAAGTTGCGTAGACAGCGCGCAATCTACCCTCATTCGCGCGTCAGCTGCGTTCACTTTCAACGTTACCACTGGTCGCGTTCACACTCGTTGGTCTGTCCAAACACACTACACTCACAGTGTCACTACTTTTGCTTCTCTGGTAGCACTAGTTTTTTTAGTAACATTTACTAAACGTCAATATTTCCTTGTTGTACAGGCAATGGACAGCGAATTGTCACTGTCAGGTCGGGAGACAATGAGGCACATTCAAAGGTTATGACAGATGGCGCCACCCTATTAGTCCATTGCACTTGCATTGCACAGATAAATAATTTCATACGTAAGACCGAGAAGATCATACATATGTTTTTTCTCTATCTCACATATGAATGACACTGACACGCACTGGCGCCGCCTGGCGGGATAAAATATCAGTGTGCCTCCTCGTTGTCAGCATTGTGAAATAAATAAATAAATATTGTAGGACATTTTTTACACGGATTGACTGAGTCTCACAGTAAGCTCAAGAAGGCTTGTGTGGCAGGTACTCAGACAACGATATATATAAGTATAATATACAAATACTTATTTATATACATAGAAAACATCCATGACTCAGGAACAAATATCTGTCATCACACAAATAAATGCCCTTACCGGGATTCGAACCCGGGACCGCGCCGGGACCGCGGCGCGGCGTAGCAACCCGGAAACCTTCAAATCAAGAGTGAACAGGCCCCGTAGCCGAATGGCATTTCTCCGACGCCAAACGAAAGCGATACGCTGCTGGCTCTGTCGCGCCAATACGCAAGCGCGATAGAGATAGATATCTACTAGCGCTTCGTTTCGTGAGCGTTTCGTGAGCGATTGTGCCATTCGGCTAGCCACCCAGGCATCTTCTGGGCGAGCTCACTCCATCGTAGGCCACTTTGCATTTGGCTAGTCTGTGGCCAAGAGTAAGCCCATTAAAAAAAAAGTTTAAAAGATTCTACATTCTCTGAAGCGGTTGTAATAACAGCCCTGGCTTTACTACCGAATTTATTAGACAATTATGAAGGTGGCGCGTTAAGCGAGCATTATTGTGTTTTTCTTCGGATGTTTTCCTCCCTGAGATGCCAGCACGTGCAAACTATTAGGCCGGGAAGCCAAGGATTAGAAAATAATTCACCTCTGAATGTTATTATGGAGTCGCCGGATTTATTTTATTGGACCCGGGATATACAGTCTTTCTCTGGGAATGTTTATACAGCGTGTAAACGTTACACGGGCAATATATGAAACCAGGCATATAATTCCTTCACGGGACAGGCCTAGCCTAGTGTGGGGGTCAGTATAAAATGTAACTTTGAGTACCTTTAATTTGGAAATAAACCATTTTGTTTTTTAATTTCCGACGCAAAAACAACGGGGAGTTATAAGTTTGACGTGTCTGTCTGTGAGTGTGTCTGTCTGTCTGTTTGTCGGTCTGTCTGTGTGTGTGTGTCTGTATGTGGCATCGTAGCTCCCGAACGGATGAACCGATTTGGATTTAGTTTTTTTTGTCTGAAAGCTGAGTAAGTCCGGAGTGTTCTTAGCCATGTTTCATGAAAATCGGTCTACTATGTCGCGGTCGGGGTTTTTTCAAAATTGTAATTTTGTGGTTAGGTTATTTATTAATTCATTAGTGTTATCATTAATTGAAAGGTCTTTTGAGTTACTCTTAATTATCACTTCCCATAATGAGTTTTTGATAAATATCCCAGCAGAAATGTACAGCTGCAAACGTGGTTGCGATGACAGTCAATGACAACTGTCAACGAGCATTTAACGCGATTGTGTTTTCATTGCATTGCAGGCCGAATTATTTTATATGGAAAAAAAATAAGTTAAACTTATCTAATTACATTATCTTGTGTCCTATACTCACCACGGTTAAAAGATTCGCCCGTTTGAGTTTTACACCCTGTATAGTCTTTCTCTGGGGATGTTTATAGAACTCCCGTTTCGAGGATTTTACGACTTCCATGGACTGTTTCGTGTAAATCTTCTTTATGTACCATTCGGTGTAATTATTGCTTTATACGCTTGAACGCTGGTTGTTATTGAATGCGTATAAAATATTATTGATCGGCCAATAAAATATGGTTTATGGAGGTTTTTTTTTCATGGATGTGTCGTAACTCGTCGGGTATTTTTGGTGCTTTAGGTTGTTCAATTGTTCGTATTTTTACTAAAAACAAATATTTAGTCTAGAGTAAAACTTATCTTTGACGTAGGAAGGGGTAAGTAATTGTTTACGGCGCCGTAACTTTTGGGTTAGCTGATTAGTCATGAATCAAATTTCGGTAATCAATATTTTCGCATTAAATGCTTTTTACATACTACATAGTTTCCATATTCCAGATTTAGAGCACAGTCTTGGACTTGACTAACTAGTAGTTACTACGTACTTTTGTTTATATACAACTACAAACTTTTGTTTTTAAAAAAAGCTACATACCTTCCTGTTCCTGGGTTAGGTTTTGTAAATCGAAAAATAAGTGCTTAATTGATGTGTAACAATTAATGAAGTCGCTATGTCGCCTTACTATATTCATAAATAATAAATACCTCAAAATACTTATAACTTTTAACCCCTTTACCAGCACTTTAAATAACCCAAAACTCACAACCATTTCATTATTACTTAAACATTTTATTTACCCAAACACAAATCCTTAATTTCCACCTAAAAACTGTTACCCATTAACATACCCCTTTCCGTGTAATCGAGTCGTACCAACCCTAATCCGGTTTAAAGCAGATACAAGCAGTTTGGACGGGAACGCGTGGATTAAACGAATACGCCAATAACATTTACATAGAAACGAGCCGCACACAGGCGCATTTTTACTTCAAATGTTTTGGGTAGGGCTGTCCAAATGGTTTTTGATATTTGGCAACCTGTGAAGAAGTGTCACTGATTGTCACTGATACACGTTATCTTATGAACATAGGTACTCATAAAGCGGAGGCGGCTCCGCTGTTGGATCTAATTTGACTCAAAGAAACCCAAAAGGGGGCAGCACCAAATGTGCACCTAGGCCACCTAGTGTATACCAAGACCACGATTCATAGTTTTATACAAAACGGTGCCAATGTTAGAGTCGCCAACCATGTAGCAAGCTCGGTAGTTACAGGCGTCTCCTTCTATAACTAAACTAATAATATTTTGCTAATATATTTCCACCTCTAACCCTCGAGGGGTAGCTTTTATAAGGTCTTCTGTGAGTGCACTAGCTGGACACAGGGAACTGAAACTGTTTGTCACTGAAATTTGATAAGAAATGGTGGATTTTAACTATAAAACTCCCGTGAGACTCATGTACATATCTTTTTTTTTTTTTAATAGAAATGGTGGAGTAATGGAAACGCGAGAAAATTGTAAACTTTAAATCAGTGGTTTATTAGTATTTCGCATAATTTTATTGCTCTCATAGTCTTCTAAAAAAAGTATCAACTACTTACTGAAAAGCACGACACCCCTAATTTTTACTAACCCCGTTTCCGTAGTGTATTTTTGGGCAAACGTACGAGGCACTTCACAGTAGGTTGCGGGTAGTTTGGATTTAGCCAGTTGCCAGATCTGCCTTTACGATGTTCCCTGATTCAGAAAAATAACGTCATAAGCGTTTATGAGTCTCCTTAAGAGATACGACATTTGGTTTTTGATGGGTATGGTAGTGGAAAATGCTTTGAAAGAACTCCGTATACAATTAAGTAGGAAATACAAGATGTTAATGGGAGGTAAGACTGTTGGTTCGTTGTTTCTTTTGTGAAGTTTTAAGTTATTTGTTACACAAATATTTAGTGGTAATAGCGTTTCGATTGTTACTGCCAAACTTCTTAACAGATATATATTGAAATAGATATCATACACGAAAGAAAAAACGGCAAGGCCCACTGGTGGTCGAGCCGGGAATCGAACCCGGGTCTTCAGCTTACGCGGCTAACGTCTTTACGACTAGACCGTGGCGTGGCGTGGCGGGCGGGTGGTCTAGTGGTAAAGACGTTAGCCGCGTAAGCTGAAGACCCGGGTTCGATTCCCGGCTCGGCCACCAGTGGGCCTTGCCGTTTTTTCTTTCGTGTATGATATCTATTTCAATTTATAATTTATATATAGTAGTGTGACTACTTCAAAAAAGAAAAATCAAAAATATTCAATAAAATAATTTGATTTGTTCCCAAGTTGTTCTTAACAGTTCTTAGATCATAGTAAAAATAAGACAAAAAGATAAATTAGGAGATTTTTACTCTAATTTGTTAGTTTTTGTACTAAAATTGTCTGAAATGTTAGTCTGAAATGGTTGAATAATGTTAATGTAATGGTTGAATAAGTTTTAGTTTCGTTTCAAATCATGTTTGTGTCGCTTATATCTTCTTATTTTTTCAGATTACCTACTTATAACTTTTTTTTTATAATCAACATTAAAGAGATAATGGATATACCCGAATTTAGAGTTATATGGGTTATATGATATGGGGATCTTCAAGAAGCAGGTATTTGGTTCTCAAAGGTCGGCAACTCATAAGTGGCTCCCCTGATGTTGCTTATGTCCACAGATTTTTGCTCTGAGCTTATGTCCATGGGCGTCGATGACTGCTTCCCATCTGGCGGCTCGTTTGCTGCTTATTTCATAGAAAAAGCGACGTAAAGTCACCTATGTCAGTAAAAATATGTAAGGTGCATTAGGGTAATTCCGAAAGTCGTCTAAATACGAAAGTTGGATAAAAATCACTATTATTTCCATCATATCAAAATTGCCCTTTCGGAATTATCCGAGCATTTTTGTCATTTGTAATTACCCTAATGCACCTTATATAATATGAACAATGTATCTAGGCATATTTTCTTTCAAAGTTTGCTTGTCAAAATATACGTATAAAATTACAATATTTCTGAGCATCGCTTACTTTAGCATTTACTAGTCATGTATCTCAGTTAAAACTAAACCGATTACAGCGCGCAGTTAAAATGAATCATCGTTTGGACTAAGCACATCATTACTCAACGCAGTAAGCCGGTTTCGTGTAAATCGTGTAATCCTTGCCATGAAACTAGGCTTTCGTAATGTATTGCATGTTTTATAGCTTTTTAGATAATAATAATAAATATTTTATTTAAGGCTGAACGAGCGACGTTAGAAATAATTTAGTACTTAACTACAAATGACATTTATTGTACAAAAAAGTAAAATGGATGTCAAAATAGTATACATTATCTGTGACGTTTAGATTGATTTCGAATAGAGTCTAAGAAAACGTAAATAACTAAAATGGCAAAAGAAAAGCTCGGGGCAATTCGAAAGTGCACTGAAGGAATGTAGTAGTAGTAGTAGTAATACACTTTATTGTACAAAGATAAGAACACACACAGTAAAGAAAAAAAGAACACACACATAATTTGTACAAAGGCGAACTTATCCCATTAAGGGATTTCTTCCAGTTAACCTTAGAGCAGTTAAAGGAGAATTGGAGATGGTAGACGTTCCTAAGCTAAACCTATACCTAACCTACAAACTACAGCAATATAGACGTTATATCATATAAATAAATACGTTATACATATGCATTCATTTTTATAATAAGTTACCTGACACTGCTTTGAGATTACCCCTCCCAGCTCTTAAGAACTACTTAAAAAAATCATTGATGTTAAAGGCTTATTACAGAGTCGAGGACTATTTGACAGACAAACATGCATGGCCCGAACCAGAAACTACAAAAAACGAATAGCAATTAAAATAATTGTATTATGTATAGAGGACACAGTTCAGATAAGAAAGCACATCAAATATTTTATATTTTATGTTGTGTAGGTAAATTACATATTTAATGATATTGAGATTCATATTATCTTTTTCTTCTATGACAATTTGATATGTTTTCTCTGAAGAAGAACGACGTATTATTAAGCAATAATATAATTTATTGAAATTGATTTCCATAGAGTACCTAGTCTGTTCATATTCTTTGATGAATACTTTTGCATGTTAAATTGTATGTTGTTATTTAATGCATGTTAATTATAAGATGTAATGTTTTGAAAAGAAGTTGCCCGCCGAGTTTCTTGCCGGTCCCATAGTGGATACCCCCCTCCCAACTGAGGGGGGACTGAAATCTTCTCGAGGCTGAGGCGTAGGGTTAGAGCCGGCGTAGCTTTATTTGACGTTCATATGCGCATTGTAATATGCCTACTTGAAAAATAAATATTTCATTTTCATTTTCATTTCATTTCATTTTCATTTTCATAATTATAATACAGTTTTATGACTACCCTACATACATACACAACCTACCTAACCGCAAACATCTTTTAGATTAAGATGCGTCCGAAAGCCATAACTTTTTTAAATTCGATTTGGAGTGATAATTGATGACACAAAATTTATTTGCTTTTTCAACCCCTTAATTACCAAAAGTGACACTGTAAGTTTAATAGTTTCATGTATTCTGCCTAACCCGTTTGGGAATAGACACGTAAGTTTGTGTGTATGTGTATGACAAATAATATTCCACTTATGAAACATGATTGTTATGTAGAGACTAATAGGATATGCGGTTTAGACTATATATTACATCCATACTAATATTATATTATTATAAAATAAATGGGAAAGTGTGTGTGTCTGTTTGTTTGTCCGTCTTTCACGGCAAAACGGAGCGATGAATCGACGTGATTTTTTAGGTGGAGATAGTTGAAGGGATGGATATGTCCTATGACTCAGGCTACTTTATGTCTTTTTCTAACGCGAGCGAAGCCCCGGGTAAAAGCTAGTATAATTATATTGTGATAGGTGCGGCAAACGGTTTAAATAATTTTATTATATTCAATAGTTATTTGTTATACAAGGGGGCAAAGTTGTATTTTAACGCCGAGTGTGGAATTGAAAAACGAGCAAGTGAAAGGATTCTATAGTTGAACCACGAGCGAAGCGAGTGGTTCGAGAATAGAATCCTGAACTTGCGAGTTTTTTTAACACACGAGAAGTAAAATACATTTGCACCCGAGTGTAACACAAAACTTTTCCTCTCACTATAGCGAGGAAACTACAACGCAAAAAATGCATTTATCACTGCTTCCAGTAGTTCCACAGGTGGTAAATCATCTTTATTACTAGATTCACCTACTTTTATCAATTTTAAAGCAGTTAATTTGACTTTATTCAAGGTCAAATTACTTTACCCACTAGTGGATAAAATGCGTTTTTACCCGCTGGTATTAAAGGACAAAACACGTGTTTCCGAGCTAGTGAGGGGAAAAGTAAATTAAACGAATAATAAATAAATATTGGGGACACCTTACACAGATCAAATTAGCCCCAAACTAAGCAAAGCTTGTACTTTGGATGCCAAGCGAAGATACACACTTAAATAGATAAATACATACTTATATACATAGAAAACATCCGTGACTCAGGAACGAATATACAGGCTCATCACACAAATAAATGCCCTTACCGGGATTCGAACCCAGGACCGCGGCTTAGCGGGTAGGGTCACTACCGACTGAGCCAGACCGGTCGTCGAATATATACCTACTAGAGCTAGCCAGGAACTACTTATGATGTTTAATTAATCTAACACAATAAGCACAACCAATAATCATTACTCGTTTAAATTCCATTACCTGCAAAAACCAGTTAAGGGGCAGTCCCTCTAATATAGTCCAGGATCCCAACTATAAATTACGCCACATTGTCACCTATTACGGCGGTAAATCTCGTTGGGATCTCTCGGGCAATTAAAGGGTAGTTCGGTGTAACGTATTACCCTTAATGACGATTTGGGTATTGGGAGTTGGGCTATTTGTCATTTAGGTTGAATTTTAGTGTCAATTTGAGGATATTTGGATTTTAATAAGGTTCAACAGTTCAACAAAATTTGACATAAGTTGAATAAATAGATTAAAATTAAAATTATCAGTATCATATCGTTGAGACATATAATATGCATATATATAAGTAATGGTACAGCGGGAGAAATCTCGACTGGGGGCAAATGTAACTGATCCATTATTACACTATGATGATGAGTTCTACACACTGAGAGAAAATACAACCAGTTTTCATGTTCGTTCAACAAGTTTTTTGGTTAAAAAATAAGCGCGTTACAAAACACGGAGAAACTAAAAAGCAAAAAATAATAAACCTTTGAATTCAGATTTCTTATCGTATTGCAATAATCTAAACATCTAAATTATAAACAAATCAATTATTTTTGTGGTCGGTACCAGACCTGTTCGTCGCCTTGCTATTGCCTGTTTGCCCCACCCAACCATACACAGGCTGGTACCGACTCCAAAAATAATTGATTTGTTTATAATTTGGATGTTTAGATTATTGCAATACGATAAGAAATCTGAATTCAAAGGTTTATTATTTTTTGCTTTTTAGTTTCTCCGTGTTTTGTAACGCGCTTATTTTTGAAGGCGGTTTTATTTTTTGTTAAAAAGTTAATTTATTTGTTGATTTTTAGTGGTTCCTAGTGATATTATATGTATCAGTCCGAATATATGTACAGTAGTGAAAGAATTATCCTTTAACTCCTAACCATTGAGGAGTTGACCTTCCATCATCAGCTCAGCCACATAAAATTACTACCGTCAGGCGTAAATACTGGTGTACCTTTGAAAAATACACTAAAAACATTACATGTGCCTATAACATTTGAAGAGTTCCCTCGATTTCTCCAAGATCCCATCATCAGACCCTGACTTGGTGCCAATGGGACCATCTCGGGGTTATACCCGTTCGATCAAAAAAAAAATTTTGAAAATCGGTCCACGATTCTCGGAGATATCGAGTAACATACATACAAAAAAAAATAAATAAATAAAAAAAAAAAAACATTCAGTCGAATTGAGAACCTCCTCCTTTTTTGAAGTCGGTTAAAAATAGCGCCTACGTGCTCTTTGGTTCAAACAACAAGCTACTTGTCATTTGAATCCGCAATATATTTGAATCAACAAGTCGATTTTATAAAAACAACCTGACACATATTGTTTTAAACATACGTTTGGCTGATTCAAACGGATAAACCGCAACAAGTCGAACTTGTTAAATTCACAATGCAAATTTCTCTCAGTGCATGTATCCACTGAACACGCCTACCATGTATAACCGGTGGACACTCTATTTAATAATGCAAACATTGTAAAACATGGAAAAAATGGACCAGCTACATTTGCCTCCCAATCGAGATTTGCCCCGCTGTACCTTACATACTTATCATAGAAAACAACAATTAATGAGTGACAAATCTCTTTGTTCATCACACAGATACGCCCTTGCCGGGATTCAAACCCAGGACAATTCGAATTAGCAGCCCACTTTTTTTTAATATCACGTCGGTGGCAAACAGGTATACGGTCCGCCTGATGGTAAGCGGTCACCGTAACCTATGGACGCCTGCAACTCAGTGGGTGTCATATGCGCGTTGCCGACCCATTAGAAACTTGTACACTCCTTTTTTGAAGAGCCCCATACTACATATCGTTGGCCAGACCGGCCATAATTGGAGTATATCTTTCAGATTTACTTAACATACGTCTCTAATTTGTACACAACACAAATAAGATAAAGTCAACAATTTAGCGCCGAAACTTGCGACATAACGATAAACAACCGTTAAATCTGCGACAAAGTTAAACAAGCCTGCGACAAATGTACTAAACCGACAAGTTTATCCCGCGGTCCCAAACAATGGAACCACGGACCGCACGCGAATCACACAGATAAAACTAGTTCACTAAAGATAAAAAACGCTCAAACTTCGAAGCAGACGCGCCGCTTATTAACCTCCGACGCAAAACGACGGGGCGTTGGCTGTCTGTCTGTATGTTTGTCTGTTTGTCTGTTATCTCTTTGCCTCTTTGTCTGTCTGTGTGTGTGTGTGTGTGTGTGTGTGTGTGTGTGTGTGTGTGTATGTGTGTGTGTCTGTGGCATCGTAGCTCCCGAACGGATGAATCGATTTCGATATAGTTTTTAACCGCCTTCCAAATCTCAAGGGATTGGTTCTCAATTCGTCTGTATTTTTTTTTAATGTTTGTTCCTCGATATCTCCGTCGTTACTGGACCGATTTTGATTTTTTTTTTGTTTGAATGTATATGCATACAGATTGGTCCCATTTTTCTCAGAACCCAGTTCTGGTGGTGGGATCCTGGAGAAATCGAGGGAAATCTTCAAATCTGAAAGGCATACATTATGGTGATGTTTGTGTTTTTAAAGGAACAGCATGCATTTACGTACGGAACAGTGACATTTGGTGCAGTGGAACTCCAGAAGACTATCTATTTAACTATGTATATGGTCTGAATGGAACTCCTCAAATCAGAACGGCACACTTATAGTGACTTTGGTATTTTTATAAAAACATCATGCACTTCCCTCCAGAGCAGTGACATTTGGTGCAGTGGAACTGCTGATGATGGTCAGAACGGAACTCCTCAAATCTGAATGGCACACTTATAATGACTTTGGTGTTTTTATAAGAACAGCATGCACTTACGTCCAGAACAGTGACATTTGGTGCAGTGGAACTGCTGATGAAGAGTGAGCCGCCCCTGGTTAGATTTACGTTCTGATAATCATTCTCATCTGTTGGTAAGTACTTCAGAATCATCCAAATTTCAGAATTGGTTCAGAAATGACGGATATATCGAATAACAAACATTAAAAAATATACAGACGAATTGATAACATAATCCAACATTTGAAAGTATTTATCACCAGAACCCCAAAGGAAGGCGGTGTTTTTTTCTTAGAAATTATTTTTGTTTGAAAGCTGACTTGAGTTGAGGGAGTGTTCTTAGCCATGTTTCATAAAAATGGGTCCACTATGTTATTTCAAAATTTAAATTTTGTGGTTAGGTTGTTTTACGAAATATGTAAATAAATATTATAGGTCATTCTTACAGAGATTGACTGTCTTAAAGGTACGCTCAAGAAGGCTTGTGTTGTGGGTACTCAGACAACGATATACATTATTATGTACAAATACTTATTCATAAGAAACATCCATGATTCAGGAACAAATATCTCTGCTCATTACACAAACAAATTCCGTTACCGGGATTCGAACCCATGACCGTGGCTTAGCAGGCAGGGTCACTACTCACTAGGTCAATCTGGTAGTTAAAAAAAATATGATAATAATAAATGGTACTTTACTATTATATGGATATTCTGTTCTGTATATTTTTTTGTTGTGGTTTTACAGTTGGAATTATTGTAGCAGTTTTTTTTTGTTATTATAATATTGAGATACAATACATGTTTTCCTTCAGTAACATCAATACACGTACTCAAGAAATTCTGTGAAACCATTTCCTGTAAAGAGAGATTTGTCATACGAGTATGATCATTGTACCAAGGAAAAATTTGTTTAACATTGGTTTATCTGCTTAAATATCAAATTCTAAATAAAAAATAGGTAAAATAGGTAAAACTCCATAATGGTTTGAGAGAAGATCAGTTTACATATAAAACTATCAAAATAAAACCGACGTTTTTTCAACCACAACGACTTCTCTGTTCTCCTCTGTACCCGGTTACCACGGGTCACCGCAAGGCAGATTACAGTGTGAAAGCGAGACAGAAAAGGCGATTAATGGGTGCCAGAGCGAGACAAAACAGTGTTAATTGAATTAAACGGCGAGCAACGACAGGTTAATAGGGGGACTTGTCGTGTTGGGATCGCTTTAGTTGTGCCAAGTTTAATAATGTTTTGTTAAAAGAAGTTTCGGGGAAATGTTTGCGACCCCTGAGAATTTTAAAGATTAAGAAGCGTCGAGTTAGAAGTTTACAAATTGGACAGTGCAAACTTGCTTGTCCTTATATTACAGGGTGGCCAAAAAGTATAGGTACAGGGTGTTTCAATAAACGTAATACAAAACATTTTTTTTCAAACTAAAAATTGCTAAAAAGTTAGGTCGCGTGTTGTTAACTCTTAAATGCATGACCTTGACAAAGATTTATTCAAATTTGGATTCTGACATGCTGTTATTAGAGTCAAAAATGCATGATGCATATACACATCACTATGCATTTAAGGGTTAAATAATCTAAATATATAAAAGAAGAAGCTGACTGACTGACATATCAACGCACAGCCGAAACCGCTGGTCCTAGAGATTTCAAATTTGGCACGTAGGTTCCTTATGTAGTGTAGAGGAGCACTAAGAAAGGATTTTCCAAAATTCATCTCCTAAGGGGGTCAAATGGGGGTTCAAAGTTTGTATGGGGAAACAAGATTAGTTTGACTATTTTATTCGAAACTTCACAGGAAGATTCCTTAAGACATATGACTGAATACGTGTTTCAGGTTTTTTGAAAATTTAACCCCTAAAAGGGTGAAAAGGGGGTGATAAAGTCAAAAAATCAATATGGGTATCGTTTTTATGGTTTATCGGGTCGCTGATCACGATAAATACAACGTTTTTAAAATCTAACGAGGCGGAAGTGAAATACCTTCTCCCCTGTTGTGGTGCAATGGGGTTTAAATATCAAAAAAATATATAAAAGAAGATATTGACTGACTGACTGACATATCAACACACAGCCGAAACCGCTGGTCCTAGAGATTTCAAATTTGGCACGTAGGTTCCTTATATAGTGTAGAGGAGCACTAAGAAAGGATTTTCCAAAATTCACCTCCTAAGGAGGTCAAATGGGGGTTCAAAGTTTGTATGGGGAAACAAGATTAGTTTGACTATTTTATTCGAAACTTCACAGGAAGATTCCTTAAGACATATGACTGAATACGTGTTTCAGGTTTTTTGAAAATTTAACCCTAAAAGGGTGAAAAGGGGGTGATAAAGTCAAAAAATCAATATGGGTATCGTTTTTATGGTTTATCGGGTCGCTGATCACGATAAATACAACGTTTTTTAAAATCTAACGAGGCGGAAGTGAAATACCTTCTCCCCTGTTGTGGTGCAATGGGGTTTAAATATATAAAAGAAGATATTGACTGACTGATTGACATATCAACACACAGCCGAAACCGCTGGTCCTAGAGATTTCAAATTTGGCACATAGGTTCCTTATATGGCGTAGAGGAGCACTAAGAAAGGATTTTTCAAAATTCTCCTCTTAAAAGGGTGAAATGGGGGTTCAAAGTTTGTATGGGGAAACAAGATTAGTTTGACTATTTTATTCGAAACTTCACAGGAGGATTCCTAAAGACATATGACTAAATACATTTTTCAGGTTTTTTGAAAATTTGACCCCTAAAGGGGTGCAAAGGGGGTAAAGTCAAAAACACAATATGGGTATCGTTTTTATGGTTTATCGGGTCGCTGATCACGATAAATACAACGATTTTTAAATCTAATGAGGTGGAAAAGAAATTTTCTCCCCTGTTATTGTGCAATGGGGTTAAAATATCCAAAATAGCCATAAGTATAGCTTTAGTTTTTATCTTTACTTCTGGTTCAAGAGATTTCAAATTGACACGGAAGTTCCTTAGAGGAGCACTAAGAAAGGATTTTTCAAAGTTCACCTCCTAGCATGATAATTTGACAGGGGCAAGGACAGGGACAGGGCCAGGGACAGGGACAGGGACAGGGACAGGGACAGGGACAGGGACAGGGACAGGGACAGGGACAGGAACGGGATAGGGTTAGGGATAGGGATAGGGATTGGGATTGGGATTGGGATTGGGATAGGGATAGGGATAGGGATATGGATATGGATAGGGATAGGCATAGGCATAGGCATTGGGATTGGGATTGGGATTGGGATTGGGATAGGGATAGGGATAGGGATAGGGATAGGGATAGGGATAGGGATAGGGATAGGGATAGGGATTGGAATTGGGATTGGGATAGGGATAGGGATATGGATAGGGATAGGGATAGGGTTAGGGATAGGCATTGGGAGTGGGATAGGGATAGGGATAGGGATAGGGATTGGGATTGGGATTGGGATAGGGATAGGGATAGGGATAGGGATAGGGATATGGATAGGGATAGGGATAGGGATAGGGATAGGGATAGGGATATGGATAGGGATAGGGATAGGGATAGGGATTGGGATTGGGGGATAGGGATAGGGGTAGGGGTAGGGGTAGGGGTAGGGGTAGGGGTAGGGGTAGGGATAGGGATCGGGATCGGGATCGGGATAGGGATAGGGATAGAAATAGGGATAAAAATAGGGGACGGGGACGGGGATAGGGATAGGAGAGGGACGGGGACAGGGACGGAACGGGGACGGGGACAAAGATAGAGATAGGGACGGGGATAAGAATAGGGATTGGGGTCGGAATAATCGGTCGGCAATCGATATTTAGGCAGTGTAAAATGCAGGTGGCCCAGTGGGAAGGTATTAGTAGGCATCGGCGAGTATCCTGCATCCGTAAACTATTACATTCAATGTGCTGTAAGAAGATCGTTGTTTGCTTGCCTTTTATATGGTTACGTTTGCAATAAGTATAAGCAAAATGGAAAAAATTGTAAGCGATAATGCAAGGAAGTACTTTTTACCCTACCGACCATAGCGTCGAGATAGGCTATGTGGGTTGTATGAAGTTTCCCCAGTATAAATATTTATATAGGTAAAATACATACATATTCGCACCTACGCTGTGGTCGCTGTGTAACAATTCTACAATCATTGCAAGAATTTCTTTTAAAACAATATTAATATGTGTAAGGTACAGTCAGCCAAAACCGGACCGTACAGCAAATAGATCAGTTATAATGGCCCTCCAGTCGAGAATTGCCCCGCTTTACCTTAATCGAAATAATCGCGGACAGATGTACCTACAAAGAAACCTACGGATCCAAATGAAAATCTTATTTTTTGTAAACGTTTCAATAAGAATACTTTTATTACGCGGGCGAAGCCGCGGGTAAAAGCTAGTAAAGTAATAATTAGTATCATTTTTTCCTAAATCCTGTTACTTTAGTCACGACATGGTTACCCTACCTAGGTTGTTAAGAGAATATAGTTCAAACCTAGTTTTGTAGTAAACTTACCTTTTAGTATATCTAGACTGACATTTTATGAATAAAATGCATTCTGACATGTTATCTGTCACAATAATCAACACCTTGATAACTGATAAGACACTTACTACTGATGTATAAGACATGCTATGACGTCACAATGAGTGACCACACTTCGAGAATTGGATTTATTTATTTTGTTAGAAAATTAGCAAAATTTAATTACGTAGGATTTTAAGACCTGCATATTTTTATTGATATTTATATACATATTTTAAACTTAAAATAAAATGAAAAAGTAAAATTAAACTAAATAAATCTAAAATTAAACTAAATAAATCTAAAATTAAACTAAATAGTAATAATAAGTAAATCTAAAAACGGCCCTTGTGGCATTGTACCGAAAACGCTGGCAGCATTTCCTCGCTGGATTGTCAAGCTACGAAATGAAATTAATTTATTTACGGTTTTTTGTTTCACTTTAGCGTATATCATTATTAAGGTGCATATTATTTATTATCTCGTTGACATCCGTAGATGATAATAGTATCGTAATTCTACGTGTAAATATAACACTCATTATTTCTATCGTAATATCTAGCAGTCAAAAACACAGGAAACTTGTAAAAACTAGCGGCCAACAAAGCTCGGTGGGCGAACATTGACGGACACCCTGGCCCCGTAGCCAAATGGCATTTCTCCGACGCCAAACGAAAGCGATACGCCGCTGGCTCTGTCGCGCCAATACGCAAGCGCGATAGAGATAGATATCTACTAGCGCTTCGTTTCGTGAGCGTTTCGTGAGCGATTGTGCCATTCGGCTAGCCACCCTGATATGAATTAATCACGAGCCGTCAGCGAAGTGGAGTGTCATGGAATACCGTGTTCACACTATGATACCTTACAATATAACCTAACCACAAAATTAACATTTTGAAAACACCGGCCGCGCGGCATACGGACCGACTTTTATGAAACATGGCTAAGAACACTCCCGACTAACTCAGCTATCGAACAAAAACAAACTAAATCGAAATCGGCTCATCCGTTCGGGAGCTACGATGCCACAGACAGACACACACACAGACAGACAGACAGACGGACAGACGGATAGACGGACAGACAGACAGACAGACAGACACGTCAAACTTATAACACCCCTTCGTTTTTGCGTCGGGGGTTAAAAAGGCATTTTGAATAGACTCAGTCCAAGCCCAGGGGGCTGATTTTTGAGTCTCACTGTCACTAATAAAGTACCGGTTGAAAACGTTGAATTGCCTATAATTTTCAGTGACAATTTTCTGAATTCGAACGCCGTGGTGAGACTCAAAAATCGGCCCCCAGACCATGCAATTTTTAAATGCAAGAAAACCAGATTGACAGAAAGACCAAAGTTACATTTGAAAGTTTTTAACTTAATTCAGTCGCCCAATAAGGACAGCGCAAGAAGGGGAGCTGGGGTAATTACGGGCGTTATACATAATGTATGCGATGACTACAATTTTAAGCCAATAAATAACCCGGGCGACGCCGGAGGAAATATGGCAACGCGCTTATTATTCCAGAGGCTCTATATAGAGTGGGTAAAGCCAATTTAGCCCGAATTTGGCTAAGGCCGGTAGATATTTAAAAAGTATGCGTCGCGCTCTCGACATGTAAAGGCGGGGTGTCGCTACTCTTGAGAAAGGTTCTCGAAATTGAACCGAAACATGTCGAACGCTATATCGACTTAATACGTGAGTAACCCGCTTAAAATATTTTTAAATATGTATGAGTCTCACGGGAGTTTTATAGTTAAAAAGGCCGGTAGAGTCGAACTGCAAACAGACGAGAATTGAACTGGGAGAGATGAAAATTGAACTCCGACGATGCAGTCGGTGTTCAGTCCGTCTCAACCAACTGATTTTTTTTTTTGTTGGTCTGCTGCGCCGCGGTCCCGGGTTGGAATCCCGGTAAGGGCATTTATTTGGGTAATGAGCACAGATATTTGTTCCTGAGTCATGGATGTTTTCTATGTATATAAGTATTTATATATTATATATATCGTTGTCTGAGTACCCACAACACAAGCCTTCTTGAGCTTACCGTGGGCAACAGTCAATCTGTGTAAGAATGTCCTATAATATTTATTTATTTATATGCCAGAAGTTTTGTCAAAGTCACACAGTAGAAATTAGAAAAAGATTAGTGTAGAGAAAGAGGTTTTTGAAATAAGGTTCGCAACAAACCATTAATTCAGAATATGTATCAAAATAATTTAAATAATGGCGACATTCAAAAAGTAAAATGCTAATCAATACCTTTGTTACTATTATACAAATAGTATAATAATATTATAAACTGTCACATACCTGTCTAAAAAAGTGACTTTTTGCCATACTTTTTGAAAGCCTATATCGCTTTACCAACTCCTTAAAAATCCCTTCTTAAATTACCGCCCCGCGGCTTGTTTGCGGCATAATGGATTCATTCCGTATTCATTTACATCCGTACGGGGCCGAATTACCCCGTCAAATATAATCAGCGCGTTAAGAGTCCTCCTAATTACGTTACTGGCACAGATATAATGTATTAAAGATTTGAGATATGCCACTCTAAAAAAGATTAATTCACTTTCGCCCATACGGGGCCAAATTATCCTGTAACATATTGGAATCCTTACGGGGCCGAATTACCCCGTCAAATATAATCAGCGCGTTAAGAGTCCTCCTAATTACGTTACTGGCACAGATACTATTGTATTAAATATTTGAGATAATTATGCCACTGTAAAAGTATTATTATTCATTTTCGCCCTTACGGGGCCAGATTATCCCGTAAGCAATTAGCACTTAAAAATCCTGTTCATTACGTTAGTAAATCGGATTACATTTTAAATGTGAGTGTAAAGGGTTGAATTACCCCGTCAAATATAAAAAGCGATTTAAGAGTCCTCCTAATTACGTTACTGTACGTTACTGACACAGATAATGTATTAAAGATTTGAGATATGCCACTCTAAAAAACATTAATTCAGTTTCACGCATACGGGACCAAAGTATCCGGTACATACGTTACTAAATCGGATTATATAATAGCGCAAGGTAGATGATTTGTGCCTGATCCATCAGTGGTATATCTACATTTTTATACAATCTGTGTCCAGGGTGCGAAAGAGACGGGTGTACCCCGTCGGCAAATAAGTGACGTGATTCAATTTGAATTTGCTCAGATTTTGTTGTCAATTCTTATTAGAGCTGTTTGCCGACTTGTTTCTAGAGAAGATGGCGTGATGAGTTTTGAAGGTTACAGTGTTGCAAAACTTAATTTTTAGTACAGATGGTGTTTTTTTTACGCACTAGTGCGAGAAGTGGTTCATTATATGCCAGGTCAAAACTTTGGAGGCTCATCTGTACTGAAAAACGTCGTACGATACACGTGCGAAAAGGAAATTCGGAACTCGTGTCGATTTAAAACATTCCCTTCGGTCGTGTTTTAATCTATCGCCACTCGTTTTGAACTTCCTTTTTTACGCACTTGTATCGTAATGTACTATTATAACCTAACCACAAAATAAAATTTTTGAAAAAACCTCCGACAAAGTGGACCGATTTTCATGAAAGATGACCAGACATCGGATGCCGTGGGGCGAAACTTCTTGACAGCTAGGGACTTCCTATATCGATAAACTCATTTATCGATACTAGTTCTAAATACTAGTGATCACACAAAGGTTTGCTTATAAAATATTTTTTTATTAAAAGAGTATGCGCATGTGACACTGTTTGAGTTGCAGGCGTCCATAGGTTACGGTAACCGCTTTCCACCGCACCGGACCGTATGCTTTGTTGCCACCGACGTAGTATAAAATAAACATTATATAATAAAATAAGAACTCAATTTGCTTCTTCTTTTTTGAAAACGTTTTTAAAAGTTTACTAGTCACAATTTATGTCGACTTTTATTTTAGGCTATTTATTTTAGACGCTATGTATGAATTTTATACTGGTCTTCAGAACAATAGTTACAAATAACACACGCAATGTTGGGGGCGGTCACTAGTATATAGAACTAGTATCGATAAATGAGTTTATCGATATAGGAAGTCCCTAGCTGTCAAGAAGTTTCGCCCCACGGAATCCGATGTCTGAAGATGACTAAGAACACTCCAGACTAATTCAGCTATCAAACAAAAAAAAACTAAATCTAAATCGGTTCATCCGTTCGGAAGCTACGATGCCACAGACAGACACACACAAACAGACAGATACGTCAAACTTATAAATAGTTGTTAGTTTCAGTGTCTTGCGTCGGGGGTTACAAACTTATGGTTCTGGTTAAAAAGTTCTTCATTTGCAACGAGCAACGAACAAACAGACAGGCAGACAGACAAACAGACAGACAGACAGACCGACAGACAGAAAATGAAAAAAATGAAAAAAATTAAAATGAATTATTTATTTTTCAAGTAGGCATATTACAATGCGCATATGAACGTCAAATAAAGCTACGCCGGCTCTAACCCTACGCCTCAGCCTCGAGAAGATTTCAGTCCCCCCTCAGTTGGGAGGGGGGTATCCACTATGGGACCGGCAAGAAACTCGGCGGGCAACTTCTTTTCAAAACTTTTTTTCTTTTTTTTTTTTTCTTTTTTTTTTTATGAAGGGTGGTAAGCAGGAGGTGGAGCAACTTCTCCAATATCTTAATTCTATTCATCCAAGGACTAAGTTTACGTACGAATTAGAATCACAGCGTAGTTTGCCATTCTTAGACGTGAAAGTGATTGGTCGAATGGACGGAACCCTAACTCACACTGTTTACAGAAAGCCTACGCACACTGACAGGTATTTGAATGCCCTTTCTCACCACCACCCGCGCCACCTGCAGTCAGTTGTCTCATCGCTGGTGAATAGAGCGTATGATCTGTGTGACCCTGAATATTTGAAGGATGAGTTGTCACATATTCAGGAGGTGCTTAGAAGGAACGGGTACAAGAATAAAAAGTGGCAACCTAGACGGAAGGCAAGGGGGAAACGTCCTGAGGTGTCCAGACAACCGGCATTTCTGCCGTATGTTAAAGGTGTGACGGATAAGGTTGGTACAGTACTTGGAAAGTACTCTATAAAGACGGTGTACACGCCATTATCCAAAGTTGCAGGAAGCCTAAGATCACCTAAGGACGTTATACCGTTTCAATCACCTGGCGTTTATAAAATTGATTGCAGTTGTGGTAGCTCCTACATTGGAGAAACTAAGCGCACCATAGAAGAAAGGGTAAAGGAGCATATCGCGGCTGTGAAAAATCGTCAGGTCAACAAGTCTGCCGTGGCTGAACATTTGTTAGAGTCAGGGCCAAACCACTGGATCGAACTACATGACCCTAAAGTCCTTTCCACGGAACGCCATTTCTACAGTAGAAAAGTGCGTGAAGCCATTGAAATCAAAAAACATCGCAATTTTAATCGGGACGAAGGTTTTAGGATCTCATCCACATGGAATCCTGTCATTAATAAGTGTAAGCCGAAAATAATATCGACAGTCGTTAAATCAAATATCGTCAGTGTTGTATGTCGACAGAGTAACATCCCTAGTGCGCAAACAGTTCAAGTTGATAATCAAAACCAAGTGCGGGTAGTTCGAAAAACTCGCGCGGCTGTCAGAAGGTGTTGATGTCATTTCAAGCCAGTCTTCTCCGAGACCACGGGGACAACGCCGTCCTTGAAACGTTGGAGGTCAGTTTAATATGTAGTTATACGCGATTAAGTCCCGATTTTAAAAATAATGATGTGTGATAATCGTGAAAGTTTAAATCAGTGTTCTTTTCAAAACATTACATCTTATAACTAACATGCATTAAATAACAAGATACAAATTTAACATGCAAAACAGACATACAGACACGTCAAACTTATAACACCCCGTCGTTTTTGCGTCGGGGGTTAAAAATACCAGTGATAAAGTCTGTCAAGAACTAAAATTTCAGTCACTAGAAAAAAGCGGCATAGTTGTGGAAAATTTTATAACCACGGCTTTTCCTTGTGACCCTGCCTGCTGCGCCGCGGTCCCGGGTTCGAATCCCGGTAAGGGCATTTATTTGTGTGATGAGCACAGATATTTGTTCCTGAGTCATGGATGTTTTCTATGTATATAAGTATTTATATATTAAATATATCGTTGTCTGAGTACCCACAACACAAGCCTTCTTGAGCTTACCGTGGGCCTCAGTCAATCTGTGTAAGAAATTAAGAATGTCCTTTAATATTTATTATTTATTTATTTAAAATGTTTGTCCATCAGGGCTAGCACATGAGTGGCGCGACATAGACTACACGTATTTTTTTTTCTAATTGTATTTATTGTATAATGACGGGTAGTCTATGTCGCAGCTAAATAATCTCCCGCAAATGTGCTAGCCCTGCTAAGGTCGTGGTTACCTACATAGTATTCTGTACCTTATAACGTTTTTTTTTTTTATACTACGTCGGTGGCAAACAAGCATACGGTCCGCCTGATGGAAAGCAGTCACCGTAACCTATGAACGCATGCAACGCAAACAGTTTCACATGCGCGTTGCCACCCCATTAGAAACTTGAAACGTTTCTAGAAATTTGGTTAAGTAATATTCCTATTTTTAACCCCCGACGCAAAAACGAAGGGGTGTTATAAGTTTGACGTGTCTGTCTGTCTGTCCGTCTGTCTGTCTGTTTGTCTGTATATGTGTATGTCTGTCTGTGGCATTGTAGCTCCCGAACGGATGAACCGATTTCGATTTAGTTCTTTTTTGTTTGAAAGCTGAGTTAGTCGGGAATGTTCTTAGCCACGTTTCATGAAAATCGGTGTACTATGTCGCAGTCGGGGTTTTTTTTTTCAAAATTTTAATTTTGTGGTTAGGTCATCTTTCAAACTGTAGGTAGTAGTATACTAGTTTTAAATATTATACTAAGTATCACTTTACAAAACGTATCCCATGTCATGATGCGTCATTTTAATCAAGAAAAATCGCAGTTTATTCAAAAACCGATTATCAGACAAAATTTTACCTTAATACAAGCAACATAGGCACCATCGTTCAAATTCTAGCCCCTCTTCACTAAACCACTAAACTTTCTACACAAGATTTGAACTTTAACTTTACTGTATTAAAGTCCATACTATTTTGTTTATCAGTTCAGTAGTGTATCAATCTTTGTCGGTGATCCATCACCAAGAGTTTTATTTCCATTGCTTGCCAAGCGACAATTGCAGTTGGCTCATGAAAACCAGTTATGTAAGTCCACGAAACTGTGTTTTTTTATTGATAACCTAACCCCAAAATTAAAATTTTGAAAAAAACACCCGATACCCCATAGTGGACAGATTTTCATGAAACATGGCTAAGAACACTCCTAACTCAGCTTTCACACAAAAAAAAAATCTAAATCGGTTCACCCGTTCAGGAGCTACGATGCCACAGACAGAAACACACACAGACAGACAGACAGACAGACAGACAGACAGACAGACAGACAGAAAGACAGACAAACAGACAGACAGACACATCAAACTTATAACACCCCGTCGTTTTTGCGTCGGGGGTTAAAAACAAAGATTACAGTTATATGTAGTTTTTAATCTTTTCGCCAAACTTACGTTTAACGGCGAAATGAACCACTCGTTTTCAAAGTTATTACCTTAAATTAAATTTAAAGACTTATTCTAGTGTTAATGCATAATACTCGTAATATATCTTATCAACAACTAAAAATATTTTCATTAACGCTTTAAAAACCTGAATTAGCCAAAATCGCTTGTCCTTATTTGTCATGTTGACTTACGTATTTGTGAGAAAGGGACCAAACACTTTTTAACTAATCAGTTGTAGTTTCAGCGTTACTTTTAGCAACTAAGGTGTTTAAAAGAAAGGAAATTTTGATATTGCAGTGACAGGGTTGCTAGCTTCTCAACCACAACTCAATTGAACCCGTAACGCAGAGTCGATTTCTCGGGAGGATAGAGGGTCACCACACGGGGAAAACTAGTATGGAATGTTGACTTATTCAATTTTTGATCTACATACTTCCAATTCAGCGTTAAATTAACGCGAGAAACCCTTTGGACAAACATTTTCCATGGAAAAAGTATCTTTCAGTCGAAACACTTGAAATTAGCACTGTATCTATAATTTGAGATTATCTAGACGAAATCTTATAATATTTTTTCTACTCCCAAACTGTTATTCGTCATTTACAGGGTCGTGCATAGATCTTTAAAACCCTACATAAAAGTCTATTCCCCAAAGCCAGCACCCGCCGGCTTCCGCGCACGCGCACAGTCATCAAAAAATTTAAAACGCATTGTTTGGCTCTGTAACCATGGCAACGCATTGTTATAACGATACTGCGCTGCGCGCATGCGCGGGCTTGGTAAGCCGGCGGGGGATGGATTTGGGCAGTGCAAAATACAGGAAACAGTGTGAATTTCACGAAAGTATTCTAGAAAACTATTAAAAACTAAGTGCATGGTCGTAGAAAAAGTATTGTATGCAACGGTTTAACCGAGTCCAAAAATACTCATGGTGCCTTTATTACCCACGCCACTCGTCTTTTTTGACCTCCTTTAAACACCTGTTGCATAATAGTACATTACTACAGAGGCCGGGACAAAGGGGGTTGCCGGCCGAAGACATATAGACGGCCGAGCGAAGCGAGGCCGGATAGGTCTGAGGCGGGCAACCCCGTTTCCCGCCGAGGTATGTACAGTGCTTTTCTCAAACATGGTATGAAATAAATAAAGTCTACTGAAAATAGTAACTTTGGATGGCTGTATCTCCTAAACGGTGCGTCGTAGCGCAAAAATAATCGAATTTTCGTTCCCCTTTGATACCCCGCTTATAAAAAAACAAAAAGTAAAAAAAATAAATAAAAAAAAACGAAAAAAATTTTTTTTGTATGAAAACGCATCCAAAATCAAATATTGTCTAGGGCCCGTACCAGTTGCAGTCGGCACGTCTATAAAGCCCCTTATAGTTTTTTTTTAATTGGCTAAATACCTGGATGTTATGTCACAATTATCTGTGTTTGGAAATTAAAAAAGAGGACTTTGCCGGCCTTGGCCTGCAAGGTTTGTATGAAATTCCATTATCTATCAATCGTCCTACCGGCACCTGCAACGTCATACTTCGCTGTCAATTATAAGGCACATAACATCAATATTTCATACCATGTTTGAGAAAAATACTATTCTCTTACGTTTCGTTTGTGACATTTATCTCCGGGATGGGGAGATGGGATATAGATGGGGTTTACGCCACCTGACCCTAGGTTATCGACCCCACGTAGTTTTTGGTTTGAGACAAATAGTAGGTAAGCAATTGTAATAGTGTCCCAGGTGTCGACAAGTCATTTACCCTGCGGCTAAACACTGTATTGAGGGGTGAACTGATTTCATTCTAATACAATTGTGTTTTATTGATTTTTAGTTTGATTACATAGGTACTTTTAGGGCCAGTTGCATCAGCCCCATTTGACAGACACATCATCCTCACGCAGCAGACGTCTATGGAACTTCCCATAATTATGATTAGACTTATATTGACCGGAATATAGACCGTGATTACCTTTTTGATTTTTGTCGATCTCCCGACATTTCGACGCTGCAGTTGCATGCATCATGATCACGGAAAACTATATGTCTCTGCAACTTTAACATCCACCCGCCTTCGTCAGTTTTCCGTGATCATGATGAATGCAGCTGCATCGAAATATCGGGAGCTCGACAAAAATCAAAAAGGTAATCACGGGCTATTATCCCAGTCAATATAAGTCTAATGAAAATAACCGTGAATCATTCAAAATTCCCATACGATAAAATTTGACGAACGCTCTGACGGTGACAGACGGTTTGATGCAACCGGACCTTAGGATGATAATTATTTTGGTGTTAATTTCGTAATAGGCATCTTTCGATAATAATTAAGAGGAAAAAAGCGTAAGCGTCTTAAGATTGTTCCACATTCCATTACCTACCAGTTTGTCATAGCCTGAGGCGGTGACGGAATATTTTCTCCTACTAGAATCGATTCTAATTGGAAATCTCTATAAAATACCCACAATGAAGATTATACCTAGTTACTATGTCCTAGTTACCAATACAAACCGACTACACACCACCATTGCAGTTAACGTGCATTTCTCATACAAATTTCAGTTAAGTTGCAAGCTGTCTCGGCTTCAAAGGTACTATTGCACCGACTTTAAACATGAAAGTCGTATTTTATTACAAATTCGTCATTAATTATTACATTAGACTTATATTGACCGGGATATAGACCGTGATTACATTTTTTATTTTTGTTAGCTCCCGATATTTCGACGCAGTTGCATGCATCATATCGTCGTAGTGACACTGTGAGTGTAGTGTGTTTGGACAGACCATCGAGTGTGAATGTGACCAGTGGTAACGCTGAAAGTGAACGCAGCCGACACGCGCGAAGGAGTAGGGTAGATCGCGCGCTATCTAAAGTAAAATCCATAAACCTACGGACCAAATTGACAAGTAAGTGTGAACGAATGTTGCCACAGTTTGGCCAGTGTCTTTCTTATCGATATTAAAATTATGATTACATCGTAGATTTAAGGTGCACCCAGACGGGACAATGAAATTGGCAATTTGATCGGCTAATCAATATACCAACTTTTTCTGTGATTTCGACAGATCAAAAGGTCTGTAGACCGCTAATTAGAGATATTTTTTTTATTTCGAAGCAGCAATAATATTATTCGAAAATTATACGTATATAGATATTTATGACATACTTGCCATAGCGTGACAGATAATTGATTATCGTCGGACATGGTATTTTATTTTTTACCTACAGGCTCGGAAACCTTTTTATGTTTTAAAACTAGTGGGTAAAAATGCGTGGCATCCATCCACTACCTCGAAGATACATAGAACAAACCAAAATATGTACCTCTTATTTGAAACTAATATACTTATTCTTGATTTAAACTTGTCTGTTGTATGTACTTTACAACTTGTCGATATATTGTTATCGATACCCTTCTCTATTTTAATTTTGCTGTTCCTGGTATCATTTTACCTGTCAGTCATTTGTCAATTTAGTCCGTAGGATTATGAATTTTACTTTATGCAACTTTAACATCCACCCGCCTTCGTCAGTTTTCCGTGATCATGATGCATGCGCTGCGTCGAAATATCGGAAGTGCGACAAAAATCAAACATTCTATATCCGGGTCAATATAAGACTAATAAAAATAACCGTGAATCATTCAAAACAATTATTTACATTTACATTTCTAAATAAATAATTTCAAAAATATTTATACCTACACTTCATAAACCAAAAAGATTTCGATCCAATTTAGTACTTACGTCACTTGAAAGACATCGCGTTCAAAAATGGCGGACATTCGTATAAATTATCGACGCTCATAATAATATTTCAATTTTATGAACCGGGCAATTTAAAGTGGCAGATGTGCTTCTGTTGCAATTGAAATTGAAATTGAAATTTATAACTTAATCATTGATTTTGTATTTGTCTTTGATAAAAGGTGGAATGATACATGAAATAAAATATCTTTATAAAATTATACTCGTGAAGGTTGAGTTAGTCATGATCCCGTGATAATTACCTATTTTAAATATAAATGAAAATAAAATACATTTTCAAGGTGGTAGCGGATAAGAGGTTTAAATAAATGAGAAAATATAAACTGAAATAGATACCATACACTAAAGAAAAAGCGATCAAGCCCACTGGTGGTGAAGCCGGGAATCGAACTCGGGTCTCCAGCTAAAACGGTCTCGCTATATCGTAATCCTGCAAAAGGATTCATATAGGAGTTGCAAGCACAAATTGCTCGCCCTTACGCCATGGCTTGCGTGGGCGACGGTCGCGCGATGGCCGCGCGACGGCGATGCGACGCATACGAAATCAAACCTTATCGATATGGAAGTATGAGACGCGACGGCGACGGTCGCGCGACGGTCGCGCGACCGTCGCCCACGCAAGACACGGCGTTAGAGTTGGTTAAAGGCGCCTAGCCTTCAGAGATAACATGCACTAGAGAGCAAATTCGACGGGTACCTCGGCGGTCGAGGTGGTGTAACGGTTTAGCACGTCAGCCGCGTTAGCTGGAGACCCGGGTTCGATTCCCGGCTTCGCCACCGTGGGCTTGATCGCATTTTCTTTAGTATATGGTATCTATTTCACTTTATAATAATTTATATATAGTGTTACTACTAAAAAAAAAAAAAAAACAAATCAAAACAATATTTAATAAAATGATTTGATTTGTTCCATACATAAATGAGAAAATAATTTTTCCCCTCACTGGCTCGGAAACACGTGTTTTGTCCTTTAATACCAGCGGGTAAAAACGCATTTTATCCACTAGTGGGTAAAGTAATTTGACCTTGAATAAAGTCAAATTAACAGCTTTAAAATTAATCGTAAACTAGAACTTTCCTTTGCTAATCCGCGAACAGACACGTACCGTCAACATCAGCTCCTGAGGATGCCTCGTAGAGAGGCGAAACACGTGTCGAGTTTTGTATTTTTGGTGGTGGGTTGTTATATTTATTTGCGTATTTATTTTTATTTTTGCGGTGGGAGGGTGGGAAAATTAATTGCATGTAAAAAATACGCAAGTAATTATAACAGGTTAGCACTGATTGACTTGCACGTTATCTATTCGCGGATTAGCAAAGGAAAGTTCTAGTTTACGATTAACATGGATTTCCGCAAAGTAACGCCTGATTCCATCGATTAGCTTTAAAATTGATGAAAGTAGGTGAATCTAATAATAAAGATCATTTACCACCTGTGGAACTATTGGAAGCAGTGATAAACGCATTTTTTGCGTTGTAGTTTCCTCGCTATAGTGAGGGGAAAAGTTTTGTGTTACACTCGGGTGCAAACTTTGCCCCCTTGTAAAACAAATAACTATAATTTGATCTAAGAACGTCATTATTGATTGAGATATTACAAAATCAGATCTAATTCTCTGTCTACTGCCTTGGTTTTTAATTTTCTTATCAGATTTTACGTAATATTCATATTTTATCTACAAAAGTATAAAACAATGTTTTTAAAATTCTAAAATGTATTTGACCCTTTCAAATGCGACAGAATAAAATGATGTGGTACTATATTATTGCAAATGAAATAGCACTCGATGGAATGATCATTAACTGTCTAAATGGTAACTAAGTGTAATATTTTTATCACGCCTATAATAAAGGGTGCTGCTTCATACGTTACATTTGCTCCCTAGGGAGCCGCGCTGCGAGTTCGCATGTCGTCTAATTCAGGGCTAAATTGTGACAACGATTTTTGGCAGCTTATTAACTATAGCCCGTGTGGTGACGGGTTAAGAATTTCACCACCCCCTTTCTTCCCGTGGGTGTCGTAAAAGGCGACTGTGGGATATGGGTTAAATTGTGGCGTAGGCGAGAGGCTGGCAACCTGTCACTGCAATGTCACAGTTTCGTTTTCTGTCAACCCCTTATTTGCCAAGAGTGGCACTGATACTTTAGTAGTTTCATGTGCTCTGCCTACCCCTTCATGGGATACAGGCGTGATTGTATGTTGTTGTTGTTATTATTAACTATCAACAAGTTTGCAATAACAGTGTGCGCTTTTGCTAGTCTGAGACTTTGGCTAAAAACCTGAGCTGTTGCGAGCTTGCTAATATGTACTTAATAAGTTCCCGAAAATCGACGTTGTTACAACTCTCCTCTGTCACAACTCAATATAACCAATTTTCACAATTGCCTATTGATATGGCTCATAAATTCCCTATGTGTAGGTAACTTTAGTTCCGATGACGCTGCGCAATGCAAGATAAAATACCCATAAAACAAATGATTTATCAACAAAAATCTTTTCAATAAGCTTTTTGTTGGTTATAAGGTGTTTCCGGCACGTGTGCTGTAATAATATTTTTTATTAAGATAAATTGACTCCGCCGATATGTTTTGTGTTTTATCTCTTAAATTGCACTTTTTTCAAGTCTTAAGCGGTAGCGTTTATGAGGTTTATTTTTATTTGTATGTTTTATTTGTTTGCTTACTTTTGTTTCTATGGTTTTAGGCAGATAACTCGAACAATTGATTGTCATAAACGATTAATAACAATTTTTAATGATTATTTATCACAGCAAATGTTGCTTAACAATGCCTAGTATACCTGTTTACATTTGCACGAAGTAAACAGTGGCAGGATCGCCATGTGATGTGGGACGTTGAATCAAACAACTATCTCGGAGTATAGAGTTATATTCCATCAAATAACCTAAGTGACAGCTTATATAGTAGACGAATACACGTGTGTGGGTGAGGTGTAGTACACACACTACAATTACCACAATCATTTTTCAGTAAAATATTTCGAAATAGTATTTTTAGTTGTAACCTTGTTCTAACAACAACTAAGTGTATGTCAACCTTTTCTAATTCCTAATGTTATTTATTTTGACATGTGCCTTGAGATACTTGACATTTACTTATATGTTAATCTAATTTCAATGTCTTTTATGTCAATGAATGTGTCGAATTTCACGGAAACACAAAAACACGGTGTATATCGCTCTTCCGTGTTGGTGCGACAGAACCAGTTTCGATTGCCATAGAGAGTGACTACTTCAGTTAGGCCTGTCAGAAAATTGCTCATCCCAAACACCACACCCAAAGACAAGGGGCGTAAAAATATCGCAGGAAGGTCGTTAGAACGGGCACTTTGTCATCGGGGCGGCTTTATGGCCAGCTCGGCCGTTTGTCTATCGCGGCCAGCCCGAATAAATACGGATGTCGAATCGTATAGAAAATATATCGCGAATATTTAGGTTTTTATGAAAAAGAAAATTTCACACAGTCACAGTTTCATAAAGAGTACTAAATACCGTACAGTCTGACCACTCACTGCTCCCCGCTGAAAGTGCCGCCCACTCCCTCTCTCTCTCTCTCTCTCTCGAACTGAACAGTCGACCTGTCATATTTCACTCATACAAGCACAGTCTGTACCTACGCGTTCACCTACACGAGCTTAGACTGTGTGCTAGAAACGCGCCTCTTTCATAATAAAATTATATTTGATCGCCAGTGTCCGAGGTGTGACACAGTGTAGTTTTGACTAAAAGCTTTAGATTTTACTTTGTCGCTTACAAGAAGAAACTATCTTCTGTTCGTTTCTATGCCTAGGATGAGAGTTGCTTTTCAATGGATTTTCATCATAAAATATATGTACTGTAAAGTTTCTAAGCTCCTAATGTAAATAATACCCAATTAGTATATTTTCGTATTATTCTCAGAAGAAATGATAGCGCTACCATTACTGTTTTAAACACCTCAATATTTGTAAGTATTGTTGTGGACGCCCCTAGTGCTCATACTCTCCTACATCAAAAAATAGATTAATTAAAAATACGCAATAACGCAATCAATCATTTTCATCCTCGCTCCATGTTTCATCCCGCATAAACATTTTTCATCCCGCATAAAATTAGCACGCCTCGAAAACCCCGTTAATAACAAACAAATCAATTCGGAAATAAAAACGGACGAAGCACGAATTAAAGTGGACATGTGCAAACGCACATTTATCTCCGCGATTTATTAGAAACGGGAGTTATAAATAATGATAATAGCTGATATAACGAAAATAACTGCTGTACGTTATGCGGAGTGGATTATGCTACAATAGTTTGAATTGGGTGTGATACGACTCTTGGTAGTCTTATTTTGATACGACTTTGTCACTCGATATAAGGTACAGCAGGGCATATCTCGACTAGGGGGCAATTGTAACTAATCCACTTTTTCCATTATTACACTATGATGTTGAATTCTACATGATGTATCCACTGAACACGCCTACCATACATAACCGGTGGACATTCTGTTTAATATTGCAAACATTGTAAAACATGGAAAAAATGGACCAGTTTCATTTGTCCCCCAGTCGAGATTTGACCTGCTGTACCCTAAATTAAGTTGTTGTACTCCGTCTTATCATCATCAAGCATAAACATTGTTTCATCTAAAAATTTACAGATTGGTTTAGCTGTGTCTGAACGCAAAAACGTTTCTTCTGACTATAATAACCAAAGTGGGACCGGTGACAACCTCTAGTTTAAAGATCTTACCCCAAAACAAACTAAAAGGGCACAAATGTTACAAAATTCCGAAAGTTACCGTTAACAGTCCGATTACGTTTCATTTATCATTAGGTAGGTATTCATATCTCTAGCACATACTCGTGCTTGGAGATAACATAACAATCGTAGGTAGGTACTTATGTGATGGTCGATATACTTACATACAAAAACGAAAAATTATATCTCGGATGGTTCGAAAAGTCACGTGACCATTTCCACGAAACCTAATAACGCTTGGCGTTTCCATCTTCCTAAGGAAGGAAAGAAGAGATAGTGGGCGAGCCAGGCTTCTCGTCTGCGATGGCTCGGCCATATGGAGAGGATGGGAGAGGATCGTGCGGCCAAAAGAACTCATTTGTGGCGATCTACTGGAAAACGGCTGATCGGAAGGCCCAGGTACCGATGGATCGATGATGTTCAGAAAGACCTGTGTGGCCTTCAAGTGATTGAGAGGCATCATATCGCACAGGATAGGAGCGAATGGCGGAATGTAGTGTCGGAGGCCAAGATCCACTTCGGGTCGCTGAGCCATCGCAGTAAGTTTCCATCTTCGCTAAGCGCTGTGATATCCATACTAAAAGTGTGTGTGTCTGTTTGTTTGTCCGTATTTCACGGCAAAACGGGGCGACGAATTGACGTGATTTTTTAAGTGAATATAGTTGAAGGGGTGGAGAGTTACATAGGCTACTTTTGTCTCTTTCTAACGCGAGCGAAACCGCGAGCAAAAGCTAGTCATAACATAAAGTCGAATAAAAATAACGTTAAAACCATATTAGTTATCAGAACAGAATCGGCTATTTTGCTGGTGATTTGTGTCTCGCGACATTTTAACAACTCGCCAGATTTATTAGGTTTCGGGTGGCAAGTAGGGTGAGATGTCAACTGTTTTACGATACGCTGAATATTTTGAAGTCTTTACACTTTAAATACTTGCAACAGATCACGCCAACATTTATTACTGTGGCTGCCCACATAAGAACTGCCAAGAATATTTTTGATGTATCTAAATTGATAACTATTCTCATTGAAATTAATTAAAGAAGAAAGAGGGTTGGTGAAAAACTAGATGATATCTCTTTTTGAAGTGTCCGCGTATTCCTTAAGTAAGTCTAGTTTAAACGCAGCGTTTGACGTACAAATACTATTTTGAATGAGAAAATAAATGTTCTTGGATTCTCTTACGTTAATGGGAGAGATCTGAAAGAAATATCAACAGCCAATATATTTTAGTAGAGAGATTCAACAAAAAAAGTAAGTGTTTATATAAATAAGTGTCGCAAAACATTGCTTTAAAAATCTCAGCAAACCTTCACAAACAACCTAATCCTTTCAACATTACACTATTCCATTATTACACTATGATGTTGAATTCTACATGATGTATCCACTGAACACGCCTACCATACATAACCGGTGGACATTCTGTTTAATATTGCAAACATTGTAAAACATGGAAAAAATGGACCAGTTTCATTTGTCCCCCAGTCGAGATTTGACCTGCTGTACCCTAAATTAAGTTGTTGTACTCCGTCTTATCATCATCAAACATAATCATTGTTTCATCTAAAATTTACAGATTGGTTTAGCTGTGTCTGAACGCAAAAAGCAACGTTTCTTCTGACTATAATAACCAAAGTGGGACCGGTGACAACCTCTAGTTTAAAGATCTTACCCCAAAACGAACTTAAAGGGCACATATGAATGTAAGGTAAAGGATACAAAACTCCGAAAGTTACTGTTAATAGTCCGATTACGTTTCATTGATCATTAGGTAGGTATTCATATCTCTAGCACATACTCGTGCTTGGGGATAACATAACAATCGTAGGTAGGTACTTATGTGATGGTCGATATACTTACATACAAAAACGAAAAATTATATCTCGGATGGTTAGAAAAGTCACGTGACCATTTCCACGAAACATAATAACGCTTGGCGTTTCCATCTTCGCTAAGCGGTGTGATATCCATACTAATATTACAAATGGAAAAGTGTGTGTTTCTGTTTGTTTGTCCGTATTTCACGGCAAAACCGAACGGGGCGACGAATTGACGTGATTTTTTAAGTGAATATAGTTGAATGGGTGGAGACTGACATAGGCTACTTTTTGTCTCTTTCTAATATCTAATATCACATAAAGTCGTATAAAATAACGTTAAAACCATATTAGTTATCAGAACAGAATCGGCTATTTTGCTGGTGATTTGTGTATCGCGACATTTTAACAACTCGCCAGATTTATTAGGTTTCGGGTGGCAAGTAGGGTGAGATGTCAACTGTTTTACGATACGCTGAATATTTTGAAGTCTTTACACTTTAAATACTTGCAACAGATCACGCCAACATTTATTACTGTGGCTGCCCAGTTGCCCACATAAGAAAATCTGCCAAGAATATTTTTGATGTATCTAAATTCATAATAAAATGATTCTCATTGTAATGAAGTATGAAATTAAGAGGGTTTGTACTATTGCACTTTTAGTATGCGCAGATTTTGACGCACAAATCATCGACGCGTCTTTAATGAGAAAATGCATGTCCTCTAAGAATCTACACGTTACGGGAGGGATCTGAAAGAAACATCAACAGCTATAAGATCTTAGTAGAGAGATTCAACAAAACAAAAGTACTTACCTAAGTGTACCAAATAAACAAGTGTCACAAAGCATTGCTTTAAAAATCTCAGCAAACCTTCATAAATAACCTAATCCTTTCAACAAAAATAAAAATATAACACTACAAGCAACCGTTCTAAATTACCCATTTATCCAACGTCACCCCACCCGTAACAAAATATCAAAGGCTGGGGTGACTTGATTGATGCGGCGGACATAATTGCCCGGCCCCCACATGTTAATGAATCGTGCGTAATGAAAAATGATTGTCCTACGTGTCCGGGGACTGATGGGCGCATGGTCACACTACTTCGCGTTACAAATGGCGTATTGTCCGCGGAATGGCGGACGTCGAAGTGTCTGGTTTAAGTGCGATGAGATTAATGGTTGGCGTTTTGTTAGGGTGACAATGTAGTAATGATGCCGGTGTGGCATTTATCAGTTAAGCGCATGGTCTGGTTTTTAGTATTGACTAACCAAGGTTTGTGTGTTAGTTCGTTTCCACATTATCCGATCCGATATCGGATGTTAGAAGGATTTTAATGGAAACAATCCGAGATGGCGCCTGTAATGTATGGGATATCGGTCCGACATCCGATATCGGTTCGGATAATAAAAAACGCACTTAGTGCTTGCACGTGAACATGCAATAAAGATCTGATAGACTTTTATTTGTAGTCTACGTGTAAAGTACGAGGAGGTTATATAAGTACCTAATTATGATTGTAATGTTCATAGTAAGTTATAATTATATCAATTATCATTCTCCTTTTATTGTTTGTTTCCTATTTCTATCAAAATCATCTGAAAGATATATAACTTTCACGAATAAGCTCATTTTAGTAACCCACTTGTTTTTTATTATTTTTTTATACTAGCTTTTGTCCGCGGCTACGCTCGCGTTAGAAAGAGACAAAAAGTAGCCTATGTCACTCTCCATCCCTTCAACTATCTTCACTTAAAAAATCACGTCAATTCATCGCTCCGTTTTGCCGTGAAAGACGGACAAACAAACAGACACACACACTTTCCCATTTATAATATTAGTATGGATTGTTGTCTTTGTGTAACTTTATGTTCCGTGTCACATCTGCTTTTATTAATGCTTTGACAGATTCCTTTCCAAAATGGAATAAAATAGATAGACATGCTTGTCTTTAGCAATCAACTTCACCGTGGCGTTTCCGAGCTACAGGCAGACAGGGACAAATCACCTAAGGGCGTAGGGCGAACACGGGGGATGGAAGCTTACGTGATTTTTCACCATGCACCCCAATATGTTACCTATGAGTAGTTTGCACTCTATATTAGTTATCACTTCGTTGCTTCTGTAAAGTACTAAGATAAGTTTTCACGGTTGAGCGACAATACTGTTGATGGCTTTAATGCTGCAAATGTTATCAAATTTTTAGGCAGCAATATCCGTTTTCTTACTGGCTGTAGTTGGACGCAGCATTAAATTAACACTGTTGCATAGTCAACTCTGAAGTCGTATATAATGTGGCAGTCAAAGAACCAAATATACTAGAACAAAATGTTAATTTTGATGGTAACAAAGGTGTGTGTTAGGATATTCTTAGCGCATTGGCTGTCACAATACATATATCTAATCTGACTGTAGTATTGCAGCATGACTTTACTGCCAACTACATTGTTACAACAAATGTCAAAATTGATGTTGCTGCCCGGAATTATGACATTTGCGACAGCAATGCTGTTGGCAATAATTTCGCGCTGCGATGCTGAATTAATCTGGATTGAAAAGACATTAAAAACTTGTACTGTAGTAGAATGGTACAAAAATGTCCACCAAGTCTACAAATAAAACGAAACGTCTCATGAAACATTTGAAACAAAGTATCCCGAATTTATAAGACCTTTCTGAGACATAGTTATTATTCAGGCCACTTACTTTTTACTGACATCTTCCCCCGTTCAAGACTCAACTTTGTCTTTCTTACATACAGTTGTTTCTTTTCTGATTCCATGTTTATTTTTCCAAGTACGTATGTGCTTTTACGATGTTCATGGTCTCATAGGACTGATTGTTGCTCTCTCAATGTGTTTCGAAGGGTTGATCGTAAAACTATAGGCTCTCAGAGGGGGAAATATTGCAAGTGAAGGATTTTTAAAGGACAGCTGAAACAGATATATGTATTTTATGATACCGTTTTTACTAGTCAGACATGCTTTGTTTGTATTTACATCCATTTCATTAGATGCTATATTAACCGTTTTGTTTGATTTATATTTTGTAATGAAGCTCTGATAGAATAATATTAAATAGTCAGAATTGCCTTTTTCACGGTTCCATAAATAGTTTAAAATATTCTGTTAGCGGATTCAGAAAAAAATGTTCCGAGCGTTTAGCGATAACTAATTTTATAATGAGTTTCTACCCACTAGATTTATTTAAAATAAAATAAAAACTTTTTGTGTAATGTGTACACTGTATGCTTAATCTTAGTTCTATGAAATGTAAATTTTCTCATGTAAGTGAATTATGTAATTCTTTATGAGAAATAAAGTTCTTTAAACCAAAAAACAAAATTAAATAGGCTTTTAAATCATCTAGGGGACACTTTATATAGCTACTTGAGTCAACAATTTTAAGAAGTACACGGGGTGACATTTTAACTACCAGCCATAGCCATATTATTCGTATAACGTCTCCTTCTGTATTCACTACGCAAAATATGACCGATGGTTGTTAAAATTTCACTCTGTATTTGCACGTTTTTGAAATAACCCATTTATTTTTAATTTTCCATTCGATCAATCGACACCAAAGCTCCGGAAATTTAACAAAGTCCCGAAAAGAGGGTAAATCCAATGAATAGCACAAATAATAATAAAAAATCCCGTTACGCAGAATTACATGCGAATTGAGACTGGGTGCATTAGTTATTGTAACACGACAAAATATGTGTAATAAAACGTAATTTATTGCGCAAATAAAATATAACTGCGGTTAGGGTGGCAGATGGGGCGGGTTGTGCCGGGGTCCAAGTTTAGAGAAAATGTAAGGTAGAGAAAATTGATTTCGGGGTACTTCATATCATATATTATCTTATTGTAATAAAGCTTAAAAAAATATTTGAACATTAACTTAGACAGTCCGGCGTAATAGGTACAAAACACGACAAATGTTGTATATTTGTGAATATACTTTTACACTTAAATACACATTAATTATGTTCTTTGTACTTTATGTAATTTGTGCAATAAAGTGTTTTACCACTACCACTACTGCTGCTGCTGTTACTACTAAAACTAGGTACATATTTGTGGAACATTTCAAACATCATCATGGCCACCACTAGAGGTCACAACTGTCGTCCACATCTACATTTTGTCAATACCGCCCGAACACCACGCACCGCTCATTTTCCAGCTATGAGTGGCACGATATAAAATGTACCTCTATAGATCCATAGTCTGTAGTTCCACCATGCTACTTTTTGCCTCCAGTGCGCGGCCTACTCTAAACGCTACCGCTTCTAACCCCGCTCCCGCTACCTCTCTTGCCTTTCCCCACTCGCACTCACGGATATATTGACAGAGTCCTCGGATGCGGATGCGAAGAGAAATGGCGGTCATTTGTTGGCGTCACCGTTTTGTTCTGTTTCGAGGCGAGATAATAGCTGATTTATTCGAGCGATTGCGACGCATCGTCAGTGGACGCCTTTATTGGGGTGAGGACATGAATGGGATGAAGATAGAAATTTATAAGTGTTTTCAGTAGCGTATTGTTGAAATAGGTACCTAGATTATAGGACTTTGTAATTTTTAAAAGTCTCTGAACAAAATATGTTGGTCAGTTTAAGGAGTACAGGCTACAGTTTCATTTTTTGCTTTTGTTACTTAAGACGATACAGTAGGGGTCAATTCTCCATACAAACGCTCTCGACTATTTCCTCCCTGGTTTTTGAAGATAGAGCAATGATTTTTTCAACACAGATTGTTATTATTTTCATCTGTGTCGGACCGTTTTGATTTTTTTGATATTGTGCTTTTTAAAGATTCTAGAGCCAATCAAAAATTTACAAAAACTGCCTCTTTCATTATGGCGCAAAAAAAGGTGTGATACTCAAGATTGGTAAAAATTAACCAAAAAAGCTAAACGGTCCGACATAGATTATTTCATTGTTATTCAGATTCTCAAATTTCGTTCCGATTGATTAAGTTTTGAAGGAGGAAAGAGTCGAGAGCGGAACCTCGATTTTAAAGATTTTTTTGAAATATCTTTTGACTGAGTTTTTCTTAATGGACAATTTTTTTTCGATAAATCTAGTTAATAACACTTGTATATTTAACTAAAATTCCCAAGTTGAAAGGGGGGCTCCTTTCCATTTTAGCATTTTCGCTACCGTATCCTCTTAAGGTCCAACTTGGGCTCAGGCATGAAATGAAACGTACTATTTATAACAATATAATTTTATTTATTTAAGGACAGATAAAAAACAATCTTTATTTTTATTATGTTTACGCATTATCTTTTTTTTTCACACACAGTAGCTAGTTTTACAAGTCGAGTACGCTATTCAATTGTCATAACATAAAACTTGAACACTTTTATTGTTCACTTTAGCACATAAACTAAATTTACAACGCCAATTAAATAAGTAATTTAATACTCTGAGAATAGCACGAAACAAGTCGCGGCAAAGGGGAGGCAAAAAATATGGCGACTTGCCTCTGACAGCTCGCCACTAACAAAACCGACCTCTCTTACTGCAGACACCTTTACCCTAGTCCACAGAGTAAAATTATTCCATATAACCTTGATGCGTAAAGGTGCAGACTGAAAAATAGTGAAGGGGATGTATTTTATCTGTGTACAAGGGTAAATGTAGCATTTGCAGGGGTCGTGAAAATAATGAGTATTAATGTGCGTGTCATATAAATAACGCCGTATGAAAGAACATAATGCCAATACTTCAAAACCATTAGTTGTTATATTCTGGGCGGGAGTAAGAATTTATGGTCCAGATTTTATGTGCGTTTCTAGTTTAAATTGTTTGAGATTAATGTTATGGGCATAAATTGCAGATTATCTTGGAGATTTTTAAAGTGAGAACGTTATGAGAGTTTTAGTTTGGGAATTTTTGTATTATCTTATTGAGAAAGAGGAGTGCTGTGATTCCTTAAGTGCTGTGATTTGGAAACTAAAAAGACTTTTAAAGATTTCAACTTTACAGTTATAAACCTGTCAAGCTTTTGCTGTACTATTCTTGCTTATACTAGCTTCTGCCGGTGACTTTGTACGTCTAGACGTAGCCTTAAAACTTTAATTCTAAATTAGACTTAAGTCTTCATAATTGATACCTATGAATTGGTTTCTCCGGTTGATGTAACTGGTGACCGAAGAGCAAGCTGGCGTCTTCCTTGCATAATCTGATACGCCATTGCGATACACCGAGGAAATGTCGCCAGCATCCTTGTTACAATCCCTCAGGAGCCTAGTTCCTTTCCTACACTACGACTTTGCTTCAGAATATTATTTCGATACTTCAAAGGTAAGAATGTCATAAGCCTGACAAAGAATTATCTAACAGCTCAAACAAATGCACCTTTGTAAAATATCACAATAGCTATTTACTATTTACGTAAGCACGCAACAAATCAAACACTTACAATACGTAGCCAAATTCACAAACACCAACGACAATATCGTTATCGTTGCTATCTACTATCGCTCTTCAGTATTGTCACAACAGAGCCAGACGGCGTTTCCATCGGCGTCCAGCGTCAACCATTGTCACTTCACGTCAGCAGTGACACAGTATAAGGACGATTCAGTAGTTTCTCTCCGGCAGCGGCGATGCGAAAGGTACGTTGCGCTAGTACGTACGCTGCGTTTGAAAGCACGTGGTTGAACAAAATTACTATAAATGTTACTCGACATCGTCCAAAGTAAGATGTTGTTATTTAATACTATTAACTATAAGTATTAGTATAACAAAGGACATTTTCAGAAAAGTTGTTAGCAAAAATTAGCTCGCTGTCAGTTTTGTGCCGACAAGCACATATTTCAGCATAAAATTTGTGAAAAAATTTACTTTTTTCACATTCTGAATGTAGATTATCGCTCAGTTACTGTAATTAACACAAAAACAATATTTTTTATAGAAATTTCATGCTTAATTATCGTCACATAACTGACAGTGAGTTAATTTATACGCAACTATGGGAACAAATCAAATTATTTTTAACAAATATTTTGATTTGTGTTTTTTTTTTAAGTAGTCACACTACATAAATTAAAAATCGAAATAATTAAAGTAAAAATGACGAGCACCACCAGTGGTGAAGGCCGGATTCGAACGTCTTTAGCAATCCGGGTTAACGCCATGAACCCCTAGGCCACCTCGCCACAGCTGAAGCAGTCGAAATTTCTCTTCTACATGTCATCTTTGTAAGTTAGTTAGTTGTGAGTTAATTTATGTTAACAACATACGTTAATTGGGGGGTCCCAAATTCTGAAAATGTCCTAATACTACATTATATCAGTCAGAAAACAAAAAATATCATTATGCATAGTATCCACGTTTATCCAAATCCGCTTGCATGTGATGCGTAATTGCGTATACCTACGTACCTGCACGACGCGCTTGTGTGCACCAGCGGCGTACGTCTGTTAGAAGAGTTATTACTGGTTTATACTGTGGCAGTGACATAACTACTCTTTAGCCATCTATGTCAACATTGGCACTTTCACCAACAGTAGCTACTTATCCTTTACAACCTAAACTTTTTCTCTATAAAAATAAAGTTTATATTGAAAATGTTGAGTGCAACAGGAAATCTTCAATCGGCTTTTCAATGTGCAAAAACGCATTCACAGAAACGCAAACACTTGAGCTAATCTGCCAATATATTCTATACAGTCAACGCAAGCAAAAACTAACCTTGTACATGTATTGAAAAGAGTTTTTGGACATGTACAGATAAAGGAATAGAATAGGAAGCTTGGACGCATCTGTCTGAAAAAAACGGACATGTTTATAGATTTCGACAAGCGATTTTCTATAGAGCTTCGTGGGCCCGAGCCAAATAAAAAAATCGGGCAATGCGTGTCTGATCACGCATGTCGGAGGGTTCCGTAGTTGTAGATTCATTATTGGTATACCTATACTAATAATGGATTTGTTACTTTATTGTTTATTTAAAGATTTGAGAGCGCGTTGTTATGACTACACGAACTAAATGTTTCGTGGGATAGTAATAAAATAAAAATACGTTTTATAGGAGATAAAAACATTGTTTATTGCAGGAGGTATAAAAAACAGTATGTATTTTACTATAGGTACCTAGCTAAGTATTATTGTATAAAGTGTTTTAACTGATTATCTGGAAAAGTTATTACAGAAACAAAAAAGTTCTTTTATTTACTTTTAGTTACATGTATGGACAGCATCCGTAAAAATTTAAAACTAACTAGCGGCTTACAAAATATACAACAAGCTACTCTCCTTATGACGGTTTATTAAAAATACAAATTTTATAACGCCAAGCTATTCCACTCATAGAGGTTTCGGAGACGGCTGCTTCCAGATACAGAGGTAAAAATAAGAAATTTACCAAAACATGGATTCCCCTAATAGATGTCCCAAAATTCCACTTACTAAGGGACTGGAACCGAGAACTTGAGTCCACTTAAAGAGGTTTTCCACTTACCCAGGTTTCACTTATCCAGTTTCCACTGTATTACATTTATGCTCTGAGGAGTGAGGGCGGAACCCTAAAAACAGGAATTAGTTTGCACAATGCCACTTTTAAAGATAATTTACTGCAGAAATCCGAGGATTTATAACAGTTAAATGGCGTTATTTATGTTGGAGATAATCTGTCCGATTGTCTATTTGGGCTTTCAAGTGGAACCGAAGAATTTCGGGTTCCTTTGGGATGTTCGATTGTGAATGGCGGAAAATAAAATATGGGGCGGTTGTGGTTGTGTTGTTTGACTATACAAGAAGTCAATAGTTGATTGAAAACGCGTATCGAAATTTAATGTTTGGACTTTTCATAGCATCTGCCAAGCGTATTAAGAACCAACAATTTGTTTGTTACAAAATAATTAGACAAAGGTATCGATAATTTTGCTTTATTTTATGAAATGTCAGTAATTTTTCAACAAAAATGAACTAAAAGTGTAGTAACGCAGTAAATTTTTTTGTAATCTGAAAACATAGGTAGTCTCGTTATTTTGTTTCTTTAAATCATTACCTACTTAAGCAACACCGTCATCGGCTTCAAAATCTTTAGCGCAGCCATCATTTCAACTTCTTGTTAGGTATAATAATTTGACCCATTATATTAAGATCTTATATATTTAAAGACCTACAGAAGACCTGATCACCCTTAGCGACGAGGCCAATAAATGGCTGATTGGACTTAATTTTAACCTATGAATGTTTCTGTTCTTTGCCATACGACTAAATAAATATATTTAAAATAGGAATCACAACCAGTTAAAGTAACTGTGTTATTGTGGAACCAAAGATAAATGCGTCGAAAATTGGCAGACTGGCTTGTCTAGATGTCGGTTCAATAAATTGGGGATTTTGGTATTTTATTGTTTATTTAACGATTTGAGAGCGCGTTGTTATGACTACGCGAACTAAATGTTTCGTGGGATAGTAATAAAATAAAAATACGTTTTATAGGAAATAAAAACATTGTTTATTGCAGAAGGTATAAACAACAGTGTGTAATTTGCAAGGACGAGTTCAAAATCTAAAGTTAGCTTGATAGAAAAATCTCAAAAAAGTAGGTAAATGAAGGTATTGCATTACCCTGCTACTACTAATAAGGTAAGGTGCATTAGGGTAATTTCGAAAGTCGTATAAAAACCACCATTAACTTCCATCATATCAAGATTCCCCTTTCGAAACTACCCGACCATTTCTGTGATTCGAATTACCCTAATGCACTTTAGGTACTTAATATTTACACTATGAATTTGCTATTGATGTAGCCAAACTGAATAATATCATAGATAGGTCTTTATTCAAGTCGTCTTTAAATAATTATTTTCAGTACGTTGGAATTTTGTTTGTGTAGTCTCTAATTACTCGGATTTACACTTCTTAATATTGCAAAAACCTAAACTACCAACAAAAGAACCACTGAACTTATCTTATTATAGACGAGAATGTTGGCAACAATTAGTTCTTTAATTACCAAGAATAGCGCCAAGATTCCGCAAAAACAATGATTTAATGTCATTCTGCCATTTACTCTACGGCAGTGTTTTTCAAACTTTATGGCGCCATGGCCCATTATGACCTCTCAAATTTTTTCGCGACCCCCGTAACTCGTTTCTAATATTAACTATAACTTAGTGCTGAAAGATGTAATAAAAGTTGTAAATTCGATCAAAAAAAGGTAAAGATTTGCAAACTCGTCTATTGCGAATAGTATGCGTAGATATGGGTGTACTTTATCACTTATCACTCAGAGGTGAGATGGCTTTCGAGAGGAAGGGTTTTGATACGCGTTATAGAGCTTAAATCAGAATTATTAATGTTTTTACAATATTGTTGCTGATTATGTTACGATATTGAAAGTAGCATATCTTGCCGGTATCTTTGACCACTTAAATGTTATGATCGCAAGTCTGCAAAGAAAGGGACGAAAACATAATTACAGAAAAAGATAAAGAACGGATTTCTAGCAAAAATTGAGTTTTGGACAACATTTTTACACAGCATGCAGTTTGCGTATGCAGTTTGATTATTTCCCTTGCATGGCTAAAATCATTCAAGAAATATCATCAGATACGGTGGAGGGCTTGCAAAGTTTAAAAAACCAACTCCAAAGTTATTTCTCAACTGAAACATTGACTGGTGATGGAAAGTTGGATTTTGAATATTTTTTTTTAATATACGGTTAAAGATTATTTATTCCCATAAGAATTACAAATTCACTTACATGAGAATATCTTACTACTTAACTTAATTCTAGTTCAACGCACAGTGCTTAATTAAGTTATTCCTTAAATAACAATTCAATATTTAATATAAAATCGACACATATGTAGGTAATTTTAAAAAGCGACATGCGAACAAGTTTAGTTGTTGTGCAGCGGCTCAGCGCCGAGCGCTCGGCGATAAGGCGCCGGCGTACATTAACGTATCATTGTGATGGATGCGGCATCGGCAGAGTGAGCGTACAAACTTTTAATTTTTTGGTTACTTATTTTAAATTGATTATGGTTACATATAAAGGTTCATTTAAAGTTTTACTTCTTTATTATATTTCGCGTGCATTTTTTTTTTTTTTTTTTTTTTTTAATTTTTAATTTTAAGTCCGTTGAGCTGGCCGATCTCAACGCCTCGGTGAAAGAAGCAACATTTCAATTGATGCGTTCTGGGCTAAAAGAATGGCTGAATATCCACATTTAGTAAAAGAAGCCCTTAAACTTTCGATCCCATTTGCTACTTCATATTTATGCGAGCTGACGTTTTCAACAAATAGACACAATTTATTTATTTATCATAAAATAAGTTGTTTTAAGGTTCGAACCCCGGCTCGCACCAATGAGTTTTTCGGAACTTATGTGCGAAATGTCATTTGATATTTGCCAGTCGCTTTTCGGTGAAGGAAAACATCGTGAGGAAACCGGACTAATTCCAATAAGGTCTAGTTACCCTTCGGGTTGGAAGGTCAGATGGCAGTCGCTTTCGTAAAACAAGTGCCTATACCAAATCTTGGGATTAGTTGTCAAAGCGGACCCCAGGCTCCCATGAACCGTGGCAAATGCCGGGATAACGCAAGGATGATGATGAAGTTGTTTTAAGATTAACCTTTTAATTTTCAAGAATTTGACTTTTTTAAGTTAAACAAAAATTTAACCAGCCTGTCATAAGTTTATCTTAAAGCTGAACTTCGCGACCCCCCTGGATAAATGCCGCGACCCCCCTGGGGGTCGCGACCCACACTTTGAAAAACACTGCTCTACGGCATATGACAATTAAAAAAAGAATGTAAATTTTAATCCAATTATACAGTGTGTTACCACCATGCGGGCATTTATTAAAACTAATATTAATATTTGCGTTTGCGTACCTATATCAGCAAATAAAAAAAAAATGGGGGACACCTTGCACAGATCAACCTAGCCATAAACTAAGCAAAGCTTGTAGTATGGGGCTAAGCATAGTTATTTAAATTAACTGCAAATTAAATTTTCCAAAATCCATACGTTCAATGTAAATACGTGTTCTTCGTAATTGTGTTGCCATTACTTGACAAGTGTCTGCGCTATACATTACTGACAATATTTTTTTTGTTAAAAAGTTTATAAACTCATTTTTTTACAAATTTACATAAACATATTTAAATAATTATATAAGAAGCTAAGACTCAACGTAAAAGCTAGTTTAATGTCCAAAATAGGCCCTTGAGGCATTGTACCAAGGATACTGGCGACATTTCCTCGCTGTATCGCAATGCTGATACGTTATGCGAGGAAGTCGCCAGCTCTTCGGTCACCAGTTACCTCAAGCAGACGCTTCGCGATTTCTGTGAAAAACTTGTTCGCGCTGGGACCATATTGGAATCATTTTTTTTTATTTAAGTATGTTTTAAACTAAGGTCATGGTTAAGTTAAATAACCATGTAAGATTACGCTCCTTTAAAAAAAGCTCACTTGCTGGTAACACCCTGTATAATTACAACCTTTTAGTGACCATACAATAAATCTGTCAAGATTAAAGACTTTTAATTATACCGTATGGGCCTTGGCGTAAAGTTTAAAATATATAATGTGATAAATTGTTTGAATGTGCGCGATTATGACGCTAAATACCCTTTTTTCCGTGGCATTTAAACAGAAAGTTGTGGAAGAGAAAATTACAGTAGGCTCAGATTCTACAAAATAATAATATCACTTATGTTTTAACCTGGCTCTCCTTCATAAAGTACCTTAAAGTCGCATCATCCTCCTTGCGTTATCCCGGCATTCGCCGCGGCTCAAGGAAGCCTGGGTTCCGCTTTGACAACTAATCCCAAGATTGGCTTATGCATTAGTTTTAGTAACTAGGCCTTATTAGAATTAGAGTCCTGAGCATGTAAGGTCTGTCTATTACTTACCTTACATGCTCAGTAAGGGTGCAAAAATAAAGTAAGGGACCTTAAATAAACCTACAGGAACTAATTACACTCATTTAGTTGTGTTGTCAGCAGTTCTCGAAAAGTTTGTACAAAAATTAAGGAAAAGTTAAATTTGTTTTTATTATTCCTATTTTGTTACCAAGATTTTTTTGATGAATTGAGATTTTAGTAAGTTTTATTACGCCATTAAGGTTCGCTAGTATCTATATTTTCTTAATTACAACAATTATCTTCTATATATCTTACGAAAGTCGACTTATATTACTAAATGTTGGTAACAAAATAGGATCAATTAAAATTTTCTGACGTGGCTATGGACAAAGTTGTCGGGAACTGCTCTTGTGCAGTGTGACGTGCGAATGACGCGGCCGTCGCACTCATTTAACCTGCAGCCAATTAGTTTGCGGACTTTTCAACCACTTTTTCAATGACAAAACAGAAAGCATCTAAATGCAGTAGGTCAGATTTGTAGGAAGCCTCTGTATTTTAATACTTTTGACATTTTCGGTAGCAAGAATGTACAATATAAAGCTTATTGGACGAATATAGGTACATATAGGTAAAAAAATTCTACCTATATTCAAATTTCAATTCTGGCTTTTCGGGTAACCTCAGAAATATCCAAATCATGGCCTTACGGAGAGCTTTTTAGTAATACCTAACTACCTACCTAACCTTTATAAGCCTTGTTCTTGTTAGGTATTCTGCTCACGAATATCCAAATCATAACTTTTAGGTTAAAACCTAATGTTACCATCTTTGCAAGCCTTCTTTCTTTTATTCTGGCATATTTATCATTTAACATTTTAAGTAACACCATACTTCAGAGTCGAGACATAATAATACGGCCGTTCATAAAACATCGAGCCGCATTCGAAATTTGAAAATTATAATTTAATAAAAGGTTTGTCAGGTCACTTGATGCGGCATCGAGCCTTCAGACACTTTACAAACTATTTTAGAAATCTACAGTCAAACGTAAGTCGGACTTAAAAGAAAAAAACTCAAATTACGAATTTCACGCCGCTGCAGAGTTACCAAATCTCTTAAAATTATGTGAGCGCGTTTAAATATCACCTATAAATTCAATTCTGTTTCGTTTTTTTTTAAATTGTTCAAATTCCGATTATTCACAAAAATGACTTAAGTGTCCAGGTCCAGGTCTTAGGTGTCAGGTGTGTGCAGGTTCGAGTCCTGCCGGAGGTGTGAATTTTTCCATTTTTCCTTTAATTTAAAAATATGTAATATCGCTCGCAGACGTTTCTGCATGATAAAAAACAAATTTTGACTTAAGTGTCTTTAAAAAAGGAGGCGCTTAAGCCCTTTTTGTGGTGTACCCTTGCAACGCGAGTACAACTCGCAATTGGCCGGTTTTTATTGGAAGGCAGGAATTACAAGATTTGGAATCATTCTTAATTATAATTAGTGCCTATTGTCACAGTATAAATAAAGAGTACTATCGCACAGTATGACCACTTCCGCTCCCCGCTGAAAGCGCTACCCACCCCCTCTCGGTTACCTCACAGTTACCGCCTGTCAAAAACGCGAACAGTCAAACTGTCATATCTCACTCATACAAGCATGGTACGCGTTCACCTATACGAGTTTAGGATGTCTGCTGGGAACGCGCCTCTTTCATATATTTGACCGCCAGTGTCCGAGATGGTGCTAGTGTACCTAGTGCAAGAAATGAGATGCACTTTTGACTGGCATTATCAAATCAATGTAAGTTTACAAACGGCGAAAGCCTCTTCTTAGCTCGTAAAGTATTTGGAATAGCCGTAATATAATAATATGGCAGATCCACTTACGCTAACCGCGGCACTTAGTTACCGCGGGCAAAAAGCTCTAGGCCAAGAGCTAGGGTTTAAAACTGACAAAGTTTTACAAAAAAAAAAAAAAAGATTTTTGTGTCCCAATGGTTACTTCAGTCATAAACTAGAACATTCCTTTGCTGCTCCTTTGCTTTTCCGAAGTTTCGCAACTAGTCAGTTGCGGAACTTCGGACCGTCAACATCAGCTCCTGAGGATGCCTCGTAGAGAGGCGAAACACGTGTTTTGTATTTTTGGTGGTGGGTTGTTGTATTTATTTGCGTATTTATTTTTATTTTTGCGGTGGGAGGGTGGGAAAATTAATTGCATGTAAAAAAATACGCAAGTAAGTACAACAGGTTAGCACTGATTGACTTGCACGTTATCAATTCGCGGATTAGCAAAGGAATGTTCTAGCATCGGTTACTTCAGTGTTTTTTAAAGGATCATCTGATGGTAAGCGATTACCGCCGCCAGTGGATACCTGCACTACAAGAGCCACCAAAGTACCAGAATCTCTTCATGCTTTGCAACACTGCAACGATTCGTAAAGGTGTAAAAAGGTTTAATATTGCTAAAATAGTTCAGAAAGTGCTTTGTCTAGCAGATACTCGAACATTCGATATTAAATTAACCCCGCAGGTAAGTTTATCCCAATTACCAAACAAATATAACAACCCACCTCCAAAAATAAAAAATAAACTCTACACGTGTTTCGCCTCTCTACGAAACATGTTGACGGTGCAAGATCTGGCTACTGACCCACTGACAGTTAGCACTAGTTAACAATTCACTAATTAGCAAAGTAATCTTCTAAATTTTTATTAACTCTCTTTGTCTTCTTTCAGCTCTTGGCAGATTTACTATGAAATTTGGAACTAGCTCTTGTAGTATGGCATGTAACGAGCCGCGGAGCGTAATTATGACGCGTCAGAGTGCCACTGCGCACCTAATCATGGACGCCAGAACAGACTAATCACTGCGTTCGACGTGGCATGCAACATCACACCATCGAAGATTCAAGAGTTTTCTAATGCTTGAGTAATACGCATAATGCTAGGTTTACACGGGCTTAGTATTTGCCATTAGTATCGATTAGTGATTAGGGCTGCAAAGTGACAAGTGGCAAGTAATGTAATATATACTTATATATTTTTATATTAAAGGAAAAAATGGAAAAATTTACGCTTCCGGCGGGACTTGAAAATGATGCGGGTTCAAGTCCCGCCGGAAGCGTAAATTTTTCCATTTTTTCCTTTAATATAAAAATGTTTAGAATCGTTAGCAGACGTTTCTGCTTGTTAAAAATACATTTAGTATGGGTTAGCACATTGTTACTGGTGAATTCTCAATATAACTTGAGACTCCAGTGCCGTTACAAGATGTAATAGTCTGTCGGTAGATGGCGCTAGACGTCACCCCAAGACGTGTGTACATAAGGAAAGGCATGGAAAGATTTGCGATGTCCGGCGTGGCTTCCGTAGCTCAATTGGTTAAGAGCCTTGCACGGATTGCAAATGATGCGGGTTCAAGTCCCGCCGGAAGCGTAAATTATTCCATTTTTTCCTTTAATATAAAAATGTTTAGAATCGTTAGCAGACGTTTCTGTTTGTTAAAAATAATTTTTTGTAATATATATATATATATGTAAAGTAGTGATATATATCTGCGAGTATACCACAGTCAGAAAAAATATGACAAAATACAACAATAAAAGTGCTGCCCTCTTTACGCGCAGCGTACGAAAAAATAGCTCACCTTTGTCAAGCTTAAAGGAGGTAGGGCATAGCGAATGATATTCCGCTTTGTGTGGTAGGGCACAGCACAGCGGATATCGTCTCGCTCGAATCTAGAGCAGAGCCCAACTGGGGTAGTACCTCCGCCTTACAGAAGACCGCAGCCAAATAGCACTAGACCCTACTCATAGTGTTGTGTTCCTGTCGGTGAGTAAGGCTGCCAGAGCTCAACGAGGGTGCGGTGAGCTGATGACGGGAGGAATTACGGAACTAATTGTACCGTCTATTGTCCTTTGAGTCGTCGGCAACCCGAACCCTCCTTGGAACTTGTACACTCCTTTTTGCTGTGTACTTAACGCAGCAAAAGGGAATGTACAAGTTTCTAATGGGGTGGCAACGCGCCTGTGACACTGTTTGAGTTGCAGGCATCTATAGGTTACGGTGACCGCTTTACATCAGGCGGGCCGTATGCTTGTTTGCCATCGACGTAGTAAAAAAAAAAAGCTCTAAAATACATAAAATGGCAAGTGTTATGGAATAATGAAAGCGCTGCCATCTCTGGGTGCAGAGTAATTGTGAGGTGTCAGAACGCGACGTAATTACCAACGTCAAAACGTCAGCGTAATTGCTGGACGGAAGTGACGTCGCTGCGTTGACGTTTTTGCATTCTAACCTCAAAAGCTGACTTAGTTGGAGCTAAGCGGCCTATATTAGTGGGCTAATTAGTTAGTCAGGCCAAGATAAGTTAACAACGGTTTTAGTAGCCCCAACTCTGCTAGGGTTAAGTAAACGTCATTACACTGAGAGAAAATACAACCAGTTTGCATGTTCGTTCAACAAGTTTTTTGGTTAAAATAGCGCCTACGTGCTCTTTGGTTCAAACAACAAGCTACTTGTCATTTGAATCGGCAATATATTTGAATCAACAAGTCGATTTTATAAAAACAACCTGACACATATTGTTTTAAACATACGTTTGGCTGATTCAAACGGATAAACCGCAACAAGTCGAACTTGTTAAATTCTCAATGCAAATTTCTCTCAGTGTATAATCGAAGTTTGACGTATTGTTATATATATATATATTTACATTTGCAATAACAAAACTTGCCAAGTGTTAAAAAAGGGACATCGCCTTCCATAACATGGATCCTACGCCCGATAATCGCTCGCATTTTTATGTTTTGTATAGTCAGCATTAAAATATTGAAAGAAGCAGTTCAAAATTTAATAAAACACAAATTAAAGGACATCGCACAGGTTACAAACAACCTTAACCAGTGGTACACAGATTTTTGTCGATCACTCTATTGATAATAGTTACATAAAAACCTTTCCGTTCGGTAGTTTCTGAGTTTATCGCGGACATAAAATAACCTAACCACAAAATTAAAATTTTGAAAAACCCCCGACCGCGACATAGTGGACCGATTTTCATAAAAAGTGGCTAAGAAGACTCCCGACTAACTCAGCTTTCAAACAAAAAAAAAATCGAAATCGGTTCATTCGTTCGGGAGCTACGATGCCACAGACAGACACACACACAGACAGACACGTCAAACTTATAACACCCCGTCGTTTTTGCGTCGGGGGTTAACAAACAACTACATATTATATAAACATGTTTAATAGGTTGTCTGGAAGATATCGCTCTTTAGAGATAAGACCGCCTGTTGTCTACCAAAGTTTTGTGATTAATTTTTTGAAGTCATCTTGTTATTTTGGTGAGCAATAAAGAATATTTGTATTGTATTATTTTGCATTGGATACGGCACGACACTTTTATATAACAAGCGATTACATAATTATATATGACGAGATATTTCTGTATATAAAGTTGTATGAAATTCAGATCAGGAGAACCACCTTAATATGTAACAACCATTTTTTCTAATAAGTCCAGCAACATGATTGCGATTGAGAGACATTCTCGAGAATAGGCTACTTGACCCTTTTTAAAAGTTTGTCTTTTATTATTACTTACTGTCCAATTAATCGAAAAAAATATCACTTTATGTTTTACCGCAAAAATATGTTTAAAGAATACTTTTACGTAATCAGGCAAAAACAACATCAGCTATGTCATCTATAGATTTTCTGTCAATGAAGTATTCAGTGCGAAAACAACACTTTCTGACAATTTAAGTACTTGGGCATAAAGGTCTTAGGTCATTATGTCAGTGATTAATTTTAACATGAATTCTATGACGTCAATCACGGCCGACAGCATTCGGTGGCAAAATTAAAAAAAAATACTCACATTTTTTAATTAAAAATACGTAGTCATCGTAGGTACACATTTAATACCCAAATCATGAAATATTGGTTTCTTATGTCAAATATTACAGAAGACAATCATTTATTATGCTAAATTAGATATGAGTCTAGTAGCCTATTGTAAAAGTCTTTACTTGAAAAAATACAGGATGGCAGATACTTTGTGCATTGTTTCATCCACTACTGAGCATTTCTTTTTTTTGCCAATAAAAAATGTTTGATTGTTTTAGGGAATTTTAGGTGAATTGTACTCAGAATCACGAGTACACTCAATCTCACTGGGAGACAAAAAGTGTCCCAGAATTTTCATACATTTTTGTTACTTTCCTCTTTTGTTACCCCATACGATATGTACGGAAAATGGTAACAAAATAAGAAAAAAATCGTATGGGACAATTTTTTAACTACTAGGATTGAAAAAGCTAGTAATTCTGAGTAGAAATAGCGTTTTTTTTTTTTCAAAAATATCACACTTCATAAAAGTGGCAAAAAAAAAAAAGAAATGCTCTACTATTGACGCTGACTGTAGTCAGATCTCAACGCACCTTATCAACCTATCATCATCGCAACAACGTTGCATTTGCCGTCACGTCTGGCATGCCTCTCAAAGCGGCGTCCGGAAATTCCAAGCGTTGACGAACAATCGACATTTCACCAACTGCAACATTATCTTGGCACGCTCTGATGACATTCGGCCAGCGATAAGTGACATGACAGTTTATCAAAAGCATGACACGCGTGACTTTTAACGCGTGACATACGTCGCTTGACATTAGTGTGACAAGAATGAATTTCTTTCGGCTGTTGTTCTATAAATTGTAACAATGTATGGAGGTGTATTATTTATTAATGCTGTGTGTGTTGTGCCAATTTTGGCGTGAACTGTGTTATTTTAATTGGATAGTAAATCATCTTTACTAATGATGAATTTTAATATGAATGAACACAACTGGAAATGCCACGTTATTTAAAGATATGTACCTATATCTATTATTAACCATCCCTACGATACACTATAGTACATTACGATACAGGCGCGGAAAAAAGGAGGTTCGAAACACGACCGAAGAAAGTGTTTTAAATCGACACGAGGTACGAATTTCATTTTCGCACGTGTATCGCTCGACATTTTTCAGTACAGATGGCCCTTCGAAGTTTCGACCTAACAAGAAATGAAATACTTCTCGCACTAGTGCGTTAAAAAAGCACCATCTGTACTGAAATAGTATGTTTTAGATTGAATAGTACATTACGATACAAGTGCGTAAAAAAGGAAGTTCGAAATGAGTGGCGATAAATTAAAACACGACCGAAGGGAGTGTTTTAAATCGACACGAGTTACGAATTTCCTTTTTGCACGTGTATCGTACGACGTTTTTCAGTGCAGATCAGCCTTCAAAGTTTCAACCTGGCATATAATGAACCACTTCTCGCACTAGTGCGTAAAAAAAACACCATCTGTACTGAAAAGTATGTTTCAGATTGAAATAACCGTTCATACAGTTTTTGCTTTTGGCTGACCTGTGCTTTTCTCCAGAAGGTTCTTGCGTTATACAGCTAAACTATAAATTGAACCCTGCAGTATTTCGAGACCAATATAACGCTCAAGAAAAGAGATAATTTTCATTTTAAAAGTCGTCAATGCATTTACAACCCTTATAGGATTGCAGGTATTCAATGGAAGGCAGTAGTAGTCAATAACCATTTTCTCTTTTTATCTCTTACATTGTCAAAAAAAGGCCTTGAAAAAGTGATCGTGACGCATACATAAGTCGCGTTGGCTCTTTGTATTATTTTTTCTACTCCCGAACTGTTATTCGTCATTTACAGGGTCGTGCATAGATCTTTAAAACCCTACATAAAGGTCTATTCCCCAAAGCCAGCGTCCACCGGTTTTCCGCGCTTGCGCGCAGTATCGAAAAAACTGAAAACGCATTGTTTGGCTCTGTAACCATGGCAACGCCTTATAACGACACTGCGCGAGTGCGCGGAAAGGCTGGGCAGCAGAGCTGACAGTGCAAACCTTTGCGTCAAAATACAGGAAGCAGTGTGAATTTCACGAAAGTTATTCAAGAAAACTATTAAAAACTAAGTGCATGGTCGTAGAAAAAGTATTGTATGCAACGGTGTTTAACTGAGTCAAAAAATACTCGTGGCGTCTCAATAACAATTTTCGGCTTCGCCTCAAATTGTTACCCACGCCACTCGTCTTTTTTGACCTCCTTTAAACGCCTGTTGCATAAAATACTATAATCGAAGTAAGCTTCTTTTTTAACTTTCATGATATAAATAAAAATATCCACGTCCAGTAAATATCTCGCATTTTACTCACAAATAAAACATTACCTTGGTCAAAAAACAAATAGTATAATTACTTAACGCCAGCCAGTCGATCAATCTCTCTCGCGTCATTAGGTAACGTCTCAAGCTTTGCCCTTCGAGGTGGAATTAACTTCTGTCGAGGTTTCCTCGGGAGAATACAGGGGCTTAAATCACAAATATCGATAAACTTTCTAGGGGATATACTATGTGCGTATGTGCAGTTTAAGTCCGTTTTCACATTATCCGATCCGATAACGGATGTCGGAAGGATTTCAATGGAAAAAATCCAAGATGGCGCCTGTAATATATGGGATATCGGTCCGACATCCGATATCGGATCGGATAATGTGAAAACGCACTAAGAGCCTTCGGGTTTATTATGCTTACAATTGTATCACTTATGAAATAAAACTATGGAAACGGATTAAATCGCGTATAATGAATTTAAAATACATCCCGACGTTTCGAACTCTTTACAGCGTTCGTGGTCAACGGGTGACCGAGGAAAAATTAAAATGTGCAAAAGCTACCCACATACAAGAAATATTAACGAACCATGACCACAAATAATATAGATTTCTAAGGCAGGTTCACACACTATTAATAAAGCTAGTTATATAATATTCAAAAAATTTACCATTATTATGTTAAAGAAATAATTAACCAATTAATCTACACAAAATTGACAAAGAACAAACTGCAAATGTCCAACACCATACAACACAAATGCCTCACAGCCTTCGTCGTGCTTGTTCCATTATCAGATGTACTACTGGATCCCAAGCCGGTGGTAAAGTAAAGCCATCCTCTCTATTAAAGTTTGGATATTTTTTGATCTCAATGGCCTCTCGCAACATTCTGGGTATATAAAATGCGGGAGTGTACAGGCTAGACTGTGAGTGCGGCCTGTCATATGTGGGACAGACGAAGCGAAGCATTTCCACACGGGTGAAGGAACACATAGCGCGGCTGCCCTACGCAGAAATCAAGTATCTCAAAATTTTCCAAAAAATGGTTTTTTACATCATTCGATTCATTTTTTCAAAATACGTCTTTCAGTATTTTTTTGAAATTTTTATGATGTATATTTTTCAAAATACAGAACTTTAAAAAATTCAAGTATCTTTTTTTAACGGGGTATTCTACGCTAAAGTCAAGTATCTACCCTATTTCTATCTTGAAATCGAGTATCTTACGAAAGATACTTGCAATTCATATTAGATGGCTAAGTTACTTGACTTCAGAGTGGAAATATTGATACTGATTGCGAAGTTACTTGACTTCAGCGTAGAAATATTGATATTTATTGATAAGTTACTTGACTTCAGCGTAGAACTATTGATATTGATTGTGAAGTTACTTGACTCCGGCGTCTATCATTATGTTATGATGTCAAAAGCTTGTAATTGCTTATACATGTATTAACTTGGGTTTTCAGGTAGAAATTGCCTTAGTATTAAAACAACCAGATGTAAACAGTAAAAGCACGAGGATCTTGTCTTATTTAATATGAAACTTATTTTATCCAAAATACGAAAATACATATAACGATCATACTTACATAATTATTGCATGTTGGTTAGTTGATCAATAGGCTACTTGCCTCCTAATCAAATCAGCTTCGTTTTAAGAACTGTCAAAACGAATTTGAACGGCTTGCTAATATGGAATTTATATGAAATTGAATTGAGTGACGTCACGGTCAACTCAGTTACTTTTTATATTTCTACCTGACTTATTAAGTAGAAATTGGATTTAAAAATAACTGCTGTCCATGTTTTCTCATACTTATTTGCTCATAATGCTTTATTTCGTACATGGTACAAAATATTTTATTTTAACTACAGTTCCCTATTATTATAATTAAGGAAGACTATATAGGTAACTTTCATTATTTTTTTCTGTCTTCGAGTATTTAGGCACCTACCTACTGTACTTAATTAATATTGTGCGTTCCACGGGAAATCCCTTTCGAGGATTTTTTTATTATTTAAATAGTCTCCTACAACGTGAGTAATTGATTAAGTTTAATGAGTATTTTTGAACTCTTCGTGACAGAAAAACCTCTTAAACCCATAATCTTAAGACAACTTGCATTCAAACACAACTAGAGCTTCTTTTCCGTGGATTACTCCAATATTGCATTTATATTAAAACCTAATTTACACAAGCATGACATACACTACATTGAAGGCATCTATCTAAAATGTATACATTGTAAACATATACTAGCGGTCCGCCCCGGCTGCGCACGGGGCTATAAAAAAAATGGTTATAGTAATTTATCCTGAAAAGATAAACATATGCTATTACGGACTTTTTTGTATGTCTATGAAAGATACACAATTTCGCCATACATTGTTTTAATATATCTCAAACAGTTTGGGCAGCGTTTTCGATTAAAACTCTCAGCCAGCAGAATTTTGACCGACTTGATTAGCAAAAATTGACGTATTTCAACCAATTCAAACAAGATCTCAACAAATTATATACCAAAACCTTTCCCAAGAATCATTATATTCATTGGTGAAAACCGCATGAAAATCCGTTCTGTAGTTTGTGTTGTAGATACAATTAAAAATAACAAGCATACCAAAACTAAATGAAAACAGTTCAAGATACTTGCTTTCTTGTAGAAAAGCTTTAAAATTTTCTTATCGCATTCTACGCAGAAAGCTGTTTTTGTATTTTAAAATGATTGTGTTAATAATTTTGAAAAAATAATTATAGTACACTATTAATGATATCTAGTATAATAAAGTTCGACTGTTTTAAAGGCTATCAATTAATTAATAAGCATTTATAATCAGGAAAAATAAAAAAAATCGTTTTTTCGCTCTACTGTAAAATTTGACAAAACCCAGATACTTGATTTCTGCTTAGGGCAGCCGAGCGGATGTCAAGCACCGTCGGCAAAGGTCTGCAGTCTCTGAACATGTCATGGATAAAGTCAATCATGCTATAAAGTTTGACAAGCCTCTGGTTCTTGCTAAGGAGAAGCGATATATACCCAGAATGTTGCGAGAGGCCATTGAGATCAAAAAATATCCAAACTTTAATAGAGAGGATGGCTTTACTTTACCACCGGCTTGGGATCCAGTAGTACATCTGATAATGGAACAAGCACGACGAAGGCTGTGAGGCATTTGTGTTGTATGGTGTTGGACATTTGCAGTTTGTTCTTTGTCAATTTTGTGTAGATTAATTGGTTAATTATTTCTTTAACATAATAATGGTAAATTTTTTTAATATTATATAACTAGCTTTATTAATAGTGTGTGAACCTGCCTTAGAAATCTATATTATTTGTGGTCATGGTTCGTTAATATTTCTTGTATGTGGGTAGCTTTTGCACATTTTAATTTTTCCTCAGTCACCCGTTGACCACGAACGCTGTAAAGAGTTCGAAACGTCGGGATGTATTTTAAATTCATTATACGCGATTTAATCCGTTTCCATAGTTTTATTTCATGAGTAACTATCGCGGTAACCGAAGACAATATTAATTGTATCACTTATCAACTTGTATAAGATATCTGTCACTCTCACATTGACATATTTGTCACTCTTGCCAGAACGTGACGGATGCTTGATCCACATCTATAAGTGATAAAATTTCAAGCATCAATAAGCACCGGTAACTACATTCGAAGTATTTATTTACTTTGTGTCCATAATGAAAACCATACGAATCATTTTGCAAATTGAAATAGATGGCTCCGTGGCTCAGTTGGTGAGAGCGATGGCTCCGGCAAAGCAGGTTTGAGTCCTGTCGGAGATCTGAATTTTCCATTTTTCCTTTAATTAAAAATATGAAAGATGAAGTGACAAATCCATGCGAAGCCCGAATTTAGTTGTATCAAAAATATAAAAATATACTTTGGATTTTTTCTTCTTAACCTAATAAAAATTACATCCTTAACCAGTATCTTCTGTATTCACGGCAGTAGCCTAGAATATTCGGTCATCTACTCCATTCTGCTGGGCACTCCAGACCATAGAGGAATAAAATAAAATAATAAATTATTGCGGGTTATTTGTATAGGCATAGTTAAGCGACATCTAGCGACAATCACGCGTCAACTAGCGTAAATTATCAGTACCTACTGGTACTTGTCAATTATAGATATCGCGACGAACGGAAAGTCTAATGCTTACCAATTTTTAGCTAATATTACAATAGTATTAATCAGTCTTTTGTTTTCAATTCCTGCTTGTAATATGTAATTATAAGTTGTAAACTGTTCTAATATTAAATTTTTGGCAGTTGAGACACAGATGCCATCTAGTATCGAATAGTGGTACTGATAATTCACGCTATTTGACGCGTGATTGTCGCTAGATGTCACTTAACTATGCCTTTACAAATAACCTGCCTTTACTGATGTATTGAATTGCAACTCTTCCCTTAAGATAATGTGCTACCACCTAAAGCATGCGAGTTATAGCATTTTTAGAAACTTACGGTTTGACTTAAAAAAAACTAGAGATGGGCCGAATACGGACTTTGCCGAATACGAATATTCGGCCGAACATTCGGTTCAGCTGTTACCGAATCGAACATTCGGCCGAATATTCGGTTCCGCCACTTCCGCCATATTTGAAATCCTGGCTTAGAGTTAAACACTTTCCAATGATTGGTAATGGGTACCAAGGCTCTTATTGTTCCTATAATTTAGTGCACAAGAATATTTTGGTTTTTGTTTCTTAAGATACGTTATTATTACTTTTTTACATAAATTTAGGTACTTATATTTTAACGCATTTTATCTCCCTTTCGTGTTCCCTTAGAATGTTGAAATAGGATGTCATTATCCGATGAAAAACGAAATAACTTACGCTATTTATTTACTTTGTTTATTCGGTAAATATTCGGCAATGTAACCGAACTATTCGGCCGAATACGAACATTAAAAAACTTGCCGAATATGCCGAATATTTACCGAATATTCAGCCCATCTCTAAAAAAAACTAACATAATAGTATTTAGTAGCACCAAAACTCAGTAAAAAATGCTCCACTTTCAAACTCCACAAAAATGCATAAAACAAACTCCAAATTTCTACGCAATAAATTATAAGCACTTCAAAAGCACACCAGTTACTTTTGATCCCTCGCTTCTTTCATAATCTTAAAATGTTGCTAATAAAAGTATGTTCGGGTAAGGTGGAGCGCAGGGCAAGCTTGACTGGCCAGCCCATTACGGTGGTTAGTGCAAAGTTGAAAATGGCCACTTGGTACTTTATATTTTGCTCCTGGACACATAACAGTGGTTATAAATTTGGTGAAGTGCGGAGTGGGAATCTCTTTTAACTTTGTAAATTGATATGAATTGTAATTTACTTGTGAGTGTGATAGAATAAAAATTTAAAATAGTAGTTATATTAAATATCCAAGGCAAATAAAATGTCTCAGAATATAAGTTATTTCGGGCTGAAAAAGTCGACTATAAAGAGTACAAAGTATTCCTAGATTCTTCCCGGAGTCCCCGCTATTATCAACGAGAATCGAATAAATGTACATTTTTAATAACCTAACCACAAAATTAAAATTTTGAAAAAACCCCCGCCGCGATGTAGTGGACCGATTTTCATGAAACATTGCTAAGAACACTCTCGACTAACTCAACTTTCAAACAAAAAAACTAAATCTAAATCGGTTCATCCGTTCGGGAGCTAAGATGCCACAGACAGACACACACACAGACAGACAGACAGACACGTAAAACTTATAACACCCCGTCGTTTTTGCGTCGGGGGTTAAAAACTGAAATTAGTTTAATTAATTTAATATTTATATTTTTTACAGACATAGTGACCAATTTGAGGTCTCTCTCTGTCGCCCGAGACTGGGAGCCATGTTATGTGTGCGAATGGTAATAAGTCAAGCACGTAATTAATAGTATCAAGCACGACTCACCCTCATTCCATATTGAGCATAATAAAATGTTTCAAATAATAATTGCCAAAAGTATTTGTACTGAAAAATTACACAAGATTCGTATCAAACTCAGTCGGAAGTAACTTTCAAGTGCAATCAAAACTATCAAAAGACAACTTAACACCAACTTACACCAGTTTCCCCCAAACTTCATTACTTCTCCTTAAAATCGTCCGCTAAAGCATGAAATGTAGCAGTAAACAGTCGAGCTTACAACCAATTACTGGGGTGTAAAGTGCGGGAGTTACGGGAACAGTTACTAGGGGATACGATTACGTGCACTAGGGAACTAAAATGTATGTATGTATGTATGTATAAACTCTTTATTGTACAAAACCCTTTATTGTGGAAATGTCTATCTAAATGTTACAGTTAGACAATATTGTGAAGAGAGTATACAACTATAAGTACATTTGTTTTTTATCATGCAGGAACGTTTGCGAGCGATATTACATATTTTTAAATTAAAGGAAAAATGGAAAAATTCACACCTCCGGCATGACTCGAACCTGCGACCTCTGGTCTTTCCGGGGGCAACTCGCTTCCAAATGCGCCACGGAGGCCTGCTGGATGTGTGCGAATTTATCCATGCCTTCCCTCAATTCTCAACCGCCTTAGGGTGGCGTTATAGCAAACATCTCCTCCTCCTCATTAACCTCCTTGACCTTGAGTCCTGCCGGAGGTGTGAATTTTTCCATTTTTCCTTTAATTTAAGAATAAACTATAAGTACATCTAGTGTATTGGAAAAATTGCGGGTAACAACTGGATGAGACTAGCTCAGGAGCGGGAGAAGTAGCGTAAGGTACAGCGGGTCAAATCTCGACTGGGGGTTAATTGTAACTAATCCATTTTTTCCATTAGTTGAGTTCTACATGTATCCACTGAACATGCCTACCGTATTGTATAACCGGTAGACACTTTATTTAATAATGCAATATTCATTTTCATTCATTTTCATTTTCATACAATTGAATAAGGTATGTCGATTTTCGGTGAAGGAAAACATCGTGAGGAAACCGGACTGATCCCAGTAAGGCCTAGTGATCCTTCGGGTTGGAAGGTCAGATGGCAGTCGCTTTCGTGAAACTAGTGCCTTTGCCAAATCTTGGGGTTAGTTGTCAAAGCGGACCTCACGCTCCCATGAGCCGTGGCAAATTGCCGCCATAACGCGAGGAGGATGATGATGCCAATTGAATAGGTATAAGCCGATAAAATGCATTGCCAAATCTCGGCCCTTTGTGTGTTGAGCAGGGTGGCTAGCCGAATGGCACAATCGCTCACGAAACGCTCACGAAACGAAGCGCTAGTAGATATCTATCTCTATCACGCTTGCGTATTGGCGCGACAGAGCCAGCGGCGTATCGCTTTCGTTTGGCGTCGGAGAAATGCCATTCGGCTACGGGGCCAGGGTGCGTAGCCGAATGGCACAAACGCTCACGAAACGCTCACGAAACGAAACGCTAGTAGATATCTATCCCTATCGCTCTTGCGTATTGGCGCGACAGAGCCGGACTATGTTTCGTTTTCGTTTGGCGTCGGAGAAATGCCATTCGGCTACGGGGCCAGGGATGTTTATTCCAAATATACTTCGGAATATCGTTATTCTCTTGTGCTTAGTTACTTAATTAGTTTTGTTTGGTTTTTGTGGGAACCATTATCAATTTATCAATAAGGGCATCATGGCTTAGGTAACTAGTATGAGCATATCGTGTGAAGTTAAAAAATAAAATATTGAATCTTTTTTTTTATATTCATGAATTAATTTAATTATGTAATTATGTATTTGATGTGATCAAATTATAATAAGGGACTCAGTCTGAGATAAAAAATGCCTACTTTTGAATTTTATTTATGTAGGTAGGTAATATTAATGTTTTTAACCGACTTCAAAAAAGGAGGAGGTTCTCAATTCGACTGAATTTTTTTTTTTTTTTTTTTTGTATGTATGTTCCTCGATATCTCCGAGAATTGTGGACCGATTTTCAAAATTTTTTTTTTGGTCGAACGGGTATAACCCCGAGATGGTCCCATTGGCACCAAGTCAGGGTCTGATGATGGGATCCTGGAGAAATCGAGGGAACTCTTCAAATGTTATAGGCACATGTAATGTTTTCAGTGTATTTTTCAAAGGTAAACCAGTATTTACGCCTGATGGTAATAATTTTATGTGGCTGAGCTGATGATGGAAGGTCAACTCCTCAATGGTTAGGAGTTAAAGGATAATTCTTTCACTAGTGTACATGTATTCGGACTGATACATATAATATCAATAGGAACCACTAAAAATCAACAAATAAATAAACTTTTTTAACAAAAAATAAAACCGCCTTCAAAAATAAGCGCGTTACAAAACACGGAGAAACTAAAAAGCAAAAAATAATAAACCTTTGAATTCAGATTTCTTATCGTATTGCAATAATCTAAACATCCAAATTATAAACAAATCAATTATTTTTGGAGTCGGTGCCAGCCTGCGTATGGTTGGGTGGGGCAAACAGGCAATAGCAAGGCGACGAACAGGTCTGGTACCGACTGCAAAAATAATTGATTTGTTTATAATTTGGATGTTTAGATTATTGCAATACGATAAGAAATCTGAATTCAAAGGTTTATTATTTTTTGCTTTTTAGTTTCTCCGTGTTTTGTAACGCGCTTATTTTTGTTCGCTATATTATCTAGCAAATAATCATAGTAAATAACAATAATTAATACGAGTTTTGAATGATTCACGGTTATTTTCATTAGACTTATATTGACCGGGAACGCAGCCGACGCGCGCGAAGGTGGGTAGATCGCGCGCTGTCTATGCAACTTTGACATCCACCCGTCTTCGTTAGTTTTCCGTGATCATGATGCATGCAACTGCGTCGAAATATCGGGAGCTCGACAAAAATCAAAAAGGTAATCACGGTCAATATAAGTCTAATAATTAATACTACTTTTGCAAAATAAATAAAGACCAAAATTTCAATAAATAGCTAATTTATTTCAATTCAATACATATAGGTACCAAAAATAATTCGCAAAACTCGTTTTGATCACCTCGTTTATATTCCTGAATTACCATCCGCCATAACCGCCATACAGTCCGTTTCCGTAACCACCATAACCTCCGTAGCCGTAACCAGAACCGTAACCGCCATAACCAGCTCCGTAACCACCGTAACCAGCTCCGTAACCAGCTCCATAACCCCCGTAGCCATGGTGGTCAGTGTTGTAGTCAACGCGATGCACGTAAGAAGTGGCCGGGGCGTAGCCAGCGTAGCCTAATCCGCCGTAGCCAGCGTAGCCGAGGCCTCCGTAGCCAAGTCCAGAGCCGTAGCCAAGGCCAGCCCCGTAGCCGAGACCGCCGTAGCCAGCTATAGCGCCGGCGTGGGCGAAGCCGATGATGCAGACAGCAAGGTAGGCGACCTAAAAATAAAAATGTCAATAATTATTATTTGTCTAAAATTATCACGTTATCGATCCATCTGTCTTTATTTTTATCCTCTAAATTAAGGGGCTATAAATTATGATTTAAATTTTTTAATAAGATCAAAGGTGCACATAACTAAACACACGGACAACACTGCATCTTATGTTGTGTTGTTTCGGTCGCCATATTTTGTAATGTCAGTGATCGACCAATTCATTATATTCAAAAACAACAATATATGAAGTACGTGGACTTCAACTGAGACAAAATAAATTAGGCAAGATTGGTTAAATTGGTTGGAAGTTAAAAATTAGAAAAAGCGAGGGATTTGTCCAAAATGGAAAAAATGATGCTATCTTTTGGCACATATCATTTATTAATTTGAACATGGAAACAAAAATAAATCCTAGAATAGTTAGGTTACTTAAGCATTGTTCTTATAATTTAGGGGTAGTGTGTGAGCATGTTATATCAAAAATAGGCTAATATTTTCTGAACGAGCCCTACTATTTTCATTAAAATTAAAGATATGGTAACAGTAACAAATAAGTAAATATAATATATGTACAGGTTTATAAAGCTATTTTATAACTAGTTAAACCGGTTTCTCGACAATTAATCTTACAATAAATTATTTACCACCCCTTATAATAGAAATATTACCTTAGCGATCATTGTCGTTACTCCAAATGTGACGATTTGAATGATACCAACAGCATATTTTCGTCTTTTATATACAAATCGTAGGTTATTACCAAGGTTCTAGTAAACCGACCATGAAGTGATTCATTTTTTCGCCCCGAGTTATCAGACTCTGTCGAACATCGTTGCCTTAATTGCATTATTTTGTAAATTAAATATGATAACGTCCTAGAGTTAATTAAATCTGGAATTTTAACTATGCACTGTGTCTAATTTGTTTTCATAATAAGTATTGATGTAGTTTGCAATCCTGCCACAAATATGATAACCTAACCACAAAATCAAACATGGCTAAGAACACTCCCGACTAGTTTTATTCAGCTTTCAAACAAACAAAAACTAAATCTAAATCGGTTTATCCGTTCGGGAGCTACGATGCCACAGACAGACAAACACAAACCGACAGACACGTCAAACTTATAACACCCCGTCGTTTTTGCGTCGGGGGTTAAAAACGTATGGTTCTGCACGGGAAGCATGGTCGCGCGATAGACGATAAAATAGCAGGCCGTCCCTATCGCACTATTTGTAAGTGCGATAGGGACGGCCTGATATTTTATCGTCTATCGCGCGACCATGCTTCCCGTGCTGGTCAAAAGGTTTCGTCATTTGCGACAAAAAAGCAGTCAGCAGTAATTTCGCGTTACCAATGTTACCATGTATGTTGCAGCAATGCTTTATTTGCATAATTACTTATGTAAGAAACTAAGACTAATCTTAAAAGCTAACTAATGTCTAAAATAGGCCCTTGAGGCATTGTACCTTTTTTGTGTCATACTAACCAACTACAAAGCCACATTACCCAATACAGGATATTATTTCAGCCCTTGGCTACTAAGGCTTAGGTCACAGCGTAGAAATAACAGTCATACCGTTCAAAATAAGACTAGAAAATGTTTTATTGTTATTTTAAAATTATTTAAGTATTTTTGTCGCTTTTAGATTTAGATAGATAGGTTTAGATTTTTTTTTTTTCATGATAAAAATTACACTATAAATTTGTTACAAGTCAAAAAATTCTGTTTATCTTCTCATCATGATGGTCAAAAACTACATTATAAATTCTAAATAATAAAATTAACAGTGTCTCAGAATAAGTTCGTCATTTTTAAAGAAAAAATAAGCAAAGTACAATAAAATTATCAAATTAAATAAAAGCCGAAGTCAGTGTAATCAACTTAGAACTCTCATGAAAATATCAAAAACAACGTAAATATCACAAAATAATATAATAATTAATGATTAAAAATAAAAACAGGAACGTTAATTGTACATACTCACAAGGACTGATAAAAGATATGAGTAGGTAACAACATTATTATTATAATAAATTCGTTACTCTTCATAATTAATGAACTACTTATGTTAATTTTTGTTGATCCGCCGGTAGTATTTTGAACTCAATTCCTTGAGTCTATTTCTATTTTCTTTTTTTTTTAGGGTTCCGTAGTCAACTAGGAACCCCATGTCTGTCTGTCCGTCCGTCCGTCCGTCCGTCCGTCCGCGGATAATCTCAGTAACCGTAAGCACTAGAAAGCTGAAATTTGGTACTTACAAATATGTATATCAATCACGCCGACAAAGTGCAAAAATGAAAAAAAATGTTTTATTAGAGTACCCCCCCTACATGTAAAGTGGGGACTGATATTTTTTTTTCATTCCAACCCCAACGTGTGATATATTGTTGGATAGGTATTTAAAAATGAATAAGGGTTTACAAAAATCGTTTTTTGATGATATTAATATTTTCGGAAATAATCGCTCCTAAAGGAAAAAAAAAGTGCGTCCCCCCCCCCTCTAACTTTTGAACCACATGTTTAAAAAATATGAAAAAAATCATAAAAGTAGAACTTTATTAAGACTTTCTAGGAAAATTGTTTTGAACTTGATAGGTTTAGTAGTTTTCGAGAAAAATACGAAAAACTACGGAACCCTACACTGAGCGTGGCCCGACACGCTCTTGGCCGGTTTTTTCGATTACATTTTACATCTAGTGAAACAATGTTACAGTAATTGCTACTGAAATTTAATCACATTTGCAATGTAGGTATTATCTAGGTATATGTCCTAATATATGATTTATTTTTAATTCTCTGTGTATGTCTGTTTGTGACATCGTAGCTTTTCAAGAAATGAACCGTTTAGATTTCGTTTTTTTTTTTTGTTTAAAAGCTGAATTAGTCTGAAGTGTTTTTAGTCATGTTTGATGGAAATAGGTGCACTAAAACGGGATTTTTTTCAAAATTTAAATTTTATAAGTATTTATTCCCTGCTTCAAATAGTTTATTCACACTTCAAACCAAATAAATATTATACAAAATCCGTCTAAAAAAATACACAAGATAATAAGAATGGTCTGCTTACAAGAAACAGTTTTTTTGCTATTATTCAATAGTCACAGTTGATCTACTTCCACGTTGTAATTGGTTATCGACCTCGCCGCCGAGCGAGTCAAAGTCAATGTTACTACTCTACAGAAAAAAGTGTTCAACAATGACCATAATATGATAAATATAGGCAAAAAAACTAAAACTACATCTACAATGTATGAGGTTGTCCTTGGTATAGTGCCTTAAAGGCCTAATTATAATTATATGTATATGATGCTTTTTCCCGCGGCTTCGCACGCGTTAAATTCAAGCTTCATACAAACGTCCACCCCCCATATTAGTAAAGTGGGGGGTGAGAAAGAGACAAAAAGTAGCCTATGTCACTCTCCATCCCTCCACCTAAAAAATCACGTTAATTCGTCGCTCCGTTTTGCCGTGAAGGACGGACAAACAAACAGACACACACACTTTCCCCTTATTCTTAGTAATATAATGCAGAATTTATCACGTAAAAAGGATGTAAAAATATTGTCTTCTCTTCTCCCGTTATAGATATTTCATTTGTAGCAGACTTTTTTCGCACTCTTTCGTGTACCTATTGATGGCATATATTTTGGACACATCAAAAAAACCTAAAACGCAAGCTTTATCTCAAATCTGTGGCTAAATCTATAGTAGGTACATATTCGTTGCACATGTTTAAGTCATTTTATACGAACAAGAAGCTTTAGCTACGTTTTTTCCTATGTTTTTTTTTCACTACCACCCCTTAAGAGGCTTCTTAAAAGTATTCGACCATTTACGCGTCTATATCTGTCTCGAAACACTCCAGACCCCAAACATAACATTAGTTTAAAAAAGCATGCATAAATCACAATGTACGTAGAAGCATCCCGAAAACGTATCAATGTGCCATCCAGTGCACTCTGCGTCTCTTAGGTCGTAACGTTACAATTTTACGACCGGTTTTATTACTGGACGCTTTCGTGCGCGATTACCCTCCGGAGTGAGTTTCGCTGTTAGATGCCTCGTAACACTTTCATTTACTTTACCAACCCTCCTACTACTTCGCTAGCCTCACTGTTCATTACCGTCCTAAATCTAAGAAGCAACTCCAAGACTCTAGCTGAAACGGTAATGTATTCGAACCGGGTTGCGACGGTAAGGCATTACGTACAACGTCAGCAATTACAATTTTAACGCGTGTTTTATTATCACAGGCGTCTAATGTACTACTACGTACATTAATTTATCACCCTCTGTTTACGAATGCCTTGACAATTTCAATGATGTACTGCGAAATACCATCCATTTTAACTTGACCTCAGCACCGTCTTTTACGGTATTAGAGTTTTAAAGTACCGCGTTCGGCTGAAGGGGTCTGAGTCGGTTGGATGGCGTGTACAATCGTTTGGACAGACAAGCGATGGACATATCAAAGGCTGGCAACTGGAAATGCAGTAGTTTCGATTGAATCGGGAGACGTCTGCGGCGGGCGGGGTTGATTGCAACGTGTCTACAGATCTGATGCTGTTTGTCTGCGAGCGAACGGAGCTGAAATTGAGTTGAGGGCTTTAAACTGGGATTCCATACACGGATTTCTGTTTTGCTCATTAGATACTGGGTTTGAGTGACGGCTAATCAGATAGCTGTGCGGAACTTGTCTCGACTCTCGGCAGAATTGTCATGTTAATAGAGTTAGTAAAAAATGGGCACGAGATTGGCCCACATTGGCCACTACTCAACTCAATAAAAAATCATTGCTGCAAAGCTAGATTTAATTGTAAAGTGTAACATGAGTGAACTGAAAGACTACGCATTTCTGTGGGCAAAATAAAGATAAAATGTTTGATAACGTCAAGCAAATTTTGCCAAAAAAAATTTATTTTTCAAATTTTTTTTAGTTTTTTTTTGGATGTATTTATACTTAAAAGTGAATATTATTCGTAAAACTGGCATTTAAAATATAAACTTACATTTTTTTTCTTAAATACTTTTTTTGCAATGAGTTACTAGTTATTTTTTTACATCTATCAACGAGGTTAGTTATATCAGATTATTATATCAGATAACGGCATCATCGCCATCAAAATAGCGTTTTGTTCTGAGAAATAATAAGTATTTTTTTTGAGAAATAATAAGTAATATTTTTTTCAATGCTTCTAACTCTGAAAGTAGGCGAAATCCATAAAAGTTTACATGACATTTTACTCGTCTAATATTATGAGGGATACGCTGTTAAAATTATTCGACTTCTTCAAGTCACACCGTGTATAATGTTTCTCTTCATTCACTCAACAAACTCTTGAATTGCAAAATAATAAGGAAAAAGATGAAAATTAATAGACACTTTCTTTTTATAAGGATCCAAAGAGCTCATCAATTGAAATATAAAACATAAAATTTCCAAAATTAAATACTGAAGTCTTATAAAATAAATTCAGGTAACTACTCAAACATGATTAAATTACGACAACGGATACCTAATTTGCGCTCATAAAGAAACATTAGTTACCATTTTAATACAGTAAGCTTTTTTACAACACAATTATTGTGACATGCTTAGCGGCAGTTTATCACGAAGCCTGTGACGTGAATGCCGCAAACATAACTGTAACGAGGCTGAAAGAGCAAACTGAAAAAAACACACGTTTTCGTGACTTCGTGGCCGTTAAAATAATTATGACCTATCTTAGTCACGAGTGCTCACTGCCTATTAATAAAAATACTGTAGGTCTTATATGGAAAATGTCATAATATATTATTTTTCACGATTAATTCATTCTGAGTATTGGAAAATTGTACCGTACGTTACATTGCCAGTATTACACCTTATATGGGCCCCTACAAATAAATAATAGTTATTTGTTATACAAGGGGGCAAAATTGTATTTTAACGCCGAGTGTGGAATTAAAAAACGAGCAAGTGAAAGGAGTCTATACTTAGTTGAACCACGATCGAAGCGAGTGGTTCGAGAATAGAATCCTGAACTTGCGAGTTTTTTAACACACGAGAAGTAAAATACATTTGCACCCGAGTATAACACAAAACTTTTCCCCTCACTATAGCGAGGAAACTACAACCCAAAAAATGCGTTTATCACTGCTTCCAGTAGTTCCACAGGTACTAAGGCTACTTTTATCAATTACTTTACCCACTAGTGGATAAAATGCGTTTTTACCCGCTGGTATTAAACGACAAAACACGTGTTTCCGAGCTAGTGAGGGGAAAATAAATAAATATTGGGGACACCTTACACAGATCAACATAGCCTCAAACTAAGCAAAGCTTGTACTATGGGTGCTAAGCGACGATATACATACTTAAATAGATAAATACATACTATATGAAACATCCATGACTTAGCCTCCTGGATCCCCCGGTCCTCACTTGAGGACATAAGATCAAAAAAAATCTCCTGTGAAATTTCAAAGCAGCATAACAAGTTTGTAGGCATAGAACGTTACCGAACGAAACTGTCAACCAAATAAAACAGACACCTAGCCTCAGATGGCCAATCAGCGATCAGTGCGGCTTTGACATCTGTCACTACCGGCTACGCGGTGTCCCGCGGTAAGTAAATCCGAATTTATCTCACTGAAAGTCTAATTATATATTTTTGTTTGGTTTTAATTAATAAATATATAATGCATTTCATATGTCAGTAAGTAGATTTCCTCCATATAGTTAAAAAACTTTGGTTTTATATAGCTCTGAAGTTTATGTACTCATGTGAGTACTAGCGGATTTAAACAAGTAATTTATGTCCTCGGACGAGTACAACCGGTCTCAATAATGTAAGATTTTTTATTTCACATAAAAGTTCATTACTTTAATTTCGATTTTCAGGCTTAAAAGACTGTGGAATAGAGGAAAGAAGAAGATATATATCAGAAGTTATCAGATAGAATAAGATTGTATTAGAGCTAAACACCGTCAGCTGTGATGAAGAAGATGTTTCTGAGGGTGAACTGGCTCCAAGAGATAAAGAGACGAAGATTGAGATTGCACATGCATCTTCTTCATTTAGACTTCATCAGCAAAATGGCTCGGCATATGCCTATGATGACTGAAAAGCAAACAAGGATGCCTTCAAACTGGAAAAAGAGTAGAACCACATGCTCTAGATTATAGCTAGAGCATTTGGTACTACTTCTTTGGGTATCCGTGTCTAACTATTCAGAGAAACTGTTATGTATACTGATTTCCATACCAAACAACAGTCAATTTTGCGAGTCTTATTATTTTGTATTGTTAATAAAATTAAGATACAAAATAATTATCTTCACTAGTCACTGATACTGAAAAACACATGTACTAAAAACTAAATTTTAATGTAAGACAAAAGTCCTAATCAATGTAAGACTGAGAATTTAAGTTACTTAATTAAAGCTTAATCTATAAGGTAAGATAAAAATGTCCTATGAAATCTAAAACTGAAGATTAGAGTTAGGTACTGAATTAAAACTAAACTATATATTATGTCCTAAGAAATGTCGGCCATAAAATGTTATTTATTTAGTAAGTACTGTACTGTACAGTAACAATTTTCCTTAAACTAGAAATTAGAGGTACATACCTCTAATTTCTAGTTTAGTTTTCATTCAAGTAATTTGCTTAATATGCAACTTACGTACCTTTGTTACATATGTACTGTTATACTAATAGTACCTACACAATTTATTCCAGAAGAGTTTAATATCAAACCGAATTTTTATTTTTTGCCTGTACTATCAAGTACCTACAGAAGTATTTTTTTGTGTTTATTATGCAAGATTCATAGATTTTCGGTTTATTTCAGACTGAATTAATATAGTTTTCATATAATAAGTATTTTTTATATTTTTTTATGTAATTAAAGTTGATTTCTGTAGTATTTTGTTTTATTTGTTTGGTGACCCGAGTGAGGACAAAGTCCCCATGTACTCGCCTGAGCCCGTAAGGAAAAATCGAGGGGAAAACACTATGATTTTTTTAACTATTTTTCCTACGTTACTGGTTACTTATTAAATCGATTTTTCCGAAAAAAATACAGTTTTTCCAGATTTAATACCTTCAGGATCCAGGAGGTTAGGAACAAATATCTGTGTTCATCACACAAATAAATGCCCTTGCCGGGATTCGAACCCAGGACCGCGGCTTAGCAGGAGGGGTCAATCAATCAATCAATCAATTATTTATTTATTCGTGATAACTACAAAATACACAAGTAAGAAAACAGAAACAGCAAATAAAAGAAACATATAAGTTACCACGAAATGGTCCCGACTCAGCATAAAATGCTAACCCAAGGGTCAGCGCTGGTCTTCCGTCGGGACCATTTTGTTGGTCACGAACGCAGCTGTACGACGCGGACCCGTGACATAGTGAACGCAGCGCAATGTTTATAACTAAACGCAGCGGCGAGCGCCATCTTGTCTGTCGCTAAGACGTCATACGTCATGTTACTGTTATGTCATCAGCCCACGTCGCACAGTATGTGTATACAATTATTTTATATACATATTATTGCCAATGTAGCTAACTCTAGTACAAATAGACGAACACAGTGCAGAAGACGAAAACAAATTATACTATAATGTTATTGAAACCATTAAGTCCAATGTTTACTACATAAAACAATGAAAGTGTACAGACTTAACCTAATCAACTACCATGTGTTAGTGAAAAGTTTCTACAGCAAAATGGCATTGATTTTAATGTGAAACGAAGTTATACGAAGAAAATATAATAAATTACAAAAATAGAAGGCTATACAAGGCGAGTGTGGTAAAGCGGTGAGAGGATATAAAGGTGAAAACAACAGAGGAAAGAATTACACGAAAATGGGACAGAAAAAACAGGTACTTATTTAAAACTTGCTTAGCTAAAAGGGCAAAGACTGGACAATATTTATAATTACATAATACATATGCAGCACACAATTTCAATAATTAAATGAACAAAAACACAAACACATAACATAATAAGCACTAAGCAAGGAGAAATTAAAAAATAAATAAATAAATAAATAAATATTAAATATTAAAATTATTCTAATTTAAAATAGACTAGTGTCATGTCGCAAGGTCTCCTGTTGCCGCTGGTGTTGTAGTGTGTATAGTTTAAGTTTTGTTTTAAATATGTGTATACTTTGTAGGTTCCTGAGGGGTGGAGGAATGTTATTCCAACAGCGGCTGGCCAGGTACCTAAAGCTTCCACGAAAAGCTGCAGATGCATGTCGAGGTGTCATCAACTGTACGCTGCAATTACGTGCACCAAAAGACCTACGGGTGGACATGCATGATAACTTCTGGAAAAGATAGGACGGGGATTTATGTCTAACTACGCCAAAAAGGAGAAACGCCAGATGAAGCTTTCGACGATGTAACATTTTAAGAATACTATTTTTATTTAAATAGGGAGTCACATGAGCTCTGTGCGGGATGTTAAAGCAAAAGCGAGCACAAGCATTTTGTACCCGCTGTATAAGTCGTTTTGTTTTTGCGAGAAGACACGGCCCATAGACCAGATCCATATAGTTTAACTTGGACAGTACAAGTGTTTCAATCAGCTGAGTGCGCAAGGTTTCAAGTTTTGAGTGCGCAAGGTCACTACCGACTGAGCCAGACCGGTACAAAGTGCTGACTGAAAGGTAAATGGAATTACATCATATTTTATTAAGTAATTTTAAATAGTCTTCGATTGTGTGCCAAGGGAGTAAAACAAAATATTTACGGTGAGGGCGTACATTGAATCCTGAACGAAGCAAAGGATTCTATTATCCTGAGCGTAGTGAAGAATTGAGTATTAACGCCCAAGGTGGATTTAGGTGGACAATTTTTCACATCACCTGAGGATACAGTCAAGTGTAAAAATATGGGTGTACACATCTTACTCAAAAATATGTGTACCATATTTTTGAGTCGATTTCTTCTTCGATAATTATTTTTGCACTTGACTGTACATGATAATAATGTTAAACATACGTAAGTAGACATAAAAAAAATGTGTCCATGAACAGAAAAATATCACTTCACTCATCACAGCAGATAGGAAAAGTGTCACTTTGCTAGAAAATACCTCTTTCTGAAATGGTGATGTGAAATAGAAATTTGTTAGGTATGTTCCAACCTTAATATCGAACCCCAGTTCTAATTTCGATCGTGACTTTTAATTTGTAGTTGTGAAATTTATTGGTATTTCGTAAAAATATTGACCACATTATTTAAATGAACGAACGTTAACGTTCAATTTTACAACACCTTTTCTTCCAACAACCAACTAAAATGTAACAATCCATAAAGTCGACATCGCTATCGCCACCTCATATTCAAGTAAATACCACGTCATCCCTCATTACCATGTCGCAGTGGACGGTAATGACACCCCGTGGGAACGATGTTGACAGTCACGGTAATGAATATAATTATGTCATTCGTGTCACGCGATGGCGCATGATTGATTCATATAATCATACTTTGTGATGAATTACTCAATTTAAGTCTAATAATGGAAAGTTGGAAAATTGCTGCCAGTTTATCTGTCATTAGTATCGACTTATAGTTAAACGTTGTCTTTATATATGTATTTCATCTATAAATGTAGTAATCAATGCCTCAAAGCTCTTATGTTTAGATTGAAAAACGGTCCATTTCTTGAGATTTTAGTTGGAATTTGCGATGGAAAAGCATTAGGCACGGGAACCTACAATATATTTATAACTAAATTATAAATTACAGAAGCACACCCGATTTTGACTACGAAAAATATAGTTTAATTGCTGATTAATCTGCATAAAGTGTCCCCTTTCTGTTATCCTGCATAATACCACAATACTTTTCCTACTTTGTCCACAGAAAAAAATCTATGTAGTCAACTAGGGCAGTTCCAACTTTGCAAAAAGTTCATTTAAAGTAAGTATTTTATGTCACACTTATCAAAAGATTTCACTCATGGCGTAAATTAATCTCTGTATTTCTAGCTGCTCTTATACAAAATTAATTCACTGACATATACAAAAATAATTAATCCCGCATTTCAATAATTTGCCAACAAGCTCAACAGCCTTAACACCAAAATAAATTCCTCCAAACAGTAAGTATTTGATATAATTTATAGCAGTGCCAGCAAATTGAGCCCCGACATGCAACCCGCGCATTGTAAACTTTGCATAAATTGATTTATGTCTTCCTCCATTGCTATGGCTTTTTGATTTATTGTTCGGAAACACGCTCAGGGGATGACGGTCTTACATGGCTTTTTGACAGGTGATGTGAAGATGGTAATGACACATTTAATGAATTGCCGTACTACTGACTGTTATGATTCACAGTGCGCTGAGCTTATAATTATTTATTAGAATTTGTCGGCTGCGACGTATATTTTTAAAAATATTACTTTAACTTAAGTTCACCACAGGACAGGCTATGCCTAGTGTGGGGACCGGACTAAAATGTAACTCACTGTGTTATTTAAATAAATGTTTCAATCTTTCAACCAGTATAAAGAACCTATACAATAACATATTGTAGGAAAAATATTTGTAAATCATTTGATAACCTAATGAACTATACGGTCACGGTATCTCTTTGAATTATTTAGTGCGACTACGTCTACGTTTTATTTTGATTGATTGATTTATTTATTTATTGATAAAAATGTTTTACAGGTCAATCTTTTAAACAATATTTACACAATTAATTAAATACTAAAAATATTTACAAGGTAATAGCTTACTCATTATTTAGAATTACATTTATAATCATAACAAATTCACAATAAAATTTAATTTAGTATCTAAGCATAATACAATTAATTGACTCCACGAAGAAACTCGTCTACAGTATAGTAAGCCTTTTCGATTAAGAGCAATTTAAGTTTCCTAGTAAACTCGATCGATCGTTTAATCGATATCTAGTAGGAAACTGAGGAATATAAGTGAAAAATTAATAAAACTGTCATTGACAAATAGCATCCTTAATATTGTCTTCGGTTACCGTGATAATTACTCATGAAATAAAATTATGGAAACAATTCTTTATACGCGATATAATCCGTTTCCATAGTTTTATTTCATAAATAAAATCCTTGACAAACTATATCCTAAGTTATTTATGTTTTAGTCCTGTGCTTAAATTTATTTTGTCCAGCCCACAGGAAATATATTGCCGTTAGTATGGGGTCAAACTAAAAATACACGTAAGAAGAAGGTTAATAATTTATAACGGCGGTATATTTCCTGTGGGCTGGACAAAATACCTAACTTGAAAATGTATATAATTTACATCTATTTACTAATAATTTATTTATTACTAATTATTCTATTGATAATTTTCAAGTTAGGTAATTATTATTATAAAGTTTATCATAAATTACCGCTTCATTATAAGCTTTACATACATCACATTAATCTTTAGTAAATATTTCATTGTTTAACTCATTTCTTCCGTGTCGTGCGTGTTTCCTTCCAACGGCTTACTTAGTCACGTGTTAAATAAACTTACGCCATAAAATAAATACGTTAACGCTAAATTACCGCTTTTGTAGCGTGAACTATATTTATTCAAACCAGTCTCAAGTCCTAAAGAAAGTAAGTCAATTTAAGCTTTTTATTTATTAGAAGCAATGGCGACGACAAAATAATTCAAAGTCAACGACGTTAATCAAACGTTTGATTGAAGTCACGAATTCAAACAAAAATACAAAACACAACACACAAACAAAACCTTTCAATATGCCGATGTACGACAAATCAACGCTTTGAAACCAGAATGTCTTAAGACCTAATAACATTATTTCGAATGTACATCTTAATTCAAAGGGCTAGTATTCAAAATTGTGATTTTATGGTTTTTGTTTAGATCCACGTCACTATAAACAAGTGAACTACGCGTCGCTGAGCACGCATTCAAATGAAGGCATTCAGTTAAAATATTTATTGACATGAGAAGCTTATTGAATATTTTTACCACGATTTATACTCAATTAGCAGCCGGAGCGTGAATTGAATTGTTTGTGCCCGAAAATATGAAATAACACAATATTTACGGTAATGATCGAACATTTAAAACGGTCTGGTGCGCCGCAGGGGACCGGTACCCGAGCGCCGAAGGGTTAAATATGCCAACTTACTTTTATCACCAACGAAATGTGGAACTAATAAAACTACGAGCAAGCTGCGCGTCGTTTTTCCGATGCGAGCATTTTTTTAAACGAAAACATAAGTTTGTCTTAAAGTTAATAATGACGTTTTGATTTGAATTTACGAACCAACTGACAAGGTGGGCTTAAGATTATAAAAATATTTCAGCGTTAATACGGTCGTTTGCTCACAAATCTGAATTTATCTAAGCCCACCAGTTAAGTCGTTTCATATTTAATGGCTTCTCAAGATGGCGGTGATATCACACGCGTTTAATAAAAGGATATTGCAGAGTTACATGCTAGAGTAAGTAGTATGTACTTAAACGGAAAACTTACAGCTCAACCCGTTTTGCTAAGATTTCTCAACATATTTAAATGTAGATATCGGTTTAGCAGGATTTTAATTAACATTATGAAAGTGTTAAATTATATTGATGGTTTAATTTATTTACTATAAAATTTGTTTATTATGGACAGTATGATGAAGTAAGACGAATGTATAAAAAAGATAAAGTGATAATAAATAAATGAATAAATAAATATTATAGGACATTCTTACACAGATTGACTGTCCCACGGTAAGCTCAAGAAGGCTTGTGTTGTGGGTACTCAGCCAACGACATATATAATATACAAATACTTATATACATAGAAAACATCCATGACTCTGGAACACATATCTGTGCTCATCACACAAATAAATGCCTTTATCGGGATTCGAATCCGGGACCGCGGCGTAGCAGGCAGGGTCACTACCGACTAGGTTAGACCAGTCGTCAAACAAATATACATTTAGACTGCATAGGTATGTAGGTCCAGAACCAATATTTTTGTTAATAAATATCATTCACGGGACTGGACTCCAGGACCACCTGCTTAAGTTTAGGTCACGAATGACTACAATAATAGGAGAAAGAGATCGCAATAGTAACTCTTTTACCACCAGCAGGGCAATCATGGTCGCGCGATAAATGATAAAACATCGGGCCGTCCCTATAGCACTTACAAATAGTGCAATAGGGACGGCCTGATGTTTTATCATTTATCTCGCGACCATAATTGACCGCCAGGATCACTTTAATAACTTATGAATTAGAGGCATAAATCCGCTGATATTTTTTGTTAGACTACTTTAGTTTATTTCCATCGGCATTTTCAACCACTTAAGGTATTTATTTATGTTGTTAAAGTCTTCCAAGATACTAAATTAAGTCTATTAATCTCAAAAGCTGCATAATCATTTCAGATCTATTCCGCTTCACCGATTACTTCCAAACGACTAATCCTACATTATAGCCTTAATTAATTATGATTCATTTCGGTTCAAGTTAGCAATTACCGTGGCGTGGTCACTGATCAAAGCTTTGTGCTTTCAACGTCCGTTGCGTAATTAATATGAGTTTATGAGCTTGGTAGTATGGATTATTACAAATGATTTTGCTTGTACTAGTTAGAACAAGGTCTTGCAGAAATTAAAATAGGGCACAAAACATTTTGTATTGTCACTGAAATCTGAAATACGAGTCAGATTTCAATCGGTAACTGCTGTTGCTAGCCTTTTTTTGTGTTTGTCACTAGCACAGAACTAGATTTAGATAGAAGAAACAAGTTCATCTATTTCTACAGGGGCCGAGCGTGTCAGATTTTGTACTGAAGTTGCCTGTCATTTTAAATATGTCTCAGGCCCTTGAGTGTTCATATTTTTGTGTTGTTGCAATTAAATATAACGTAACGAGGCATTTTTAATGTTTTTGTTGACTTCAACTTACAAAAATTGACGTCCAAAAGCTGCAAGCTGCGATTAAACACGGACAACTCAGTGGATTTTACTGAGTTCATTTGACACGCTAAGTAGATACGTTTGCTTGATATATCGTCACTACTTTGAAAAAATCTCGTATCTCACACTGCTCCTCAAAGTTAAAACGCAGTAAGTCTATATACATTCCATACATACTTATTACATTTTTCTTTTCATTGACAGAAGAAGATACAAGTTTTTTTCAAATTAGTGACGATATGGTATATATGACATCTGTGGTCACTAGGCTAGTTCATTCCGAAGTAAGCCGCGACTTTTCGGATGACATTCATCCACGAAACAACGTACTTTTTTCGGATGAATAAAGCGCTTGGCATCCTTTGTTTATGAAGTGTTTTACAAGTGAATTAAAGAAAATCTAAATATGTATTTTGATTTAAATTACCTCGCTGGGTCATTCAATGAATTTCGTGAAGTCATACTAAGAGGTAGTATGAGTATTTAGGAAAATATATTAGCACTTGCATAGTGCTTAAATTCAAAACAAGCTAGACAAAAGTACCTAAATTTTAATCACAAACCAGAATCATCAACTAAACGCTGAGACAAAGAGTTAGGAATCCATCATAAACCCATGTATAAATAGTCACCACTTAGCCCACGTTTTAAATAATAACCACCATTTTAACTCATCGCAATCCACAACTCATAAATCGCGGCATGAGTCAAATTTGAGTCGTGTCCGTAAATATGTCATCGCGCTTTGATTCTGCGCGTAATGAGCTCCCTGACTTATGCGCGGGCGCAGACGTCGAAATAGACACGTAAGGGATGTATTTTATCGATAGATTATATCGATAACTGATTCCAAATGTAAGGTAAGAAGTAGTAAAACTGAAAAAGTGTATTTTAACCCGGGAAAGAGCATACGATTGAGAATTCTCCACAAATTCCCCGTATTGCCGGTTTATACTGTATTAACTTTCATCAGTATTCTAAAAAAAGTACCTACATGTCTATTGATATTTAATGTCATTATGTTATCTTTTTTTAGAATGTTTAGCAGATAATAGAGATTAGAGACCTAGCTCTCTATACTATTTTTTGTGCGACACTGTAATTTCACGATAAAAAAAAACTCGTTATAATATTCGTAATAAAGCTCTGAAACTTTTCTTTTTTATTAGAAAAAAAAACAATTCGCCATAAAAAAAAAAACATTTTATCGATAAACTTATCGATGCCATCCAACCCTACCACTCAGCACCTGTCGCTCATAAACCAAATGGTAAATAAAATAAAACTATTCATCGCGATTAATTCGATCCTTCCTACTTTAACTCCCCCCGGATTTATCTAACTGCTTTATTATTCGTGTTTATTATACGAAATTTATAACTTGTGTGTTTGGAATCTTGTAGCAAGATTTCACTACAGCGAAGTGTGATAAATGTGGAAAATTTATTGCTTTACGTAAAATTTACGAAAAAAATAAAAATGTACTAGAAGACTTTTGCGTATCTATTATAATTTAGTTTTTTAAGTTTTATTATTCGTCTGTGTAGTTTTTAAATATTGTTATGTCTATCTCTTTATATAAATATCCCTTAAAGGGATAAGCTCGCCTTTGTACATAACCGTTATAATTATTCTCTGTATATGTAATTTGTTCTGTACAATAAAGTGTTTACTACTACCACTACTACTAAATATCACATCGCAAGCTCGGTGTCACTCTTGTGTGAGACTGCCTGAAAAAAATAACGTTATTTTTTAAGAAAAAAATCCAAAGAAATCTGTCAATATCAAACAATCTCAATAATCGTCATCATCCGTATCGACTGATGATGACAGTCATGACGGAAGACTCATCAAAAATTTTTAAATTCTGTCAAAACAAAAAATTATAGATTATTTTTGCTCACTTTCGGGATGCATAATAAGAGCTTATAAGTATATCAATGCGTAGCGAGGGTTTACTGGTGAAACCCGATAAGTTGAGCAAACTGGTTTTTGAAATTCGGACTATGTGCAAATTTCACAATGTTGTTATTTCAAGGAATTTCGTTTTTATTAATCTAAAATTCTATCGCTACCCAACCTTTACTTAGAAATAACTTTATTCAAATTATAAATAATCTAAACGCTTAGTGATTCTATTCTTCATCCACCACCATCAATCACCACAAACTCGCTGTCATTTATCATCCAAAAATAACAAACAATAGACACCTTAACGTCAAATTCAAATTAGACTAGTTATATTATAATATGTAATATAATAATGCGGCCCTAAACGGCTGGCCTCTTGGACCCCACAGTTTTGAATCAACGGTTTGTTAGTAATTGAAAAAACTGGTTAGTTGGTCAGTGAGAGTTGTTGACAAATTTATACTAGTATTCAGTATCTGCCACTGAAATTTGTACTAGAGTTTATAGTGTAATTTAATTTGAAAAGTAATTTCGTTTTCGAATATATTTATAGAAAAAAAAACTTCGTACAATTTTTTTTTTGTAATTTATTGTTTTGCAAAGAGTTGAATCTTCATGTCAGTAAATATAACATCGCTTACACACCATACGTTACCGAAGTGTCAAAATTGAAATTAGATTTTATCTGTATGAACTGTAGAAGTATGAAGTGTAGTGAAGTAGGCATACCTATATTTCTCTGTAGATTAATCCGTTTTTTCGGTAAAAATTATTTGTTGCCATGGAAAAGTGTAAAGCTGACAATCGACTGTGAATTCTGAGTCTAAGCGATATTATTATATTCTATAAATAAATATTCTTCATAAATATTTAATTAAATTCTACCATTGTCGGTACAGAACCCCAACAAATAAAGACACGTACACAAGGGCTGAATTATCGGTCGCATTTCACGTTAAGCTGTATACACATGTTAATGCGGCTCCCACAATAACGTAATAATGGTGGATTTGTGACTCACGTCAGGTGGTTAGTGTACTTAACCCTTTATCGCGACACGCACGCGGGACGTGACGCCATTAGGTTAGGGTTGGGACGTGTACCGGATTCCGTGTACCAATTTTACAAATGATGGTACAGTTTTATTTATTTTTGAATTTTCCTTTAGACATTTGACTGATTTATTGGTACAATCTGCATTTTTTTTCTCAGGTTTTTCTTGACGTTAAGTTACGTTTCATTAGTCATCAAAGTGCATAGAATATGTCAAGTTGGACAAGTTTTAGGATAATTTGACTTTAAATAGTCATGAAGATAAGAATAAACCCATTTCGATAGCTCACTAAATTGAGTAAATTTAAATAGTATCAAATATGTAAAGCAAACGAATTCGATTTGTTTAGAATACAATGCAATACAATCATTTAGTGATAAAATAAAATTGTACGCCTCAGGTACAGTGGCATGCTTACTGTTAGCTTTAAAATTGAATTAATAATTAACAGGCAAGACTGAGCGAGCGAATTTAATAGTTTTTAAACAAATTAATGCCTTTGACACCTGCACGTAACTACTTAGTAACTAAAGTTCAAATTAACTAAACATGCGTACCACAAATTTGGTACTCATCTACCGGTACGCATCCCTTCCCGGTAGACACAATGGCCACCGACGGGCCCGACAGGGTTAATATTCTTTTCAAATTCGTGATCTAACAGTTACGTGCTACGTGTCCGGCCTTTGTGTATGTGTACCGGTTTTAGGTACAGTCGAGCGCACATTACACATTTTAGGGTTTTTTTTATCCAAGGGAAATTAACTGAAGCACGATAAGTGGGTATGATCATTTTATCATTGTCTGTATGTAGAATAACAGTTATAACAATAGCGGTGATTGAAAAAATGTGGAGGCAACTGTCACAAAGCGAAAGTAATTAAAAACATCATACTTAGGCTGCGTCAAATGTTACAATGATAATTGGTGTTAGGATTGAATGTTTGTTTACTTTGTGTTACATCGATAATGTATTTATTTTAAAATTTATGTAAACGTCTTTTGTGTATATTTATGTAAATTTATGTAAACATTTTTAATAAGTTTTTTGCACTTTGAAAATATTAAGAACTATAATTAAGTTTCTTGGATAAAGTATAGCTACTTTTTCAAAACATTGCATTAACCTATTTTCATTGTTTGGTGAACTGTACACAATTGAATTCTCAACTCGTCCTCAAATCAAACGGAGTCATCGGTACCTCAATAAGAGATCAAATTATTTGATTATGCAAATTCTGTCGAAGGGCCGAATGGTACATCTTTGTTGGTACAACAGCAAACTTGTACACATGGGAATCACGCAATTGACCACTGATTCTTATGTTAATTACGTCTTTGGTAAATACTTTGTGAAAGTTTTATTGTGATTGATGAATCCTTGGGTCAGATTACAAAATATTTTGGTCCGTTCCCTTGGGTAAATAGTTTACAGTTTGAGATACCTCATGTCTATTCTAATTCTAATTGTCGTTTTATGTTCCATTCGTGAGTTTGAATTTGTACCAATTATAAAAGATCGTGAATGGGTAACGAAATGAGCAGTAAAGGATTTAAATATTATTGAAGCATTATTTAAATTATATTTCGATTACAATATTGTGACCACACAACAATCTCTCACGCTTGTAGTATTATAGAATTTTAAACGGAGAGATCTTATTTAGAATCACAACCGATTCAATTACGATTCTGTTTTCTTTCAACCCCTTGACTGCCAAGCGTGACACTGAAGCTGACAGATTCATGTGCTCTGTCTACTCTGTTTGGAATTAAAGGCGTGAGTATTTATGTATTTAGAATCTAGTGTAGATTATCAGTTTGCCGGATGTTATAGGTAATTTTACTATAGGCTTGTCAGTAAATCGCAAAAAATGCCGAATAACTAACAGGCTGATTTTTCAGCGATCTTATTGTAGCTGTAAGCATTATGAATTCACTTCTAAAACAAAACATAAACTAAACTTTCCCAATTGTTTTTTACACAGATAACACATCACACTGTCACCATATTTATAACCATAAACCGCCACCGGCTCGCCGGATATTCGTCCGAAATCGGATTCGGATCGGAGCGAACAATGCCGGGGCTGCCGCCGGCGCCCGGGGCGCGGAAATTGCAAGGAGAACGACGTTTAAACTACGAGTAAATACGGGGTTGATGACGATCGCAGTCGTCGTCTCTGATAGATTTTAAGCACAGTGTGGTAAAAACTTAGACGCAGTGTAATGGGGAAACAAAATCTTATACCTTCAAACAAGGAATTCTAATACTATAACCTAAAATTAATACTACCTAAATTTTAATACTACCTAAAATTTTAAAAAGTGTGAAAATCTCGAAAACCAGGCGACTTTTACTAAACCTTAATGTCGATTTTCTGGACCAGTATAAGGTGCCCTCATGGTGGTTAAAAGGTTGTCCATTAATTACCGGGCACCCGGTATAATATATATACCGGGGATCTCGGAAACCGATGTAACGATTTCGCTGAAATTTGTTATGTGGGGGTTTTCGGGGGTGAAAAATCGATCTAGTTTAGCCTTTGATCCCGGAAAACGCAAATTTTCGAGTTTTCATGCGTTATCACTACATAGTATAAAACAAAGTCGCTTTCTGTGTCCCTATGTCCCTATGTATGCTTAAATCTTTAAAACTACGCAACGGATTTTGATGCGGTTTTTTTTAATAGATAGAGTGATTATAGAGGAAGGTTTACATATAGTTATTGTACCCGTGTGAAGCCGGGGCGGGTCGCTAGTTATTTATAAATTGAAATAGATGTCATAGGTACACAAAAGAAAAAACGACAAGACCCACTGGTGGCTGAGCCGGGAATAGAACCCGGGTCTTCAAGCCTACGCGGCTAACGTCATTACCACTAGACAAAATAAATATTGTTTACCAGTATAAGGTAACAAAAAATATTCGCTCTGATGTAGGCTAATACTTAAGTAAGATTTTATGAATCTTTTGTTAAATAAAAATATTTGTCTGTATCTGTTTTTTTTTATTTAATAAATAAAATAAAATAGATACGATATAAATCAGACATGTCATTGACGAAAGGGAGGAATTTGTTTCAGGAAATGTAAATTTTGGTCCATGACACCATAGTTAAAATTTGCATTATATAATGTGATTGTGATGCGCCACAATGACGTAATAGTAATTCTAAACTATTCTAAAGACAATCAAATTTTTGACATATTCATTCACCGTTTTTACCTTCTTCATATATAATATACAACCTGTTTTTATTGAATTCCGTTAACTTTAAGGGAAGATTCTTTAGTTCAAATACAATCAATTTCTCTAAGAAACTAGCCTCTTAACTCTTACGGTTGTCGAATTATTAAAAAAAAAATTAATTACTGAACACTTGTGTGGCATCCCTTACCACTTCCTAATGGTATTTGTTTTGACATGTGCCGTCAAACACTTGACAATGACTTTAATGTTATGATTAAAGTCCTCTCACACTATTTAATTCATTTATTATGTATGGAAACGAAAAAAATATATTTTTTCGAATTTAACAAAAAGCGATATACACGGCGGTTCCTGATGATGAACCTAACTGCGTGTCGAATTTAACGGAAAACAAAAAAAAAACACGGTGTATAACATATTATTATAATTATATTTTTTACAAAGATGCTTACTTCTACAATTTCGCCAAACCAAAATTTTAACGGCGAGGTTATGCACTCTTATAAGTACTTACTTATAACTAATTTAATTAACATGCACCATCAGTTATACAAAACTAACCACTTATTATCTGTATTAGAATTTCAATGAATTATGTTATAAATAAAAAACGATTTATCTACAGTAAAATTTAAATTATTGCACATTATAATAAAACACAGTTACTTTTTCTTACATTTGTCAAGAAAAAGTTGTGCCTTTAATTTCTTACACTTCTCAGTGATCAGTGATTTACTTGACAGGCAAATTATCTCGTAGGTTATCCGGCCTTTAGGGATAAAATCATTTATAAATAAATTAGAATGAAATTAAATTTTATGCAGCACTCGTCTAAAAAGACGAAGTTTGCGAACACGAGTTTTTCGACACTGCCCGAGGCTCGGAAATTGCGTTCGGGGGTGTGGTGTATGTTTTTTGAAGCAAATTCTGATTGCACCCTGTGTGTTTATTTGCATTGGGGTTTTAAAGTGAAATGTGCAAAGCTTTTATCTAAAACTTAGCTAGAGAACAAATTCTAATGACGTTATTTTTAACCCCCCGACGCAAAAACGACGCAAAAACTTTGTTATAGGTTTGACGTGTCGGTCTGTCGGTGTGTGTGTCTGTCTGTGGCATCGTAGCTTCCGAATGGATGAACCGATTTAGATTTAGTTTCTTTTGTCTGCTGCTGTTGCTGAGTTAGTCGGGAATGTTCTTAGCCATGTTTTATGAAAATCGGTATACTGTGTCGCGGTCGGGGGTTTTTTCAAAGTTTTAATTTTTTAGGTAGTAACACAAATAAATTTTATTGACTATAGCTACTAGATTGCAAATCAACATGGCTCTTAGAGTGTTGTTAGGAAAGTTATAATTAATAAGTAAATAATGTAAAGCTGAAACAAAATTTAAAATGTAAGTAACTACCTATCAAGTCTGCTAACAACATTAAGACACAAAGGTTGAGAAAGAGAACAGAGTAGCCAAGCAAACATTCGTATCCATACTTACTTGTGAAACTCAGTCCTTCAATTTTTCCGATTAATAGGAGAATACAATCATAATTATTAAGAATTCCGTTCGAAATTCGATCACAAGCAGAAAATTCAAGGTATGTGTAGATAAACCAAACGGCACACTCAAAACGAAACAATAAAAGCCAAAAAGCGTCGGAAACTTAAAACGTTTCGTGGAAAGTGGCCACAAACGACCCGTTTGCGGCGGACAGTCCTAAAAACGTCAAAACTCAATTTAAAGTTAGCGATCCCGATGCAGTTGTAAAGCGGGGACACGTCCGTCTTTGATTGCCCGATTCACACGTGGACCTTGTCACCCTAGCTAGATTGCAATAGTTGAGCGAGTGAAATTCGCTTTTGGACGGTAGGTACAGTCAGCATTAAGAACAACGGGTGTAATAATGCACCAAAAGTAGCTGACATCCAGAATAACTAAATGAATCTATTCAGTTCGTGGTTATAGATGACAAAGATGAAAATTCAACATATTAAGGTACAGCCAGCGGGGCAAATCTCGACTGGGGGTATTTACATTTGTAACTGGTCCATTTTTCCATGTGTCCACCGGTTATATTTGGTAGACGTGTTCAGCGGATGCATAAAGAAACTCAACATCATAGTGTAATAATGAAAAAAAAAATGATTAGTTACAATTGGCCCCCAGTCAAGATTTGCCCCGCTGTATCTTATCATTTTTTTTAATGGGATAGGAGGCAAACGAGCAGACAGGTCGCCTGATGGTAAGCGATCACTGCCGCCCATGGACACCCGAAACATCAAGGTGTTGGAGGTGCGTTACCGGCCTTTAAGATGGGTGTACGCTCTTTTCTTGAAGATTTGTTTAGTGGTTACAGAATGGTAGTTACTCCTAGAGCGTTCTTTGGTCCCACTACTTTTGCTGAAAAGAAAGGTTTTTGAAAATTTTATTGCAGCAAATTATTAAAGTATTTTTGAAAGGTTAGCACCTCTTATGTGCTCTGTCGCTTCACTTTTGTCAATGGGCAAGTCGTCTGCTCGTTTGCTAGACAAAAAAATCAAAATCGGTCCAGACATGAGGGAGATATCGAATAACAAACATAAAAAATACAACACGAATTGAGAACCCCCTTCCTTAAAATTTGGGTGCGGTTAAAAATGGAGAGTTTTCATAGGCCTTTGTACGTTTTCAAGGAGTTAGATGATAATTTATATCGATTTTTATCAGCAATTTGCAGAGAATAAAATAGTAGAGTTTTAGTGACCACTGCATATTGGTACAAACTTATTTAAACTGTTTTATTCTTTGAATCGGCCACCACTCGTGAAGTGGATAGAATAACAATCCTTTAAATGGTACTGCATAATAGTCACCGTAGTTTCTTTGATTGGGGGTGGCAGGAGTGGTCATCAAGAAAATGAACTAAGGTTTTTATTGCTTATTGTGATGGTCAGATTTCTTCAACTTTTTTTATGTCAACTACTGACCACGTACGGCTAATAAAGATCGTATATAGGTACATAGTTACATTATAAACATGCCATTTCTTCTTTTTATAAGCTGAGTTTAAACCAGCAAGTTATTCCTGCAAGTTTTGATACGAAACTATAGGTAAGAGTGAGTGGCAAATATCTACATCTCTTTCTTGCATATACTTCTGTCTCAAAACTTGCAGCAATAGCTTGCACGTCTAAACTCAGCTTAGACACAGCCTGGTAAAAGTTTCAAAACTATACCTTACAACCAAAGAGGATCGAGTATTATAGAGAGTTACTGTCGAAGTAAAATGTGTAATCACAGTAAATAGACTGCCATCTCTTGACACAGGCTTAAAACTTTTGAACCTCAGTTTTGACAATTTGGTCCATATTCTTAGCTCGATATGTGTGAAAATGTCAAATACATATCGACGGTGGAAAGGAAGAACCCCTTAAGCGACATTTAGTGAATTGTACAGGAGAGTGTTTCAAAGTTTTCTTTTTGAGAAAAAAAATCATAACTTTTTTCCTATTTGAAATAGGTAAATGAGTTCTTAAAACGATAATCTTATTTAATTTTTCTCTATTTTATGAAATAAACATTTATCCCAAAATCTTACAGGATCCTGAAAATGTTGTCGCTTAATTGAAAAGGTCCTCAAAATATTCCCGGAAGAACCATTTAAGCGACATCATCATAGTACTATAAAACTCACTGAAGCCACTTACCTTCTTTAACTTGTCTCTAAGATATTCAATTAAGCAACAGTCCTATGGGCAGTTAGTACGTGCCAATTTGAAGTGGTATACCAGAAATTTGAAACTAAATCGACACTTTTTTGTGAATTATAACGCTAGCTTTAATATTTTTTTAAACTATTTCATATATTTGAAAAATTTAGAATATATATTATTTGCAGTTAAAAAAACGCTATATTGTGCGTTTTTTAAGGAGAAATATAAAATACTTAACGAAATTAACGTGTATTTTATTTTAATAAAATAAATCTACTTCTAACAAATAACTCTTAATTAAGTATGCACTTTTTTGAGATCACAATCATTTTGAGTTTATAAATTATTAAGAATAAGTAGCTAGCTTACTTATTACATACCTAGTAGGCTTGTGTCGTTCACGAACTATTAACTGTTAGGAATAAAATCCCATCAATGACCGAAATGAACTGAATCTTTCCGTGCTCTGAGAATCGGTCTTTGCTCATTTAGTTCAGTATAGGATCGGCGAGCACGAGCGGTTTGGATCGAGAACGAGCGTGTGACTGCGCCGACCGAGAGCGAGAGCTACTTAGCAGAGCTACAAAAAAACGTCAAGTTTTCATATTAAACTTCGGTTACTTACAACCTTTTGGCCCGGATCTTACTATCTGTGGACTATTTTGACACTATTCGGTCCCATTCGTTCTGATCATTCCGACCGTAGTGGTCGCTGGTCTGGCTGAACTAAATGAGCAAAAGACCTAAAAGAGTTCGTGGGAGCGATTGAACGAGATCGGAGCGCTCTGATCAACGAACGAAACGGCACAAGCCTAACGCCGTGTCTTGCGTGGGCGACGGTCGCGCGACCGTCGCCGTCGCGTCTCATGCTTCCATATCAACAAGGTTTGATTTCGTATGCGTCGCATCGCCGTCGCCCACGCAAGCCACGGCGTAATACCTAGTCGAATCAGGCAGCGATCGGCGACGCAACCGACCCACTGCATTCCATTGTATGAGTAAAGCACCATTCACGTGAAATTCGCGCCAAAAATTGTTCACTGTACCGACATCAAATAGATTAGAGCAACACTTTAACCGTTATCATACCATTTTCAATCTCCACTTAACCGACGTATCGCATTTATAAAGTATACTTTAAGCGACAGGTTCGGCCGCGGTAAGGAGTGTCGCTTAAAGCAATTAAATAACAACGTAATTTTTCGTAACATTCAACGATAATATTTTATTCAATTGTGTGTCCCTGCTACATATAACCTATCTATAAACAATCGAAAACTCGTGTGGCCATAAACAATCAGACAGACAAACAGATTACGCAACATAAAACCCGACACGTGACGCGACAGCGACGCGGAGGATTAGCCTTATCTGCGGACACACGCGAATACACGGGATTTTACTAGTAGTAGTAGTAGTAGTGTTGGCAGGATGATGTCTTCAGATACTCTAAATATTATGATTTTTTCACATCACTATTTCATCAGCAAAGTCACACCTTTGACACTGGCGATCAAATATATGAAAGAGGCGCGTTCCTATAGCAAACAGTCTAAGCTCGTGTAGGTGAACGCGTACTATGCTTGTATGAGTGAAATATGACAGGTCGTCTGTTCGCGTTTTTGACAGGCGGTAACTGTGAGGCAAGCGAGAGGGGTGGGCGGCACTTTCAGCGGGGATCGGAAGTGGCCATACTGTACGATAGTACTCTTTATTATGCTGTGGCAAAGTGGTACTTTTCCTGCCTGCTATGAGGGTACAAAATGACCAATTTCTGTTCTAAATAGCACACATTTTCGTCCATTTATAATTTTCATGGGACACATTTTTGTGTTAAGTAATATAATAAAAACTAATTAGTCCGTCAGTTAGATTATCAAAGAAATTTAGACACGTACTTTTATTTTTTCTCGTAAATGAAAAGAGAAGCTTTGCGTGACGTCACGCCTAGATCGGTACATTGTTTTTTCACAGTTTATGTATGTGAAGTGACGACTAAACAAGCGTACCCAACTCAAAAACAAAACCAAAATAGTATTTAAGAACAATTTCAGTTTGATGACATCCAAATAATTCTTACAATGTCAATGGATTTGTGACTTTGTGTTGGTGTACATGGACACATTCCAACATCAGATTTTGTGTTAATGTATTGGGTTGGTAAGAAAGTAATGAGCGATCGATTGAATTCCACATACAATTTTTGAGAGAGTTCTAGAATCTTCTATGGTCGAAAGTATATAAAGGGCGAGTCGCACAGTTTCTCGTCAGTCATTCACTAGCTGTCGCCGAGCTAATATAAGGAAGAAAATGGACGAATTAAAAGTGCATGTAAGGCATTGCTTACTATATGAATTTCAGTCTGGCCATTCAGCCGCCGAAGCAGTGCGTAATATATGTCAGCGTGTTGCTCCTGAAGTTGTGTCTGAGGCCACGGCGAAACGATGGTTCCAGCGGTTTCGTAGTGGCGACTTTTCATTATCAGATCAACCTAAGTCTGGTCGACCGGTGAAGATTGATGTAGCCAAATTAAAAACCTTAATTGAAGGAGATCCGAGGCTAACGAGTCGTACTCTTGCTACCGAGTTAGGCTGCTCTCATGTCACCATAGAAACACATTTACACGAGTTGGGAAAAAACTACAAATACAGTGTTTGGATACCGCACGAACTTGATAGAGATCAACTAAACCGCCGTGCCGATATCTGCACACAACTTCTGTCTTTTCGCTGCACATTCAACTGGCTGGACCATCTTATCACTGGCGATGAAAAATGGGTCTTATATATAAATCACACACGCAAACGTCAGTGGCTAGCTCCAAACGAAAAAGGAATAGAGGCACCAAAAACAGAGCCTCACCCGAAATAAGTTGTGCTGTCCGTTTGGTGGGCTATTCATGGTATTATTCACCGGGAACTCCTACCAAGTGGAATGACTGTTACCGCATCAGTATACTGTAATCAGCTTGAAAATTTAAACCAAAAAATCTGTCAGAATCGTCCACAGCATGCTAAAGTTTTTTCTTACACGACAATGCTCGCCCACACATTGCAAAAGTGACTCGGCTAAAGCTATTGGAGCTAGGTTGGAAAGTGATACCTCATCCACCGTACTCTCCAGACTTGGCACCTACGGATTTCGCATTGTTCAGATCGCTAAGCAATGCCTTGAATGAAAAAAAGTTCGATGATCAAGCCCATCTACGACAGTACATAGCTGAGTTTTTTGAATCTAAACCTAAGAACTTCTTCGCCGATGCTATTCATTCTTTACCAGAACGATGGAGACAAAGTAGTAGATAACGAAGGCCGTTATATTTTTGATAAATGATTAAAATAATAAATTAAATAAAAATTACAATATTGGTTATGATTCGCTCATTACTTTCTTACCAACCCAATAGTTGAGATCAGAATAGAATGGTATGCTAAGTTGCAGTGGATCAATTAGGAAAGGTATTCACACTATTTACTAATGAATTCCAGTAGTTTATCGACACTATTTCATACAAACCAACATTTATATTGGTTATTTGGATTTGATGAAATTCGAAAGATTTCGATGCATTTCAGGATGGTCTACTCGTAGGCTATGATCAAACTGCCGCACATACTTACAGGCTAAAGTGATAGATGTTAGAAAAGATTTTGATTCGTATCATGCGCCACACTATAATGAAAAGCAAAAAAATCTATGTAATTTTCAATAATATTTGTGATGGAGGGGGGGGGGGGCTGTAAAACTGATTGACAATATCTGTCTATGTAATAAATATATGCCAGATTGAGGACCAAACGGAACTCCACTCAGAGACCGAAATGATAAGATATTTCAATTATCGAAACTCGCCATCTTTGACTGCTCCCCCTGCTCCCAAATACATTTTTTTCACTATACGAACTATTGGTTCGTAGACACTGGACTCTTTATTAGTTACTTAAAATAATAATTATAAAAATATACTCATTAGTTCATAATCTACAGTGGTTTAAAGTGAACTCCAAAATGAAGCATTTTCGTAAAATTTCTAAAAAATTCTTAGAGAAAGTGTAAGAAATGTTATAGTATGCTATATATTCGTAAACTACTCAATAAGCCCTTTCTTTTGATACCCTACACGGCATGATTTAATGAAAAATTTTTTTTTTGTTTGTATGCAATTTTTAATTGGCGGGGAGGGGGGACGGGGACCACAAAACTCAGGGGATCAGAAAGTAGGTTAGGTTAGGTTAGAACTGTGACCCCCCGGAAGATTAAACTGCTTGAAAAGTAGGTTAGGTTAGGTTAGAACTGTAATCCCCTGGAAAATAAAAAGAAAATGCTATCAGAAAGTAGGTTAGGTTAGGTTAGAACTGTGACCCCTGGAAAATGAAACTGCTTGAAAAGTAGGTTAGGTTAGGTTAGAACTGTGACACCCTGGAAAATGAAACTGCTATCAGAAAGTAGGTTCAAATATGGGCAACAATTAATATGGCAATAATTGCTTATGGCGTTTGAATATTATATCAAACCATATTATTGCACTTAATAATATGGCTAACAAATAGTATGGCATTGTATGATTATGGAAGGTAATGTTCGGATAAACAACCAGTATGTCATACAATTTTTGTGGTAAACAAATCATTCGGGCAAAAAATTCAGGCAAGTTAGATTCGGGCATATGAATATTATGTTAAATGACTGTCGGGCAAACAATAGACAACCATATCAGGAGTCAGAATGAGGTGCGCTATTTTTGCAAACGAACATCCTCTTGGAGCCTGCTCTAACACGCCTTCCGTTCGGTAATTGTATCATATACTTGAAAATTTCGACCCTTGCCACCGTGACCGAATGGCCGAGTGGTTCATACAACCGTGGCTTTAACGGATTATTGATTATCGTCTTGTCGCCACGAAAGTTAAATCTTGTCTACATTATCCAGAGGCACCATTAGTGCGTTTTCACATTATCCGATCCGATATCGGATGTAGGGCAGATATCCCACACATTACAGGTGCAATCTTGTATATTAAAATCCTTCCGACATCCGATATCGAATCGGATAATGTGGAAACGCATTTAGGGTCAACCGCTTTCGAAGGAAGCCAGTGCTGTCAATCTGGTGTAATTTGACACATATTCAGATGCACTCTTTGAGTGATAACAGTCAAATACGCATGTCAAAAATACTCGTTTTTTAATCGGAAAAGAACGGAACTGAATACCATCAAACAAATTATAAGTATGACTACCGTTTGTGCTATTTAAAGGGGATCACACAAAAAGAGCGAAATTGATCGAGCACTCGTCAACCCATTATGCTTTAGAGCGAGCTGACCCGATCAATCAAGTCAGGTATACGTTACACGTGTGGTGGTTTGGTGTGTTTAACGCTTTAGGTTCCGTATATAGTTCTAGACTATTACTAATATATATATGTTAGCTGTATTATAATTGTACATTAGGTACGATACGAGGGCAGAACAGAGGAAGTTCGAAACGAGTGGCGATAAATTAAAAAGAAGACCTAATGGAGTCTTTTTAAATCGACACGAGTTACGAATTTTCTTTTCACATGTGTATCGTAATGTACTGTTATTGAAATGACATTGAATAAGGTACAACGGGGCAAATCTCGACTGGGGGACAATTGTAACTAATCCATTTTTTCCATTATTAACACTATGATGTTGAGATCTACATGTATCCACTGAACACGCCTACCATATCGTCACTACTTTTAAAAAATCTCGTATCTCACGCTGTTCCTCAAAGTTAAAAGGCAGTAAGTCTATATGCATTCCATACATACTTACTACAATTTTCTTTTCATTGAAAGACGAAGATACAATTTTTTTTAAAGTAGTGACGATATATTACCGGTGGACACTCTATTTAATTGCAAACATTGTAAAACATGGAAAAAATGGATCAGTTACATTTGGCCCCCAGTCGGGATTTGCAACGATGTACCTTATATGTTTACTAAACATAAGACCTTGTGTCAGCAATGAACTTATTGCATTCTTCAAGGCATTTTTTTAAATCCTTATTTTTAATATTATACTAAAAGCTGTAAGAAATTACAGCACTTATCATGTCAGCATTATCAGCAAGCGTGTACCTACTAAGTTATTTATGCATATTATTAAAAATAAAGTAACTCGATCTATATTTCTTCATTACTTTATTCCAAATCGAATAAATAGTGGACAGAGCTGAATCTTAGTTAAACCAGTATTTAAAAACAATAAATTTTATTTTTAAGTGATGTAAATAATTGTAAATAACTTAAACTAAACAATTTAATACATTAAAACAACATCAAAAATGTGAATACCTTATACAAAGTTTAAATATAAACATCCAAAACAAACGACCTGTTGATCCCTAAAAACTTAATTTAAGCACAAAAGCACTTAATAGCGTCACGGTACGTAAACTTTTATGAATCGCCATACCTATTCTTAGGCAAATTAAGGGTCGCACAATAAACCAATCAACAAACCGATATGAACCCTATTCACATCAAAACAAAGTGGGAATCAATTTTTAAGCTCATTCGCTCCTTTTGACATCGCATTCGCACGAAACAAAAAAGTATCAAATCATTAAAAGGAGTTTTTGAAAATGGAACTCTAAATTGTTCCCGTACTACATTTATTTGAGTGAGCACTCTCAATGGCTTACTGCATTATGGTAATGCGGGTTACAGCGTTGACGTGCCATCAATCTACGTCTGATTTTCATGCCGGTTTTAACCGACTTGGGAAAGGTTCGATTTATGTTCCACACAGTAGTAAAGACAAAGATGAAGATCGGTATCTGGAATCGTATACAAGACGGCAATCTCTCACTCTCCTTATGAACCTAATGCCGTGGCTTGCGTAGACGATGATCGCGCGACCGTCGTCATCGCGTCGCATCGCATCGCCTGTCATCGACGTTCATCGACGTCTCCCACCTGACGACGAGACTTCCATAGAGATGTGACTTCTTCGTCTTCACCGTCGCGTGCCCGTCGTCCAACGCAAGGGCGAGGGCATCGGATACTAGTCCGGGATAGTTCTCCGGGTACTTTCGGCTCGATTATCCTTCATAGAATTTTTTAGGCTTGTACAACTTGACATCCCTTTGCATGCGCTACCACAGATTATGTGATTTTTGACAACCTTGAATAGCGTACTGATAGTGCGAGCTTTAGAAGGAGACAGCACGATTTAACCCTGAACTTCTGTCAAACTTCGTTTTAGCAGGAAGTGTTTTTTCTGTGCGTAAGTACTATTTATTTGAGAGTAAAAGTGCGATAGAGACTGGTGTATCATTCGCCATGAAGCTTTAGCGATTGGCAACTTGTCTACGGGACTTAAGATTAAATGCGTAAGTATACATTGTCTGCGCTCAGTAGTGCCATTTATGGGTTTTGGTTACTTTAATAAAAAAGACATGAATATTATTAAGACTTCACGGTATAATTATGTAAATTACGTGGTTAAGTTTTTACTGACATTTATAAGAGCTTAATTGTGGTATTTTTAAAAACATTGTCTTAATATAACACTTAATTAACACACTCACAGATGCTTCGCAGCCTTATTAATATACATACATACATACATACAATCACGCCTGTTTACCAGAAGGGTAATATTAATATCATAAAAGCAAATCTGATTGCAACGAAATAAGAAAATCTACTAAATATGAGGCATATGACAGCAACACTGTCAAGTCCATGGCAAACGTACCTATACTAAAATTTATCATCTTAATATAGTTACCTACTCGTAGATAATTTATTACGAATGATGGATGTTTTGAGTATGTTAAGGTACGAGTACATACCTACTTTTAGTTTGGATGAAAGAAAATCCTCAAATGTTGCTACAGATAGATACTTTGATTAGAATTTTAGAGAATTGATAAGCTTGATTCGACCAACACTATTTCAACATTATTCATTGACTTGCAAAAGATTTTTTTTTTCAATAGTCACTCGAGCAATTAATGTTATCAATTTTTAACCCCCGACGCAAAGACGAAGGGGTGTTATAAGTTTGACGTGTCTGTCTGTCTGTCTGTTTGTCTGTCTGTCTTTGTGTGTATCTGTCTGTGGCATCGTAGCTCCCGAACGAATGAACCAATTTCGATTTAGTTTTTTTTGTTTGAAGGCTGAGTTATTTCAATAGTCACTCGAGCAATTAATGTTATCAATAGTGATAACCTAACCACAAAATTAAAATTTTGAAAAAACCCCCGACAGCGACATAGTAGACCGATTTTCATGAAACATGGCTAAAAACACTCTCTACTAACTCAGCTCTGTTCGGGAGCTACGATGCCACAGACAGACACACACAGACAGACAGACAGACAAACAGACAGACACGTCAAACTTATAACACCCCGTCGTTTTTGTAAAAACGGTAGTCTCACGTTCACATGTGGTAACTCACTACCTTTGTACTCCCCATACAATCAAACAAATAGCTTCAAGCTGTTAACGCAAAGGGGTTTGAGTCGCCAAACAAGACATTACTAACCACCCGACCGGAAAATGATATGTTTCTTACAAACAAATTACGCTCATTCAGACCATTTTGATGGATTACACGCATTATAATTCTGTCTACAAAAAACTGAACAACATATCTACCAATGTTCACCCCAGTCAAAAATCTACCTTATAAGAAAGTTTGAGTGTTTTTTTTTTACTGTGAGTGGTTGATTTTATTTTTCCCTGCCTTCGAATGCGTTTTGTTGACGGTCGCATTGAAAGCCATTATAATAAAAGTATTAATTCCATATAATTCATCGCCATGTCTTGGTAACGGTCCCTATTATGTACTAACTCATAATGACTTATTTCAACACGGTTCGCATGGAACTTATTACTTTTTGTATTTTTATGTTGTTAGCATTGTTGATAGACCTTTGATATGTTATGACGGTAATGGTATACACTAAAACTTAAAAGCGTGGTTTGTATGTAGTTATTTTGAAATCGTAAGAAGTAGCTGTATGTAATTTTGGAGCAGTACAATTTCATGTTTAAATACTGTTATTACGCCCTTTATTGTGAGACCTGTGTATGAAACTAACAATGTTTTTATTTGTAAGCTTTCTCTAAATACCCCTTTCCTGTTCTGTAGTTTTTTTATAGGGGAGACCGGGGCTAGTTGACTATAGGGGTAGGTTGACTAAGTATTAAAAAATTGAGTCAAAAATCAAACTTGAGCCAACCAGTGAGGAATGAAAGTCAGTCACCTCCCCCCGCTCAGTCACCGGTGAGCCTCTCGTACCTCATATCGTATCACTGGTTGGCTCAAGTTTGATTTTTGGCTGAATTTTTTAATAGTAAGGGCCCATTTAGACGGTACGAGAACTCGCATACGAGTTTTATTACATTGCGGTATTTGATGGCTGTGCAAACTTGTATGTAACCTCAACAGCCCGCAATGTAACTAATATCGCATGCGAGTTCGCACCCCGTCTAAATCAGGCCTTAGTCAACCTACCCCTCTAGTCAACTAGCCCCGGTCTCCCCTACTAAAAGTATAATGGAAAACTCACTAATCTGGATACGTAGTAGCAGCTAGCAGGGTGGAAACAATGATAACGCTACACTTTTCGCTCAATTCTGGTGAACTCGGAACACTCTTGGCTATGAGCGTTCGGACCGATGTTGTATAAATAAGATTGCAAGTTCTTATCTACCTGAATCGCGGAAATTTTCTATTTTTCTTTGATACAAAAAATAAATACAAATAACCACAAAATTAAAATTTTGAAAAAAACCCCGACCGCGACCTAGTGGACCGATTTTCATGAAACATGGCTAAGAACACTTCCGACTAACTCAGCTTTGAGACCAAAAAAACTAAATCAAAATCGGTTCATCCGTTCGAGAGCTACGATGCCACAGACAGACACACACAGACAGACAGACAAACAGACAGACAGACAGACATACACACAGACAAACACATCAAACATAACACCCCTTCGTTTTTGCGTCGGGGGTTAAAAAAGAGTCGATCTATCAAAGTCAAAACACTAATTTGTTATCTGCGAGTCCCATAGAATTTGTCACGTCTTTCCATTTAATAGAACGCTTGTGTTCTGATGTCCGATTCGAACAGTCTTTATAAGATGGCATACTATAGTGAATCCTACACCGGGGCATCTTTATTACAGGATGGAATCCTACACCGGGACAAACGACGCAACGGAGCCACGCTGTTACGTCATCGCCCAAATCAATTGTTTAGTTGTAAACTTTTTTTTTTTCATGTTCAATTTACTGTTTCTTTTATTTATGTTTCATGACACATTGGATTCCGTAATGTCATTGAAATATGTTTTTAAATAAATAAATAAATACCGATATGTCGATGTCAAATGTTTCTTCAGTCGAAGTGACTTTTGATATTGATAAGAGTGATAAGTCGGTACCGTATTGCAGTGATATCTTATAATCATTTTTGGAATACGGCTCAGTGTTGATGATGATAAGTTACATCGTCTCACAATTATTCACAATTTTAATTAGATTCTAACTCGAGTTATTTTAACTTGTTAGAGACTTAATCTTTTTTGAAGAGATAAATCCTTTTCACATGAAATTTTAAATGTTTGTATTTTACACGGTGGAGGCGTTTTTTTATTGTGAATAATTCGAGGGGTGAGTGGTTAAATCCAGTAAGTTGAGAAAATTTGTTTTTGAAATTCAGACTACGTGCAATTTTAACGTTCTTATTTCAATGAATAATAATTCCGATTTATCGGATTTGACCACTCACCCCTCGATATTTTTTTCTACCACCACCAAATTTCAGCTATCTTAAATGTAATATTCTATAACATTGCTTTACTTTAATATTTCACTGAAAGCGTTCCCTCAGTCCGGGGATCTAATCTCGGGATGTGTCCGTCGAGTTAACGTCGTTGTGTCCACTTGCTGTCCGGAGACAGCTTATTCCGTTTCAAAGCGATTGCGATAGAAATAAAGAAACTCTACTATAGTGTATCGTCAGTATACTATAAGTTACATATAAGAAAATGTCTTAGGATAAAACCGTAACAAATGAATATCTGGAAATCATTAAATACTTTTTTCAATTAAAATGTGATGGTTCCTGTCATTATGTTGAATTATTAGGATAATGTAGAAAGTAATTTTAAAAAAGGGCAATCCAAGTCAAGTACATACAAAGATTAAGGCAGCTACAAATTGGAATTTAATAGTAGATAATGGCTCAGGGTAGACTGCAGTTTTTGCGGTCCTCGTCAAAGTTCTATAGATCCCTAACAAACAAGTCATTTGTTTATGTATTTAGTAAAGTAAATATTTGCGATCCATGGTATGTACAATACGTGTTACGTGTATAAAAAGTTTCATATGTCCCCGGTGGGTCCAAAGTCCTTATAACTAGGGTACACAATCTAGAACAACTATTACGCACTCGAGTTCGATACTACCTATATATAAGTGAATGTGGTTTTTCTCTTTCTCTTTTATATAGTTTCCACCCTAACTGAAAATAAATTTGTATTGCATTGCATGTTTAAGCATGTTTACTATGTTTTCCTGTCTTCTTTGAATTAATTTTCTCCCTGATCGCAATGTTTAAAGGATGATACGTAATACCTCCCCGCCATAGAACATAGAACACACACGGATCCACAATTTTCGCCGCAACACATTGTCCGTTTCATTACGCGCCGCCTAATTGCTTATTAGGGAATAAAGTGACACAACGTCTTCTTATTGCGGTGTCGCGTCTGATTAACTTCAGTTAGTTTTGTACGGTTGACACTTTGATGTTTTCCACGGAAACCTAGAAAAGTTGGGCATTTTTCAGCTTTTACTTTAATCTGTATCCTTGAGGACAAATCCTTCACAAGTCTAACAATGCAAATGCAGCTCACCATGTAATTTAGAAAGAAAAGCCCTTCAAAATTCAGATTCTATCTGTCACGTTAGAATCAGAATCACAAAGACAGCGTTCGGTGTATGATTAATTACCAGCGACCCGCGATTTATTCCAAATTCACTCACTCTTTTCTCAGCATATTTGCATCCTTTGCTGCAAACATATATCTCTTTCAAGGACACCAACACCAACAGCACACAAATTCTTGAAAGGGTATATATGTTTAGATATATTTCCGTCAATTTCGAAAGAAAAGCCCTTCATAATTTTGAATATATCTGTCACGTTAGAATCAGAATCACAAAGACAGCGTTCGGCGTATAATTGCCAGCGATCCGCGGCAGCTTTCGGCCGTTCATTCTCTATGATTGATTATCTTTTCGGCTAATGAGCTTTGAGCCCGTCTTGTGGGGGTGGTGTATGTGAGGACGTGGTAGCGATTTTATAGAATATAAATTATTCGCAAACACGCGCAAAAAAAGAACACTTAAAAGCAGAAGTTCGAACACGTCTCCGATTTTGATAAAAATTGGTAGGCTGATAGAGTCCATGATGCTGAGCAAGATCCACTAGGTTTCAAAATGTCCTAGGTTGTTTGTATGAAACTTTCCTTTTTTGTTACCAGATTTCTATACATTTTCGGTAACAAAAAAAAAGTTTCATACAAACAACCTAGGACATTTTGGGAAACTTATCTTGCTCAGCATCATCGACTCTATCAGCCTACCAATTTTTATCAAAATCGGAGACGTGATCCAAATGTACAAACTTTTCGGGAATTGCTGAAAGCGCCACGAAATAGCACTATACGCATTCTGATCTTAATAGACGTATTTTACAAAAAAGGTAGCAATTCAAGGACAAATTGAGTTTTTCTGAAATGAACAAGATATCAGAACATTATAAGGTCTCTTTTCGATCACCTCTTTACAGATTATATCCAAATAGTCAAACAAGCACCTGATCCAGATTACTGCATAATGTACAGTGAGCTGCAAAATTGCATGGCGAAATTATGAATGAATTCATTGATAAATTCGCCATGCACTTTTACAGCCAGAGATAGTACATCAGAAAGATTGGAAGTGCACCTATAAAAAAGCTTAGTTCGCGGAAAATATGAAGTCGGCCCGACTGTTCACCTAATAAATAGACATCAGCAGCATAATAAAATCCATATTCGAATTCAAGTGTAGGTCCCATACGACCCTCAAACTTTCAAGAAAAGGGCGTAGACCGGCAACGCACCTCCAATCCTTCTGATTTTTCTGATGACCATGGCCGCAGTGATCAGTTACCATCAGGCGAATCTGCTCGTTTCCCTCCTATCTCATAAAAAAATGTAGAAGGATTTCAGATCATCAAGAGAACAAATCTCCTAAATAATATGACATGTTGTACAGCTTTCGTGATCTACGGGTGACTATGTATGTAAGTAGACCAGGCAGTTCAGCACAACTTGCATTTTTGCACGCGAGTCCATACTAGAGGGAGCAAGTTATGCTAGACCGCTTACGGTCCATTCCCTCTTTTTCTTATTCTTCTTCTTCTCAGCATATTCGCGCCCACTGCTGAACATATACCTCTTTCATCGATTTTCATTCCATGATATATGCGACGTTTCTGTGCCCTGCCGTCTTTTTGATGACTATCTGGCTCGTGTTTTCCCGTCACTTCAGCTTCCCAGTCGAGGTCTCCACAGCAATACTAGCCCGTGCGGTCCATTATTCTAGTCTAATATGCCAATTCATTCCATCCACGCTCCACCTCCGTTCTTGCACCACGTCATTATGAATTATGATCGCTTTTCCTTCACAATAAGTGTATAAATAGGGCCGCTGATGGCGGGAAATAAATCACCGGGGCTATCCATCATGCTCCAGGAAGCGAGGTGCGCCGATATATGCGTATACTGCATATTGTAGAGGTTACAGAAGACTTTGTGCCACAATTTTAGATAAAAGAAGGATAAATATTGAAAAAAAAGGACTTATTGGAAGTCACAGTGGACATTATTAGAAGTCAGTATAACTGAAGACCCTGTGTAAAGACTTAACTATTGTGGCGAGATTAGATTTAAGAGTAGTCTTTGTTAACGGCAGTTATAAAAGTTTGTAAATTTTATTAAAATAGATGGAAAAAAAACTTGAAGGCACACCTTTGAAGTAAGGATTTAAGCACAAATCACTAAGTATATTGTGCTTAGGAGTAGGTGAAGTTGAGATTGTTGAGAAAAGTCCACTTAAAAATAATAAAACCGTTTTAAAGTGAGCTTTTGTTTTCAGCGAATTTGTTAACAGACCCAAAGATTAATACAGTACTTTACCAAACCTATAAACTTTAGAAGACCGCAATCTGCTCTTGTAATCGCTTTGCATTCCAAGGATTACATGATATGTCACATTTTCAGAACCCTGGAGCTCTTGGCAGCCTTTATCTGCAGAGCATAGTGACTGCGCTAATCTGAGGATATCCGATAAAACCAAGAGATAAGGCTATCCAGTTCTGGTGTCGGGACGTGATTACGAGAACGGCGACGTGCATTTCGGTACACCATATTTCACTAGAGAGGCAGATCTAATACTACTACATATTAAAACTATAGGAATATTAATTATGGTATCTTCTCGATGGGTATAAAAACTCTATTTGGGTGAATCAACTTTTCTTTGCCAGCAAAATTTCGCATACTTCGACTACATGTGGTCAGAAAATTTAATTGGGATTTAGTCTAATTAATGTATACTTATTATATTAAAGACATTTGTCTTACTAGCTACGCAATACAACATGTAATTATAGGATTTCCTATTTTATAACTTTGTTTCAAGCAGTGACCCAGTGGACATAGCTGTCCTTCACTTTTGTATGAAAAAAGTGTCTCTTCCACTGGGTCACATATTGTTTTAATTAAAAATGAATCGTTTTTAAGAGGATACGGTAGCGAAAATGCTAAAATGGAAAGGAGAAGTCCTTTCAACTTGGGAATTTTAGTTAAATATACAAGTGTTATTAACTAGATTTATCGAAAAAAAATTGTCCAATAAGAACAACTCTGTCAAAAGATATTTCAAAAAAATCTTTAAAATCGAGGTTCCGCTCTCGACTTTTTCCTCCTTCAAAACTTAATCAATCGGAACGAAATTTGGGAATCTGAATAGCAATGAAATAATCTATGTCGGACCGTTTAGCTTTTTTGGTTAATTGTTACCAATCTTGAGTATCACACCTTTTTTTGCGCCACAATGAAAAAGGCAGTTTTTCGAAATTTTTGATCGACTCTAGAGTCTTTACAAAGCAGAATATCAAAAAAATCAAAACGGTCCGACACAGATAAAAATAATAACAATCTGTGTTGAAAAAATCATTGCTCTATCTTCAAAAACCAGGGAGGAAATAGTCGAGAGCGTTTGTATGGAGAATTGACCCCTACCGTAGTCTTAAATTTTTCCCTAATTGGTATACGTGAAATGAGGATCTTTATTCACGATGGTAAGGTTAAATAACAAAAGTAGACCTAATAATAAGTACTTGGGTAATTCTTTCAAAAAGCAAGAAAAAGTTGATTACCCATTTAAGTAATTTTGGTACATTTTTAGGGCGTCGCAATGAACACTGTAAAAAATTGTAAATTTCCTTAAAAAAGAATTTGGATCTCTCATATCAAAAATTATAAAAATGACGTATGTCTTACTTCTTTGAATTTTAATGCCACCTAAATCATTGTAGTCGTTATATGTCGTATCTATAATGCCAAAAATAACTATAGGTACGTGTGTGTTGTCGATCGCTGTCAAAGAAACATTCACACGTTATAAGGTTTTCATTAGCTCCCACGGGACCGCGATTTTTAAAAAAATTATAAATAGGCTCATTCTTGGTTTGAGTGATTGTTTATATTCCTAAAAAGGTGTTTCGAAAAAAAACATACTAATGTTTCCAAAAGTAACGTGTTTGAATATCAGTGCATTTCAGATTGCAGTCACCATTGAGAGTAAAAAGTAAACGTCGAGCGTCAAAGAGCATAAGCGGTAAGCGAGCACTATCAAGACAGTTTGAACATTCATGGACTCTTTTGCATTGGCATACGGTACAGACTCAGTTAAGTGTGTCGCTGAGTACACATTCAGTGGCAGCGTATCGTGTCGGTCGTATCTGCGGAAGTCACACTGACTTGCTTTCAGATCTCTGTACGGGACTTTGGAATGGATAGAAATTCCTAGACGATATTTTGTTAGCAACAGCAACAAAAGACTCTTTTTAACCCGCGACGCGAAAACGACGTGGTGTTTATAAGTTTCACGTGTCTGTCTGTCTGTGTGGGTCTTTCTGTGGCATCGTAGCTCCCGAACGGATGAACCGATTAAGAAATTGTTCTTTTGTTTGAAAGCTTAGGTCGGGAGTGTTCTTAGCCATGTTTCATGAAAATCGGTCTATTATGTCCAGGTTTAAAAAAAAAATTGTGGTTAGGTAATTGATTTCGATCTTGCCAGAAATAGAGCTCGCTTTTATGTTTATTTGCTAAGAGTTTATTGCTCTCTAAACTTGAACGAGTCTCTTGATTCACCACACTGACAATTGTTCTACTTCTAGCTTCTTCAACGTTTTCCCGACCTATGCCCTGGGGACCGCTTCCTGCTTAGTTCTTCTCCACTTTGCCCGGTCTTCGGCATGAGGTGTTCAACTTAATCTACTTAATTTTTGACCCAAAATCATATAGGAAATAGTCACTAAGTCTCAATGCCAGAGCTAGGGTGTTTTAACACGTATTTTTTAGCAATTCTATGTCTTCCTAAGTCTACCTCTCGTGGCTTCAGCACAATGCAGCCACTAAGTGGTTGTCGAGCTGCGATAGGGCGTCTCCACACGAGCCACCGCGTCCCAGCTCGTCTGTACGTACCATAATTGCGACTGGATGTTACAGGTCTGTTTTTACTACGTTCAGACACGACTTTTAGAAATGGTGGAATTTTCGGTTCATGTTCTGGGAATGTTTTTATTGGTCTCTAAATATTTTAATTATTTGAACATCTTTAAATAGGTAGGTAGGTAATTGCAGCTTGTATTAATGCAATTCGTTATTAGATTTAGAGCGTAAGAAAATTACCTATATTTTGTAGGAACAGGTGAAATCTTGGAATCTATGAAGATAATATCATATTATGATGAAGTGTTAGGGCCAAAGCAAAACTATTTACAAATCTAGATTTACACGGATTAACTGATAATGATGTAAGTGTGATATAAAATAAAATGGTAATAGCTATCTAGGAATTATAAGTAGACTGACAAATAATTAAATGACTGAAAATGACAAATAATTAATATCACCAAAGCAAACTATTTATAAAACATTTGGTCCTGTAAGCAAGTTTAAAAAAATTTGAAAAACCCCCGATCGCGACATAGTGGACCGATTTTCATGAAACATAGCTAAGAACACTCCCGACTAACTCAGTTTTCAATAAAAAAACTAAATCTAAATCGGTTCATCCGTTCGAGAACTACGATGCCACAGACAGACACACATACAGACAGACAGACAAACAGACAGACAGACACGTCAAACTTATAATATAACACCCCGTCGTTTTTGCGTCGGGGGTTAAAAACAAAGAGTTGTCAAAACACCTAGCTAGTAAAATACCTAGTAGTCTGGAAAAAATGGATCAGTTGCATTTGCCCCCCCAGTCGAAATTGACCTGCTGTACCTTATTGTAAAACCTGACCAAAAAAATGTGACTACGTGCAAGGGAATGCGGAATTGCGGAATTTAGAATAAAATAGAATATTTTTTATTTAACATCAGTTTGGACAAATATAACAAAGATAAATACAACACATCTAGATGTTAAATTGGGAGCCCACTCAGCATGTTGCCACGGCATGCCGAAGCGCTGAATTTCATTAATTAGAACTATTTTCTTCATACTATACTGAACTGTCACCCCATACATCAGAATAACAGCGCCCTCCTGACGATAGTCCTAATAATACAGGGTGGGGCCTGTAACAAAGGCGAAAAATTGAACTGTAGGGTGTACTCCTTATACTGATCAACATTTGTTCAGTGACTTTTAAAAATTATGAAGTTTTTAAATTTTAAATTTTTCATACAAAATAAATATTAGCTTCAATGTACGCCATTATTGTTGTCATCGACGTTGTCTGTCACACTTTAGACTTAACAGAATTCGCAATACATTACCTCTTAGAAAAAGCTTTCAAGGGTGATAAAAATCAAAATACAACTTATTTTTAAAAGTCGCCGAACAAATGTTGATCAGTATAAGGAGAATAGCCTACAGTTTAATTATTCGCTTTTGTTACAGGCCCCACTCTGTATATTTCTGGTCAGGCTTTAATTAGGTTATGCTGCACTGAAAAAAAAAACCAGCTTTCATGTTCGTTCAACAAGTTTTTTGGTTAAAGTAGCGCCTACGTACTCTTAACAACAAGTTTGATTTTGTTAAGTGTAACTAGTATATTCTACAAGTTACTCGTCATTGGAATCAAAAATATATTTGAATCAACAAATCGATTTTATAAAAGCAACATGAAACATATTGTTTTAAACATATGTTTGGCTGATTCAATCAAATATCTTTTAACAAGTATGTCCTTGTTGTTCGAACGAAACTCAACTTGTATCATCAATATTGTTATTTATTCCGTTTACTAAAATAATTTTGTTTCAAATGGTTAAACCCGCAACAAGTCGAACTTGTTAAATTCACAATGCAATTTTCTCTCAGTGTGCAGTTAGGTCAGTGGACCATTTTTCTGGAATCTGGTCAGCTATTTTGATTTAGCTAGCCAGAAAATCCTGCATGAAAGTTTGACAACAGAGTTTGAATCGAACTTACTAGCTAGAAGGTAACCTGCCTAATCCTGAGATCAAGTAAGTTTAAAGACAAGGAGTTCTCAAACCAGCTAGCTAGTCCAATATAGTATCGTTATTAGGCTATGCAGCTCGGGTCAATCAGACAGACGGACATTTCCTCCGGTAGCGGCGGGACAAAGCCGCCGGCGACGCCTTTGATCTCACGCCGGTTAGGGTTGCCTCATGTTTTATTTAATCTGTCAATGTTTTTATGGTTTGGTTAAGACTGATTTAGTGCTTACTATATACATAATAGATATACATATTATGTATTGGTACCTATAGGGAGTTGAATTTGACCAATTTTGAGCACTTTGTAAGGAAACTTTGGATTTTTCTGTTATTTATGTACTCAGGACAAATGTTTCGTCAAAACTCACGTCGAAAAGAAAAATCAACTTCAATTTAGTACTAGGTACCTAACTATTGGTATAAAATATTAGTGGTAAGAAATGAGTTGCCAACTGACGACTTATTATTAACTTACAATACTTATTATCTCTGTCATTAGACCAATCTGTTTAAAACAACCAATTTTTCTTTTACAAAATAAAATTTCGCTAACCGGAGGACGGTCAAAAGCTATACAATCCTATTTTGCCTTTCATATTAATGTTAATCCAAGTGTCTCCTTTGGAGATGCATGTTGGTATTGTTGGATAACTGTTTACAGGGGCCGATTCTTATTTGTGGTACCTATAAAATATATTTTAACTACGTAAAAATACGATTTGTCGATAGCGACAACCCTAGGTCGGACACGGCCACCGTTTGTCGGTGATTGCCGGCGTGAAATGAGCTCCGACATCCCCCCCCCCCCTCCTCCTCTACCTAATGGGTTATATAGCCACGAACTGTCGACTCATTGTTGTCGGGGTGCTATCAAAACATGACGCTGGAAAAGATTGATTCAGTATGGTTGGTTCGATTTATAATACTTATTTATAATGTGACTAGCAGGCTTTAGCACGAGGAAACATAAAAGTTGGTATACTTAATAGTTTTCCTTAAAAGAGACAATTTACCCATACTTATTGTATAATTATATCTCAAAATTTGAGCCATGTTTAATTATGGCTTGGCCACTTTGGGCATCGCTAAGCCTGCTTTAATTTTAAGACTTAATTAATAAATATCGTAATATGTCAACATTGTCAATCAATGTACACAAAATCTTAACAATTATATACCTAAACTACCGTCATACTTAGGTACTTTAAATTTCGAACCTGATATAATCACAGAATATATAATAGATATTATTAAAACATTACCATGCTAATTACCTTTGTGGGTAGTATTATAAATACGATATGCATCCTGAAATAAACAACTAGATAATTCGCGATCAAATAAAAAAAAACATTACAGGAAGCAATAATATGTTGCAGTGTGATCATTATGATATTTATGATATGAAGTACACTATGAAGTGATACTACTAGCGCCATCTCTTGACGAGTTGAATAACAGTGCAAGATTCGTAGATCTTCAATTATCTTGATACTATTCAATGTGAGCTCTAGTACTTACATGAATAATAACAATTATTTTTTAAGTACATATACAGGAGTCCTTACTTACGTTTTTTACTATAATTTGAAAAAATGTAGAATTTAAAAAGATTATATAAAAAAACATATCTCAAATCCTATTTAAGAATGTGTTAGTATGAGAATTGAAATGAAAACTAATTGTAAGTATAATTTTCAATGTACTTAACATTGATGCAAATTAAAACTTTAATGTTTAGTACTTAAATACCGTGTTTTTAGTGGTAAGCCTGCAAACTAAGACGATGTATCATTTGAATCCCTGATTATCCTTAAACCGTCATTAAAATGCGAGAAATCCTAAAAACACAAAACCCTAATATAGATAGCATTAAACATAGAACAAAGACCACCCAAAATTTTACAATCATCCTTAAAACTTCCAAAAGAGCTCAATTCATAAAAATAACAAGTCAGTTAAGTCACTCTTTAACCTAAACCCTCGTTAAGCATTTTTACAAACAAAAATTGAAGAATCATTACTGTTTACAATCCCTTTTGTTAGAGAAATTGCGATGAGTCAGTTCAGTCAATAATGAGAGTGGTGAAGGGCTCTAAAAACGCGGCCGGTGGTCTTAAATGGGGTGTATTACCTGGCTTACGCAAAGATAAGCCGTTTATTGACTATTTCTTTGGTAATAAAAGTATTTAGGATTATGAAGATAAAGGCAATTGTAAAATTACTGGGCATTGTTATCATAGACAAAAACAATAAACTCATCATAAACTTTAGCAAGCTTGCACTTAATAAGTTTCAATTCCAAGCCAATTCTAATAGGTCTCATCAAAACCAAATTTTTCCAAACATAAATATAACTCATGACAAGGTAAGAAATGTAGATAAGACAAATATCATCAAATCTCGCAACTACGAAACTATTTCACTAAAAGAAAAACCGAACAAAAAGCCGCGCTAAACCGCAACTCAAACCGCTCAAAACTAAATTATTACCGCGCCGCTTATACCCCATTCAATTTCCCCGCGATGCATCTCTGTCGTCACTAGCCTTTGACTGCGTTGCATATTTTATATAATCCTTTCATCAAAACGAGGGAAAGCGACATATAAATTTTTCATAAGCGAGAGAAGGATGGAACGACCAGCGGGGTGTCAAACAGCGGTGGGGATAAGACGCCAAAGCTCCCGCAAAGTACACAGAATGCAAAAATGGCGCGACGACGAGTGACAAGGTGTCAGGGAAGGGGGGGCAAGCGCTCAGTCCGCTGCCAGCCGCCGAACGAGACACACGTGTTATTTGTGAACGGATATGACGGATTAGTGAAGTGAAGTGCTGTGTGTGAATCTTTTAAGCTGGAAACTAACGGATTGTGGGGCAACATGCTGACGTCAAGTAATCAGTATTTACGACCGGATTATCTGTCGCCTTTGCCTACCACGGTAAGTTTCATGAGCTTTTGCCAAAGTTAGTTTTGATTTACGGGAAACTGATCAGTTGAACTTTAGGTCTAGAGAAAAATACTATCTCAATTTGAAACCTCAGGTTTTGTAAACATTTTCAAGATATTAAAGAATAAAGACGCCGAATCGATTAATGAATCAAAAATAACTTAGAATAAACAATAACAAACCATAACACACGAAAACTGCAATCGTAAAGCCCCTTTCTTTGTTCAAGTTTCCAAATTTGATCTACAACCTCGTAAATTATTCATAAACAAACAAATCGCGAAACAGGACGTAAATGCTACAATAACTTCTCCTTAGTAATGACTTTAATAACCTGTCGTACTTTACTACCGGCATTGTATATTCTAACTAGAACATTATTCTTTGTTATAATGTCCTCGTAAACGAAGTCGTAAAACTGGATAATTATGAAAATAATGGATAATAGGCCATAATAAGTTCCGGAACTGGTATTAATGTCCAAAGCAATGAATCAACCGACATGCAAATCAAAATACTGCGGTAAATAGAATTATACTAGTCCGAGAAAATTTCAACTACTTCAAGGATTACGACTAAGTAGATCCCTAAAATATTAATAATTAGTAATCCTGCTTACTTCATAAAAACAAAAATATCAGCTATTCCCATTTTTTTTTAATTCTTAAAAGTGTTTTGAACGTATTTTTGAACCACTCAAATCTGCTTCATAATTTTCAGTAGACTATTATATTAGCTGAATAACTACAGTTGCTTGAAGCAATTGTGCCCACAATCTTTATTGCAATACTGGAAGTGATAAATATCTACATAAGAGTTTTGAATGATTCACGGTTATTTTCATTAGACTTATATTGACCAGGATATAGACCGTGATTACCTTTTTGATTTTTGTCGAGCTCAAAGGTAATCACGGTCTATATCCCGGTCAATATAAGTCTAAATATCTACATGTATTTGTTTTTGTCCATCCGCCATTATATAATTATTTGAATGTCCTTATACGAACCTAAACAGAAACCAAACAAAACAGAAGAATAAGATAGATATCCGAGGGCATCTGGCAGACAACTACATCTAAAATAATACGAAAGTCACCATAACAATATAAAATAAGAATACAAATGTCAATTTTGATGATATCTGATTGACACTTTAGAAGTATTTGATTTCTTGACTCCACAGTCAAACTTATAACATAGTTTTGTGGAGCACTGTATATTTATACCATTGTTACCTTTTATTATAATAATGAAATGAATAATAATAATAAATAGGACAACTTCAAGATAATCAGTATACAGCTAATAGATCTATAGATACTTAATTTGTATATTTAGTCTTAGTTCAAATATGTAAAGTTTCTTGTGTAAGCAAAGTATTGAGTAAAATTGTGCATCGAACTTAAGATTCCTTTGAGTTTGTTCTTGATAGGTATATTACCGTCACTTCTTATATTTGACACGTTTAGATAAAACAAACTAAATGACAAAACATTGTATACTTATTACATATGGAAATAAATTAAACAGTAAATACATAGTAGAGCTTTACAAAATATTATACAATAATTTTATTAAATAAATAAACCTAATGCTGTAACCAAATAGCTTAAAGATTCATCTAGCAGAAAGAATATCATAGTAAAAACAAATGACTAACTTCTTATTTTTTAATGATAAATGTCATTTCATGTCGTCAATAACAAAAAGTACACTTGCAATAGTTTTAAATAACTTTATTAAATGCGCAAAAGGTAAAAACTAAACAGGCTTGAAGTTCTATAAAACGAACTCATTAAAAACATGAGGTAATAATAAGCTTATTTCCCTTTTTATTTTGAATTAACAATTGAACAAAACTACAATATTACAAGAAAATAATATAACAATAACTGGAAACATTTTAATTGTTAACTACCACAGTAGTGTAGAAGTACGCATGTATTCAAAAATTCTTAGTTCTAACCAAAACAGTAACACCCGAAAGCATGTAATCCCAATCGGTAAGATGTTATTCATCGTTTCCATTCTTTTGAATTGAGATAATTCGTAAACAACACAAAAAAGAACTCATTATTTTCGTAGACAAGCGTGCAAAATCAAACTTTATCGCGAATTCGCGACGAATTTCACAGTTTCGCGTAAACGTGCGATAATTGCGAATGTTTTGTTCCGTTTTAACGCAATTCGCGAAGGCTTTGCTTCATTCCGAGAATAGGCATTCATGATTAATGGTTGAGATTATGCACGGCTTTGTTATGGTATAAACACACGCGTTATGTGTGGGCATTGAGTGAATTATACCATGGTTCAATTGAAGCCGGTATTCATAAATGTTTCTCATTTGCAGTTTGGTCAAACTGAAACTTTATTTTGGGCTATGTCATTAGCATTACCTAGTGCGTTTTCACATTATCAGATCCGGCAAAAATCAAAGATGGCGGCTTCAATGTATGGGATATCGATCCTACATCCAATATCGGATCGAATAATGTGAAAACTCACTCACTCTTAAATAAATATTCATAAAATCGAATGTTTTTACCAATAGTTATAATGCAAATTCCATATTTTTTATTCGCCTGATAATGATCATGCTTATTTTATTAAAGTACTCTTTGCCGTTCTGCTAAGTAAATTTATTAGGCGTCACACTTTCTATACGCTTATCGTTTGTTCGTTTGAATTTTATTTTGTACTTAAAGAAAATTTAATTTTACCATCGTTATTAATTCAAGTAATATAACGCCACGAATCTATTAAACTCCGCTAAGAATCCAATTAGTCCCACGTCACCCCACACAATCAAACTAAAATGTTGACACAACAACCGCAAAAACCACCCCAATACTCGCTCGAAATAATAGTGCGTCCCGTGACAATAGACGTGACAATGCGCGAGTCCGGGCGCGCCGCAAATTCACCGGCACAAATTGCCCTTTTCACAGCGAGATTACATCATGCGGGAGCCGAGTGAAATGTCAAGCGGAGCCGACGGCTGCCAGACGCGCGGATAATGGCGCGTCGGCCGCGTGATTGGACTCCCCCACCCCTCCCACCGCCCTCGGCACCCCGCGGTCCCTTTGTGCGCCCGTCACTCGCAACCTCGACCCGGACGTTTCATTTCATAAACTGACGGCTTCTCCTTTTGTTGCAGCTCGACGCGAAAAAGAGCCCGCTGGCGCTCCTAGCGCAAACCTGCAGCGCCATCGGCGCTGACACGCCGAACCCCAAGCTCATCTCCGCTGCGGAGAAAGCCAGCAAGAAGTATGAAGACAAACCGCATATGGATAACAAGCCCAGCTTCAAGCCTTACGAGTCGTGCCTCACTGCGAGAGAAAAGACTAGAACACCGGAGGACAGAGCGTCGTCCGTGAATGCTCACTCCAAGACGCCTTCCTCCAAAGGTAGCGCGTCAACGACTCCTGTACAAGCGCGCTGTGGAAGCAATCAGAGCTCCTCCTCTCAGAGAACCTCACCACCCGCCAACCACAAAACGCCATCAGAAAAATCAGATGAACGGTCGAGTCCCCTACATGGCTCCCCGAATCCAACCAAATCAGACTCTGCTAGTAATTCATCCACATCGAAGTTACCCTTCACGCCTACCAGTCTATCGTCCAGTGCCGATACCAAAGAACATTCAAGCTTCAAACCGAGCGTACCTGTCACATCATCAGCTTTTCTAGGAGGCTTGCCACCCACTGGCTTTCCTTTACATATGGATTTAATGACAAGCAGTCTTATGGCAGCTCAACATCATGCACTGAAGAGTGGGCTGAACCCTTATCTGGCGTACGCGAGAATGAAAGCACCAGGTGGAGATCTAGGAGTGTGCAGAGATCCGTACTGCACGGGTTGTTCATTGAGTTCGCATTTGCTCAAGTCTGCGGTGTGCCCGGCCGGGTGCACGCAGTGCGACCATGTGAAGACGCCGTTCCCGTTACCGACTAGTCACCCCGCGGCTGCCGCCTATGCGCACGCTCAGCTGGCGGCCTTGGCCGCCGCATCTCAGCTGCCTTTCGTCTGTAGCTGGATGGCCGGAGACTCCGCTTATTGCGGGAAGCGGTTCGCGACATCCGAGGAGCTGCTGCAGCATTTACGTTCACACACTGCCAGCGGAGAATCGAGTCCAAGTCTGTCGATGCTCAGTGCGACGCACCCTCTGCTACAGCGGACGTACCCGACCCCGCCGCTGTCGCCGCTCACGCCGCGGTTCCACCCGTACAGCAAGCCGTCGCACCTGGTGTCGTCGCCGCCGCTGTTCCAGCTGCCGCCGCACCCGTCGCTGGCCGCCTACTTCCCGTCGTACCCGCTGTTCGGGCCGCGGCCGCTGCACCCGTGAGGTCAGGCGGCGCTCCAACACAAGAAAGGGGGCGCCGACCGCTAACGCCCAAGCCAAAAGGACATTCGCAACCGAGGAGCGTGTAAATATAGCGTAGTGTTCCGAGGTTCTAGTCGGCTCATATCATCGACGACGCCCGCGAGGGCCGCGCAGCTGTGATCTCTACTCGTAATGTATGTTATAGTGCACTGATTATTGTGAGAGCTCATCTGTAAATCACGCTGTACATATTTGGGCATACCTATTAGTTTGATGCTCGACGCTAGTGCTTTAAAGAGTGGTTCAGTGTTGCAAAACGTGAAGGATTGCCTTTGAGCATGGTCAGGTATGCCCTATGTATGGCCAATTTAAGCTTTGAATCGCGCAAGCGTTAATTTTCTAGTTAGACTAACAAAATTTTTATGTACCAAATCTATAGATGTAATTTAAATAGTTTTTTTTAATAAGTTGTTGCAAATTAGAATTGTTAATTTGTGTTTGTATTATTAAAGCTGTTCTTGGTCAGAATACACGAACGAATTCCTGTCCTCAGTTTCACATGAAACGGGTAAACGCTCGGATATTTTGTAAACAAGATGTATTCATTAGTTGTTTAATCTGATCCATTGATGCAAAAGACGTTGATCAATGAAGACAAACAAAGTCATACCAGATAAACTATTTTACGGACTTTGCAGTAAACTTGTACTTACTCCATGACATACTTTGATCGATGGATAAGATTGGACGTCTAGAGGAAGCGTGTTTGGTATTATTTGGTGACAATGAGGCACATATCTTGTATAAAGCGTAGTACCGACGCGTAGCGTAGCGTCTTCATTAAGATTACCTTAACGATCTTATTTTATATTCATTTTCACTTCAACTTTCCAACTTGTTAAACTGATAAGATCTTAATAACAGAATCTCAACACATTACTTCATAAATTTACATTAACATTAAACTTTATGAGATAGCCACTTCACTGAGTAGGAAGCGATTCTAATGCTATTTTGTCTTGTGCAATTATGGTCTTTGAATAACTTTCATAATTTCGTACCAATTTTTTAACATCCACTTAAAAAAATCTTTATTTAAAATAAGTCAAAATGGTGCGAAGCTATAAAAGTTATTCTTGGAAAGATTTGATGTTATTACAGATCTGATTTCAACCGAATAATGTGTATGCCGATCGCAATGTTAAACATAATTTGTTGTTAAAGTACATAAAGCGAAGAAAATATACGTAAATATTTAATTTCAAACATGTTTTTAATTTATGACCCTTAAAATTCAAATCTGCAATGATTTAACAACTGAGCAAACGTGTACCTACATGATACAAAAAATGAAGAATTGACAAATTACCTTTTTGAAGTTTTGAATGCAGCAAGGATTGTAGACAGTATATTTGCTACAGAACTGCAGCAGCGCAACATTTACAACTAATATTCAGTAGCAAATGTCAAAATGGTGTACATTAGGTAAAAAAACCTAAACTATACAAACTATTTGGTGACCACGAAGTTTTGTTGAATTGACCATCGATACAAGAAGTAGCAAAATAAATTAAAACATTTTTTTGTGGAGACACCTTACACATATCATATCTAACTAGCCCTAAATTAAGAAACGCTATACTACGGGTGCTGATGTATAGCGTTTCTTAATTTAGAGCGACGATTTACATATTACCTAATTATGTATTAGATCAATACATACAAAAAAAACATGTATGACTCAGGAACAGATATCTATCTAATTACAAAAATAAATGCCCTTATTGGGATTCGAACCCAGAACTGCGGCTTAGCAGGCAGGGTCACTACCCGCTAGGCCAAACCGGTAATGTATAAAATAAAAATAAACATAATAATGGCAGTAACTTTATATAAACTTTAGCACATGCGCGGGAGTAAAATTAACTGTATTAATGACATAAGGACGGGTAGTCTATCTCGCGGCGTCTCAGAGAGCAACTGACGTAATTTTAACCACATAACAGTTAAGACATTATCATTAAAAGTTAACCTCCCGTGAAGTTAATAATTAAACTTGCCCAATTTTAACTAACTATTACACCACACCTGAGATAACCATCAAAATATCCAGTTAAAGTATTTAATTAATTCAATAGCTATTTTATTAACACAATGATAAATTGTTAATTACGCGTTTTAAAAGCTGGGAACTAGGTTGGAATATTCATATTTTCAAACATAAATAATGTAAATGCCAAAGATATTAATTTAAATGGACTAGGCATCTTATACGATGTCGAGGAACGGTTTCTACTGTGCACGTCGCAACCGCGACACGACTAAGTGGCGTCAAAGAGACTTTGATGTCAATAAATCTGCTCCATTGATATAGTCGTATAGTACTAAAAATATTAATGCAATCCCAAAAAGTACCTAATATGTTGACAATAAAATAAATTATTAGTCAACAGTACATTTAATTTTTCTCTATGAGACGTGTAGCCCTGTCTTGTTAATTTATGTTATTCACTGTTTATAAATAAAAATATTTTTTTAATAGCATTCACATATATACATATTTATTTGAATCTCATCTGTAGTGGATAATATTTATTTGAATCTCATCTGTAGTGGAAAATATTTTTTCACACTGGTATTACAAATGATATGTGTTCTTTTTTTCCTGTTTTATGTGTCTTTTTGTACAAGAAAGTGTTTTACTCTACTACTACTTATTAGGTACCGTTTTTAACAATAATGTCATTGACAAGTGTCGGTGGTATCATTCGGTCAATCTTTGGTAGTATTTTTGTAACTTAAGGTCTCTTATAAACGGTCAACCAAAACTTGACATTAAATAATGGCGCACAATTCAAATTTCCTATGGAAATTAAAACTTCACCCCTACATTTTTAATTAATTTCCAATGTTAAAATGTAATGGCCGTTGATTATTTCGCCTACGTCAAATCTTAGGAAAGCACGTGTTTATGAAAAAACTGGCCGGTGAGAACAACATTTTTCAAAATTGACGCCGTTATTGTGCCAAGATTTGGTTACTATAGCATATCCTTAAAATATTATATACGTCTCCGGTAAATGTAGCTTATAAATTATAGGAGAGCAATTAACTTTCGCGCTGGCTGTTTCAACATCTTATTAATTCAATAATCTGAAGGCTGTGGATTTATGGAGCCGAGTGTACCGGAATATGGTTATCGAGATGGTTGAGATATTAAAGACGCTGTAACACCTGTTTTGGAGTGTGATTTAGTTGAAATTACGGGTAAGTATGGCTGTATATCTATGGTTTAATGAAATATAACCCTATGGTTTAATGAAATAGGGTTAGCGATTGTAATTAAAGTATCTTAAGTAAATAAAAAACATCCATGACTCAGAAACAAATATCTGTTCTCATCAGACAAACAAATGCCCGACAAATAAATGCCTTTATTGGGATTCAAACTTAGGACCGCGGCTTAGCAGGCACGGTCATTACGCACAATGCCAGAGCGGTTCTCAAAACATTCCAAAGTATTTTAAAACTCCAATCAAACTTAAATTCACATCCCGTTAAGTCTATGAACATCCTATATAGATCACATAAGTGAGACTGTCCACTTGTCACGTAGATTGTAAGGTAATTTTTCTCATATTGTATACGATACATAAGTAAATATAATTTTAAGATATAAAGAACAGACTGTAACGACCAATGTTGTGACAATATGGGGTAACGAGGAGGCTGACAAATTGGCGAATGCTGCTTGTTCAGATGGCGTAGAGTGCGATACCAGACCATGCTACTCTGAAGTTATACCCGAGTTTAAACATTGTCAAATGTTTTGGAGGGAATATCGATGAGCGTATAAAAAAAAGGCATTTGGTACAGAACGATACAATGTGACCGTATACCGTGGTTTGTTAACTGTAAGTTAGGACGAAAAACGATTAAATGTATATTTAGAGTCAGATCCGGCCACATTCCATCAGGGAAGTTTATCTTATGAAAAAAGCTATCAAATTTTGCAGTCTACTGATGGAATTGACGAAATTCAAAAATTTTGTTTAAATAGCAATATAATATCATTCATCTCCTGTCTCAGCCCAATTCGGACTCAAAATGGCGTTAAAAATTAGATCTAGATACGACATTTCCGTATCCTATCTACACCACATGCGGATCTAATTTTCGACATATCTAAATTCTCGAATAGGGCTAACAACTGAACGCCAGAACGCCACATTTATGAGGAACGGCGTATAAAGGCGTCAACAGACTTGATGTATGGCGTGATGTATGGGACAGCCAGACGGATAAATTGCCCGTAATTTATAGTAGAGACTAATTACGTGCGGTATGATTTGTGAGCTCTGAAGTTCTTATGAAAGGCGTAGAGTATATTTATATAGATATGACACTGGGCTTTTTAGGGTTCCGTAGTCAACTAGGAACCCTTATAGTTTCGCCATGTCTGTCTGTCCGTCCGTCCGCGGATAATCTCAGTAACCGTTAGCACTAGAAATCTGAAATTTGGTACAAATATGTATATCAATCACGCCGACAAAGTGCAAAAATAAAAAATGGAAAAAATGTTTTATTAGGGTACCCCCCCTACATGTAAAGTCCCCACTGATATGTTTTTTTTCATTTCAACCCCAACGTGTGATATATTGTTGGATAGGTATTTAAAAATGAATAAGGGTTTACTACAATCCTTTTTTGATAATATTAATATTTTCGGAAATAATCGCTCCTAAAGGAAAAAAAAGTGTGTCCCCCCCTCTAACTTTTGAACCATATGTTTAAAAAACATGAAAAAAAATCACAAAAGTAGAACTTTATAAACACTTTCTAGGAAAATTGTTTTGAACTTGATAGGTTTCGTAGTTTTCAAGAAAAGTATGGCAAACTACGGAACCCTACACTGAGCGTGGCTCGACACGCTCTTGTCCGGTTTTTTGATATTCGGAGCAAACACGTTAGGAATAACAGCTCTTAAAATATTGTTAATGAATAATAGAAACATCTCGAATAGTCTGGAGTAGTCGGTATCCCTGCCTGATAAACTGATGGTTCTGGGTTCGAATCCCGGCGGCAAGGGAATTTATTTGTGTGATGAACGATGAGCACAAATGTTTGTTTCTGAGTCATGGGTGTTATTTATGTGTTTAAGTATATTATGTATATCGTTGTCTTGTCTGAGTACAAACAACACAAGCCTTCTTGAGCTTACCGTTTGCAGGACTCAGTCAATCTGATCTGTGTAAGAATGTCCTGTAATATTTTATTTATACAATTCATAGAAAGTATGATACACCGTGTTTAAAATCCCAAAAAAATTAGTATTTTCATACATAATAAATGAATTTATTAGTTCACGAGACCCTTAAGAATAACATTCAAGTTTTTTTTTTTTTAATAAATGGCCTGTCCCATTTGGTGGGACTATTTTGCCAGTGTCAGGATAAGTGCGACGTTGTTCGGTAGTTGGCACTTGTAAATTGATAGTTAGATTTTACAAGAGCACGTGGACTATCGGCCGTCGATGACAAAAAAGGGGCTAAACGCGTTTCGAGATTAATTCTTCATCAGCTTCTCACTAAAACATTAGTTAACTGCATAATAAGCTATCGATATTACACTTTAAACAACATTAATGAGCAAAAGAAGGAGAAATTATTCACGACACGATGCCGCTAAGATGGCACCCGAACCGGAAGTCCCAACATTCAAGTTAGTATCAAGTCATTGACGGCACATGTCAAAACAAATAGGCTACTTGCCTCCTAGTCAAATCAGCTTCTTTTTAAATATTCCGTAGCAGTATATTCGTACATCTATGATAAATTATATGCAACTACTTATCCTACAGCAAGCGAGCAGATGCAAACACTTGATAAAACTTCCGTCAAAGATACATAAAAACCTAGACTGCCAACAACGGCACTCATAAAGGAGGTAAATACGACACGGAGTCAACACCCGCCGCTAAAGAGAATAAAGTAGCGGCTCTAATGAAGCTCTTTCAAGATAATCTAGAAAGTCCTGTAACCTGCAATGTCTGAGTAGGGATGTAGAAAATCACCAATAGAATTTTCTTAGAAAAAAGATTCTTGGGGACATTCTCCGAAATGTTTTGGAGGAGAGAGTGTTAGTGCTCAATTTTAAAAGGAAATTATAGTGAATATTAAACCTACATAATTATTTTCCCCTCACTAGCTCGGAAACACGTGTTTTGTCCTTTAATACCAGCGGGTAAAAACGCATTTTATCCACTAGTGGGTAAAGTAATTTGACCTTGAATAAAGTCAAACTGCTTTAAAATTGATAAAAGTAGGTGAATCTAGTAATAAAGATGATTCACCACCTGTGGAACTACTGGAAGCAGTGATAAACGCATTTTTTGCGTTGTAGTTTCCTCGCTATAGTGAGGGGAAAAGTTTTGTGTTACACTCGAGTGCAAATGTATTTTACTTCTCGTGGTCGCAAGTTCAGGATTCTATTCTCAAACTCGCTTCGCTCGTGGTTCAACTATAGAATCCTTTCACTTGCTCGTTTTTCAATTCCACACTCGGCGTTAAAATACAACTTTGCCCCCTTGTATAACAAATAACTATTGTTATCCGAAACTATACCTCAGTCATTTGTGAGTAGTATATCGATACGTATGTACCCGAATGGGAGTATATACAACAACAATTTAAAAGCTTGACACTTTGACGTTGACTTCCACCCGCCGTCTTCAGTTTCCCGTAATCATGACCTCAATAAAAATCAAAAAGGTAATCACGGTCTAAATCCCGGTCAATATAAGTCTAATCTAAAAGCTAAAGGACCGAGAACATACGTGTAACATTCAAGCAGTTCCAGGCTTCCGTAGGCTCCGTCGACTGCTTCCCATCAGGTAGGTTGTGTGTTGGTTCGTCTAAAAAATATTATCGACGGTGGAAAGGAAAAACCCCTTAAACGATATTTTGAGCGATAATAATAATATAATATTATAGGACATTTTTTACACAGATTGACTGAGCCCCACGGTCAGCTCAAGAAGGCTTGTATTGTGGGTACTCAGCAACGATATATATAATATACAAATACATAATATATATACATACATAGAAAACATCCTTGACTCAGGAACAAATATCTGTGCTCATCACACAAATAAATGCCCTTACCGGGATTCGAACCCGGGTCCGCGGCTTAGCAGGCAGGGTCACTACCCGCTAGGCCAGACCGGTCGTCAATATATATCGTTGGAATCGACTTTTTTTTCTGCGTCGTTTGGTCCAGGTCACGAGATGATTTGATGAATATGTTGTCGCTAAAAGATACGATTTTTTTTGTTCAAAAATAAAACTTTAAAACACGCTTCCGAACAATTCACTAAATCGTCACTACTTTAAAAAAAACCGGCCAAGAGCGTGTCGGGCCACGCTCAGTGTAGGGTTCCGTAGTTTTTCGTATTTTTCTCAAAAAGTACTGAACCTATCAATTTTAAAACAATTTTCCTAGAAAGTCTTTATAAAGTTCTACTTTTGTGATTTTTTCATATTTTTTAAACATATGGTTCAAAAGTTAGAGGGGGGGGGACGCACGTTTTTTTCCTTTAGGAGCGATTATTTCCGAAAATATTAATATTATCAAAAAACGATCTTAGTAAACCCTTATTCATTTTTAAATACCTATCCAACAATATATCACACGTTGGGGTTGGAATGAAAAAAAATATCAGCCCCCACTTTACATGTAGGGGGGGGGGGGTACCCTAATAAATCATTTTTTTCCACATTTTATTTTTGCTCTTTGTCGGCGTGATTGATATACATATTGGTACCAAATATCAGCTTTCTAGTGCTTACGGTTACTGAGATTATCCGCGGACGGACGGACGGACGGACGGACATGGCGAAACTATAAGGGTTCCTTAGTTGACTACGGAACCCTAAAAAACTGGTATCTTCGTATGTCAATGAAAAGAAAATTATAGTAAGTAGGTATGTATGGAATGCATATAGACTTACTGCGTTTTAACTTTGAGGTACAGCGTGAGATACGATATTTTTTAAAAGTAGTGACGAAATGTTGCTTAAGAGGTTTCTCCCTTATCGTCGTTATAATAAAATATCCAGAGGAAATCAAATAAGAACAACCACATCACTAGTACCGAGTACCCGGGAAACTGAAGCGAATATCTTGAAGATAAGAGTTAGGGCGTGCTTCAGTTGTAAAAAGCGAGGTTCTCATTACAGATAGTACAGCACAATAACACTGTAAAGAATTGTTTAACAAACGGACTTCAAAACAGTTTCGATGGATTAAAACTATAAAATCTACACCGTGTCCAATAAGTTTGAATACAGCACAAATAGCCAATAAAACAAAATGAACAAATAGTTACTACATTATTATATACTCGTATTTTATGAATGGCACTCTTATTTACTACATTCACAACAAATGTTTTGGAATAACTCCAGCATTAACTTGTTTACCAGCCTCAAACGCTTCTCAAACGGATCACACGCGGCACGCACCGTTTTCTTCACATTTCATCCCAAATACTTTCAATAATCTTTTTGAAATGATCTAGGTTTATGATTTTATAAAAATTTAGTCTTCAAAGCGTGTATGACCATACAAAGTAGTCTAATACGCCTAAACCTGGAGGCCTGGGTGGCCACTCATGTTTCGGATAAAAAACTGCCAAATTAGTCTGAAACTACGCTAGAATACCATTTGCCGAATGTGCTGGAGGTGCGTCTTGTTGGGACACATGATACTCATTCCCAAGCATCCTTTTTAACTTTAAGGCATTTTTTTCTCCAAAACCTTGGTTTTAAAGAAAAAAACGTTGATTTTAACGCTTTTATCTGTAAGTACTGAAGGTAGTTTACCTCGCTTACATACTACATCCCACACCTGGGCCGATGGTGAGCTCTGGAACCTAGGCACATTTTTCTAGTTGCCCGGAACGTTATCTATCCTCGGTACCCATAATAGTTTATTTTGGACACGTGGCGTCTGTTTTATCACATACAGATTCTGCTTATAATAAATAACTCGTCACCTGCGTGCCGAGCAAGTATTTTGTTGGCACTTTACCTCTTTGTTTTTCTTAGACACTTCGGAAATTTCATGAACTTTGTGCTTGTATTTTATTAAAAGGAATATACTCTTCAGTTTAAATAAGAATTTGATGGCCTGTGATCCCTATATCTTTAGAACTGAGGTAAAATGTGAGTATTCGGACTTATTGGACACGGTGTATATGGGTCTGACATATTGCTAGACAGAGTGATGGCAAGCAGACTGTGTAATCTGATGGCCGTTTTCAAATGACAATTTAAAAAAAACCCCCGACCGCGACATAGTAGACCGATTTTCATGAAACATGGCTAAGAACACTGCTGACTAACTCAGCTTTCAGACAAAAAAACTAAATCTAAATCGGTTCATCCGTTCTGGAGCTGCGATGCCACAGACAGACACACACACAGACAGAAAAACAGACAGACAGACGGCCAGACGGACAGACGGGCAGACAGACAGACACGTCAAATTTATAACACACCGTCGTTTTTGCGTCAGGGGTTAATAAAACAAGATCCTAGCGTTGGCTTGTTAAGAGAGTATTTGAAATACTACGAGTCAGTAAAGTTCTGAGATTATATTAGGAGTACTAGATTTCCGGAAAATAGGACTATATGCAACTGCATGAGATAAAGGCCAGATAAATAATTGTAACGAGTATCTCGGATAGCTGTGAAAAAAATAATTAAGCAGTCCAGTTATGTCATCATCCTCCTTGCGTTATCCCGGCATTTGCCACAGCTCATCGGAGCCTGGGGTCCGCTTTGACAACTAATCCCAAGATTTGGCGTAGGCACTAGTTTTTACGAAAGCGACTGCCATCTGACCTTCCAACCCGAAGGGTAACTAGACCTTATTGGAATTAGTCCGGTTTCCTCACGATGTTTTCCTTCACCGAAAAGCGACTGGCAAATATCAAATGACATTTCGCACATAAGTTCCGAAAAACTCATTGGTGCGAGCCGGGGTTCGAACCCGCGACCTCCGGAACGAAAGTCGCACGCACATACCGCTAGGCTACCAGCGCTTGGCCGTTAATTAAGCAGTCCAGTTATGTGATTATATAAATCTAATTACAAATTAAAATTCGTTTATTTCAGACCAAATGATCCATGATTCTTGTTAGTAAAATATAGTAACTTACGGACTATGTTAGTACATGCTAACATAGATATAAGTACAGTCAACCAATTGGAACCCTAGGCCACTGTGGAACTATGTCACAATGTCGTTATAAATCAGATTATAAGAAATCTCTTACTGCTTGTTATTTTGACAAGGGTTGTAGAGTGGCCTAGGGTTCCAATTGGTCGACTGTACATTATCTATATATAACAAATAATACAAAAAACAACAGTACACAATCTAAAACTATATCTACATACTTAAAATTACTGAGAGGAGACAACACCTAATATAAGTAATTATTAATTTATTTATTTAATCTTTATTGCACAAAGAAAATACAATTGTACACAAGGCGGACTTAATGCTATAAGGCATTCTCTACCAGTCAACCTTCGGGCAAAACAGATAAATTGTAAGCGGTGCAAAGTAAAATTATATTAAGAACAAATTATTATTTATTAAGCTAACCTATAATTATGTAATGCATATAAATAAATAATAAATAAATAAATATTATAGGTTACACAATGACTGAGGCCCACGGTAAGCTCAAGAAGGCTTGTGTTGTGGGCTAACCGATATATTTAATATATAAATACTTATATACATAGAAAAATCCATGACTAAGGGTTATGCGCCAGACCGGTCGTCAAACCAAGAATAAACATTAATTATTAGAGTAATGTTATGTATGTTTTCTATATTTTCTGCCTTATCTATATTGATTGTTTGTCCTTGTAATATAATCTCAGTGATTTAGCTGAGTGCATGTGCATAAAAGATAACAATTAATTGATAACTCTATTTGTCTATTTCAAATGCGCAGTCGCAATTTAACCGTCAACCATGTCGAACGCTGAAGAAAAACTGCGTGAAGTGTTGAATTCCATCATTAAAAATAAATTTCCGAATGCATCTAAAGTGGAAATTAATCCTATTAGCAGTGGTGGGGCTAACTACAGTTCAACTTTATTTGAAATGTTTATCGCTACTCCAGAAGGTACTAAAGAACTTTTCGCGAAAGTCGCCTCGCTGGGCGACGTTTTCAAAGACACAAGTCAACGTGTCTTTGATACAGAAGTATTCGTCTTAACAAAAGTTGCAAATGCGTACGAAAAACTACAAGTCAAACATGGGATAATAGAAAGATATACATTTCCGAAAATTTTCACACATGATTGCGATATACCGATAGTCGTCTTGGAGAATCTAGCTTCTAAAGGATATGAATGTTATGATAGATTCAAAAGCATTGATTGGAATTATGCGTCAAAATGTGTAGAAACTTTGGCCAGATTCCATGCTCTGTCTTTTGCTTTAAAGAAGGAGTATCCAGAAGAATTCCAACTGGTTGGCGATAGGCTGGATTATAAGTGGATTGAAACTGATCTTACAAGTGCGGCTTGGGAAGGTGCTAATGATGGCGCCATAGCAGCTGTTAATAAAGAAGATAAAGAGAAACTTTCGAAGGTTCTAGAAGGAACCGTCGGTTGGAGTAAATTCTTCGAACTCGGCAAACCCCTTAAAACCTCTGTGCTTATTCACGCAGACTATCGCCCGAGTAATTTAATGCATAAAGAAATGGTAAATATGAACACAATATATATTTTAAATTGTCTTACCATCTAGATGAGCAAATACTAACAACTATCATCGTTTAAGGTTTAACTCATCATCTCGTCATCTTTATCAGTGTTTATTAATAAAATTACAAACATGACATTACTCTTACAAATTAGTAGATCAGGGACGTAGTAGCACAAATATAGTTAGTTTTAGCTATGTTTTAACCATTCAGTGTAGAGGAGATGCAGTACCGTTTTATAAAGGGGACTTTTTGAAGGTTTCTCAGTCGTTCGCAGGGTTTGGTCCCATGTTTTTTAAGATTCGGTGGATCAATTTACTCCCACAATTTAGGTCCATTTGTCGTTATGTAAGGTACTAACAAATCCTTGAAAGTATGTTATTACGTCATTATAACATCTCCTCTGTATCATGCATGCTATTGCAGTTATCTCCAAAAAAGCTATAAAATTTGATATCAGTGGAGTTGATTTCCGTGGTTTCGGTGGATTTTTTGACCACCGATATCAAAAAAAGTGACCACCGACTTCAATTGCCACGTTGTAAACTGATTAAATGTCCATTATTTTCTAATATTTCATACTTAAATAGTAGGATATACCTTGTAAAAACATATAACTATGTTTCTAAGCAAATTAAGCCACTCTATGGGTACAAAATTCTCTACTCGATAATGACTAGCATATTAAATTTAGTAAAATTGCGCGATTATGAGCCTTTTTACATGACCTGTCATCGAATTAAAATGAAAAATATCATTAAATTGAATAATAAGTTATATATTAAGTTGAAATGTGGAATAATGTATAAAAAATTGAATTCGGTGGGGCAAATTGATTACAGTGCCCATACATAATTTCGGTGATTTTAAAATGTCAGATTTCTTACAAACTATAAGGTTCTAATGGAGGCCTCCACCACCAATATTTTTTATATTTAGGCTAGATTTTAGTAAATTGACTGACATATCAATAAAGTAGTAAATAAAAATCAGCACCGAAATCAGGCACCGAACGTCATCCCTGAGAACCGCCCTAGTATGCTAAGTCCATCATAATTATTAGTATGTTATTCGTAACGACTAGGCAAGTAATACAAGAATTAGTGGGTAATAAAGTTGCATCTTTAAAATACAGTGAACCTTTTTTTTTCTAGAACGGTGAATACCATGTGATCCCCGTAGACTACCAAACTACCAGGCTCGGGTGTCCGGTATCCGATCTCTTGTACTTCATCGTAATGGGTTCCGACCAGAAGTTCCGAAGGCAACACTACCCCCAACTGGTGGAACATTATTATGAGCATTTGGCTCTGCTGATGATGAGATTTGGTTTGAAGCCTGAGGAGGAGTATGGGAGGGAGGAATTTGAGAGTGACATTAAGGCGGTAATACTTTTTAAATCTTCTTTTGAATTAATTTTTTTGCTGTTTGATGTAACAGTACTGGGTGTCCGGTATCTGATCTCCTCTACTTATCGTGATGGGTTCCGACCAGAAGTTCCGACGGCGACATTACCACCGACTGGTGGAACACTATTACCAGCATCTGGCTCTGATGATGATGAGATTTGGTTTGTAGCCTGAGGAGGAGTACTTCATGGAGGAATTTGCCTGCACAAACGCTCGCTCATGATAATATCTCTTTCGTTGGTATCTATCTATCTCTATCGCTCTTGAGTATTGGCGCGATAGAGCCAGACTACATTTCTGTGGCGTTTCGTTTCGCAGAAATGCCGTTCGGCTACGGGGTCTGGGTTTGAATCCCGATAAGGGAATTTATTTGTGTGATGAGCACAGCTATTTGTTCCTGAGTCATGGATACTTCCTATGTAGTAGGTATTGGTATCCACAACACGAGATCATGAGCTTACCGTGGGACAAAAGGAAGTGTAATGTGTGTGAGAAGTCCTATATTACTCGTATTTATTTAGTTATTTATCTAGACTTTTTTATAAGCTTTTATTCAACTTGCCTTGTTAGTATGTTAGTGTGCGTCAAAACGTAGAAGCTAAATTTGACCCACTTCCCGGTTTCCGATTGAGCTGAAATTTTGCACACATAATGTAAATCACGTGATTTTTAATATTGCATAATATTATGGTATCATGGAGCTGATCTGATGATAGAGCAGAAAGGTGGTCATAGGAACTCTGTCATGAAACGTCGTATCCCCATCGAGTAAGAGATTTTTAGAAAGGTCTCGGAGAGCAGTAGATGATTGTTGAAAGAAAGGTACAGTCGGCGATAAAAGATTTTGTGTCAAAAATGAAATTTTTGCAAAAAACTTATTTTTTCAACAGAAGCTCCCAATCGCCCTCGGTCTAGCAGCGATAGTGCTGCCCTTCGTGACAGTGGACGCCGCGAGCGCTCCGAACTTCGAGCGCAACGAGTACGTGCCGCGCCCGAACGAGCTGTTCGCACAACGGTTCCGCGAACTTGTGGACGACTTTAAGGAGTGGGGAGTTATATAAAATTCTTCCACGAGTTTTAGGCACTTGTCCCACCAAAGCGAGTAAGCACTTCCATGTATATAAAAGAGAAAGCTAGGGATTTATAGTTCATCGCTCACGCTATCTTTGCGTCTCATTTATTTACACGGGAGCAACTATCTTTTATTCCTTTCTACCGCCGACAGCTCATCGCTTCCTCGCTTTTAGCGGGACCAGTACCTTAACCTCCTTGTTTCAATTTTGAATCTTGAGTTCAGATTTTTTTGAGTTTGTCTATACCTATTAGACCTTGTTTAGTTAAATGTACGCGTGCCAGCGACAGTGCTGCCATCCGTGACAGTGGAAGTCACGAGCGCTCCAAACTTCGAGCGCAATGAGTACGTGCAGCGCCCGAACGGGCTGTTCGCACAACGGTTCCGCGAACTGGGTGGACGACTTTAAGCAATGTGGAGTTATATAAGCCGCTCTACGTGTCTCGCCTGCATTACTCCGCCGTGGCCAACGAAGTGGTGGAGTAATATGTTCGCCGGAAGACTGGCTTTACGCTGAGGGTGCAGCAGCTGCAATCGCGTACACTTCAGCTCGTTTGTGGTGCGCGTGCCGCGGTCGCTGCAAGACACCATCGCGAACGCAGACTTCCGGCCGAAGAGTGCAGTCTTTCGACGGTTTCGGGACAACCTGCCGAATTCTACGCCCGGACAGACGACGCAACGAAGACTCGACGTTAAGTTGTCACCTACTTAAATCTAGTTAATTTGTGATGTGTTTATTAATTTTTTCTTACTATTTTTTTTATGTTTTTATGTATTTTTAGTTACACAGTGCTTTGGTGTTTACTGTCATGCTGTGAAATTTTGTTCTTTATATTTCATGTTTCTTTATTTCTGTCTGTTGCTTTCCGTGATTTTCCTCATTTATTAATCAAGGTTTTGATTTTAAAAGATCTTTTTTTCTTCATGTACACTGCTATATCCTTATAGTAGACTTTCCTTCGATCTTGATTACTGATAAAATGGGAAGCGCGAAACTATTTCGTTTATTATGAATGTAATGTAAGATTTTTCACTACTTTAACAATTTTGTTTTTATAAAAATAACATTATCATTTAAAATTTTGAGAACGAACTGTTTTCATTTCGAATAGTGGGTAATAATTATAGAATACTACCAAACCACAGTCATGTGCCTAACATCTAAAAAGATGTTTTATTAGCGAAAGGTAGTGACTTTCACAAGTTGAACTATTACCAATATTTACAACTATCATTAGGATGCCTTCACTAATGCAAGTATTATTAATTATGCATGCAGTCCACTATCAGCAATTATTGCATGATTAAATGTGGCTACCGATTTGCATTTTCATCGCGTGATGATAATAAAATCCTGCCCCAGATTTTTTTTATTTATGTAGTACTCATTTATATTAGTCTGTATAATTAACTTGTTGTATATCCTAATTATGTCAAACGTAATTATTTATTATACGTTGTTACATAAACTGGTTTAAAACTATTTATTTTGCCTAACATAATTAATACATAAATTTATTACAAAATAAAAATAAAAAATCACTAGAATTATATTTTCTTATTTTAGTCCAAGCAAACCAGAGGAACTTTAGTCTGACTTTTTGGTGTAATTCTTTTATGTACATAACTGGAAAAACTTGACACTGGTTATTGTTTGTTTAAGTGTGCAGTTATAAATAAAGACAACGCGCAACGTAACAAAAATAAACAAAGATGTCTGAATAAATAAAATAAAATAAATATAATAATTATTGTAGCAGTAGTAGTTTAATCAGTAATCATGCCGAGCGCTGAGAAAAGATTGCGTAAAATTTTTAATTATATTATTTAGGGAAATAAATCTAACGTGTTAGATATTAAAATCTCTCTTTTATTTGTTTCTCCCTCATTATCAACTCTTAGAGCGAAGTAGACAATTTACACAACGATAGGTTTATTTCCGCGTCTACGTTGCTATTTGCCTAAATCCAATTGTAAACACGTAACCATTCGTCTGTGTTTGATAAGGATCCTAACATAAGGAGTTGGACTTTAAAATAATATATCAAAGTTAATTGTTTTATGACAATTTTTTGACATTGACTTTTGTGATAAATTATTGTAATCACAGATAACTGACAAAATAAAAGACTGCGTACATGATAGCGACAGTGAGTTTTCAAGTGTCAACCATGCCGAGCGCTGAGAAAAAAGTGAATGAAGTTTTAAATTCCATTGTTAAAGAGAAGTTTCCTAACGCACTCGATGTGAAAATTAAACCTATTACCGGTGATGGTGCTAATTACACCTCAGGGTTATATCAAGTTTCTGTTGCTACTCCTGAAAGTACTTTGGAATTGTTTGTAAAAGCCGGCTCAATGGGTTCTCTCGTCGACACTTGTAACCACATGTTCCGCACAGAAGAGATCTTGCTCACCACCGTTTCTAGTGCGTTCGAAAGATTACAAGACAAACATGCTGTAAAAGAAAGATTCATATTCCCAAAATTCTATGAGTATAAGAGTGTGGATAAAATCATCGTGATGGAGAATATAGCATACAAAGGATATGAGGTATATGATAGATTTAAGAGCATTGACTGGAAATATGCATCCAAATCTGTAGAAACATTAGCCAGGTTTCATGCACTCTCCTTTGCATACAAGAACGAATATCCAGAAGAGTTCAAGAAAATTCTGGAAATAATAAATATGCCTCGGAAGTTTTTCACAGATCCTCAATTTGAAAGTGCAAGCGATGGGGCATTGACAGTTGTGGATGAAGAAGATAGAGAGACACTGTCTAAACTGCTTGAGGGCAGTGAGGGTATCAGCCAAAGTTTTGATCTGACTGAACCTCGTGAAACTACAGTAATCGCGCATAGTGACTTCCGACCAAGTAACCTCATGCATAAGAAAGTAGTAAGTACTTGTAGGAGTGTTAAATACAATTATTTTGGTACATCTAGTTGTTTAATAGCTTTCTTAAGCCTGAGCGAGTATATCAAATAAAGTATAGTTAACGTTTATATATGGCGACTCCTATACCTATACGTTTCTTGCCTGAAAGAGTTAAGATAGTAGATATATTATATCATCTAATAATAAGGTTGTCTGGCTGGTTCTTTAGCGATAAGACCGTCTCTTGTTTTACCTCTTAAGTTATTGGTTATACTTATTATAATATTGTTTCCTGTATTGAGGTGTGCATGTGCAATAAAGAGTATTTGTATTGTATTTTAAGTATTAACTTATGAAGTGAATAGGTAAAGTTTAATGGGATTTCATTCCAGAATGGAGAATATCACGTGATTCCCATAGACTACCAAACGGCGAGGCCTGGTTGTCCGGTAGCCGATCTCCTGTACTTCATCCTGATGGGTTCCGATCAGCAGTTTCGGAAGAACCACTTCCACCAGTTGGTAGACCATTATTACGAAAACTTGGCTCTGGCGATAAAAGAACTTGGATTGAATCCAGATGAGGTGTATGGGAGGGAGGAATTTGATGGCGACATGAAAGCGGTAAGGAAAATAGGTTTATTATATTTTATTTGATTTAGAAATTCTGGGATAAGTAAATTCGGAAAATATGATACCTCGTCGAGCAGAACAAACAAATAATTATTATTATGAAAGTTCAAATACATATCGAAGATGATACGCAATGTGATCCCTCATGCATTTTGCATTAAGATGTCATCTCAAAAATTTTACGATTAAAGTTGACATTTTATTGCAAAATTCATGTGGAATAACACATTATTGCGTATCAGCATCCAATTATTACAGACTGATAAGAAAGCAATGCCTCATATCATATTATTATTGTCTCAAGCATTAGTTCATTAAATATTCGTCATATTATGCAAATAAACCACTAAAGTTAGATCGCAATGCAAATAACTGTGTTATGGTTTATGGTACACTATAATATACATAAATGTACCTATATTGATTTAAACTAACACGATCTTCACTCATATTATTAAATTAAAACGGGACTTAATCGCGTAAAACTTACGTTTTATATTTAACCCGACGTTTCGGACATGACATTACGTCCGTGGTCACGGGTAGACTGGCTGGGAGTTGTATCAACATCTTCTAGCTGTACGAGTTTTTCGAACTACCCGCACTTGATTGTCATCAGTCACTTTTACGCTAGGGTTGCCACTCTGCCTACATACAACACTCACGACATCCGATGGTATGAGACGGGAAGTTTTCTCACGTTTACACTTGCTAATCACTGGATTCCACGAAGATGAAATCCCTTGCCCTTCATTTTGATTGAAATTACGATGTTTCCTGATTTCAATCGCTTCACGTACTTTCCTGCTATAGTAAAGACGTTCCGTTGAAAGGACTTTGGGATTATGCAGTTCAATCCAGTGGTTCGGTCCTGACTCTAGCAAATGCTCGGCAACCGCAGACTTATTTATTTGTCGTTTTTTGACCGCCGCGATATGTTCTTTGACCCTTTCCGCTATGGTGCGTTTGGTTTCTCCAATATAAGAACTACCACAGCTACAGTCAATCTTATAAACGCCTGGCGTCTGATATGGAATAACATCCTTTGCTGACCTTAGTTGCCCCGCCACCTTCGACAACGGCATGTACACAGTCTGTATCGAATACTTCTTTAGTATGGTACCAACCTTGTCTGTCACTCCCTTGACATAGGGCATAAATGCCGGTCGTCTTGCAACATTCGGATGCTTCTTCGCAGGCTTTCGTCTCGGTTGCCGACAATCCACCCTGTACCCATTCTTTCTAAGAACCTCCTGAATATGTGACATCTCACTCTCTAAAAATTCAGGGTCACAAAGGTCATGTGCTCTGTTCTTTAGGGAATTAACGACGGACAGTAGGTGACGAGGGTGGTGGTGAGACTGAGCATTGAGGTATCTATCTGTGTGAGTAGGCTTCCTGTAGACAGTGTGCGCCAAGGATCCATCCATCCGACCTATCACTTTTATGTCCAGAAAAGGCAAACTTCGATCTGATTCCAATTCATACGTAAATTTCACCTTCTGATGAATGGAATTGAGATACTGGAGTAATTGCTCAACTTCTTGCTTGCCACCCTTCATGATACAAAAGACATCATCGACATACCGCTTCCATAACTTCACTGCCCATGGTTGCAGGTCTATGTTTGCCTCAAAATGCTCCATCCAGATATTTGCTAAAACCGGCGCCACCGGGCTGCCCATAGCAACTCCGTCAATCTGGAGATAATGCTTTCGTCGATATAAAAAGTAGCTCCCTTCTAGACAGTTTCGCAATAACACCATGACCGACTCCAGTATCTCATTGTCAGCTAGCCTTGTCCTAACTACCTCAAGACATTCCTTAACTGGAACATTGGTGAAAAGCGACTCGACATCAAAACTCACCATTATGTCATCTGGTTCCAGCTTAACATCCTTCAGAATGTCCACAAAGTGACGAGAATCTTTCACAAAGGACGACGTTTTACCCACAAGCGGCTGCAACACCGATGCTACATGCTTTGCCAGGTCGTAAGTAGGTGAGGCGATTTGACTTACGATTGGTCGCAAGGGCACGTTAGCTTTGTGTACCTTCGGCAGCCCATACAATTTCGGCGATTGCACTATTCTAGGCCTGTGTAAACGGTCAAAGACATCATCCTGGAACAACTCCCTGTAGTCCCTAATGACAGCCCTTATCCGGCGCGTAACTCTGGCAGTAGGGTCATATGAAACGGGCTTATACACATTCGTATCATTCAGTAAAAGCCGAATTTTGTCGTCGTAATCTGTCGAGTCCATGACCACCGTGGCGTTCCCTTTATCCGCCTTTAGAACCAGGATATTCTCATTCGCTCTCAGGTTCTTCAGAGCTAAACGTTCTTCCGTAGTCACGTTACTCTTGGGTAATGTCGCCTTCCGCAAAATAACCGCAACATCCTGTCTAAGTACCTCCGCATCCCTAGACGGAACCTTGTTACGTGATATTGCCTCTTCCACACTACAGATCACGGCCTCATATGGAATCCGCTTAGGTGTCATAGCGAAATTCAACCCTTTTTCCAATATACCGACGGTCACTTTTTCTAAAGGAGTGGTTGATAAGTTTATTACCGTGGAGGTGGGATTAGTATTGTTATTTCCACCCGCAGTCTCGTTATTTCCATATCGATACATGAGCTTCTCATACTTCCTATCATGTACCTTAGTACGATAATAATAAATACGGTCCGCTTGTTCGAAGGTTATCCGATCCCACACATTAAAATCACTACACGATAACACTGCACTACACTCGCTATGCAACCCGTATAATTCGCACTGCACTCTATCTAACTCAGCGTAATTGTTCCTTATTTGCTGTTTCAATAGACGGATACTAGCAGCCCTTAGAATGTTTGCAGAAAACGGTATATCCCTACGCGGTTTAAGTCTTACGCACGTAGGCAATAAGTTCGAATCGCGACACTTAATTAAAAATGACAACGATGTTGTTACACGCACTCGTTTTTTCCGCAACCATCCTAGACGTTTGAGTTTTATTGCTATCTACTGCTAGCAATAAAACACTGCTAGCAATTATCTGCTAGCAATAAAACTCAAACGTCTAGGATGGTTGCGGAAAAAACGAGTGCGTGTAACAACATCGTTGTCATTTTTAATTAAGTGTCGCGATTCGAACTTATTGCCTACGTGCGTAAGACTTAAACCGCGTAGGGATATACCGTTTTCTGCAAACATTCTAAGGGCTGCTAGTATCCGTCTATTGAAACAGCAAATAAGGAACAATTACGCTGAGTTAGATAGAGTGCAGTGCGAATTATACGGGTTGCATAGCGAGTGTAGTGCAGTGTTATCGTGTAGTGATTTTAATGTGTGGGATCGGATAACCTTCGAACAAGCGGACCGTATTTATTATTATCGTACTAAGGTACATGATAGGAAGTATGAGAAGCTCATGTATCGATATGGAAATAACGAGACTGCGGTGGAAATAACAATACTAATCCCACCTCCACGGTAATAAACTTATCAACCACTCCTTTAGAAAAAGTGACCGTCGGTATATTGGAAAA